>NC_056444.1:81063933-81113933 GCF_018296145.1 Oncorhynchus tshawytscha | reverse complement strand
TGTTCAGTAAAATTATAGACTAGTTGACTAACAAATAGCATACAAACATTTTTGAATTTATAAAGTAGAAACATATCTAAAATCAGCCATCAACAAAAAAATCCAGCACCCCTTGTCAAAACATCGTTACGCCGTCTCCAACTGTAGCTTACTGTGCATTTTCTATATCAGTGGATTAAGGTCGGGTGCGGGCCTCAGATGTTCACTTTATCACATTGGGCAGTTTCGGATTGGTTATTAGCACCTTCGGGCAGGTGCTGTTGAACAAACTTGCGCACCACTAGTGTGTTTGTTTGTGTGCCTGAGGAGGAGGGAGGGTGTGCAAATGTATGTGTTTCCATCTTCCATGTGGATAGCTAGAATATCCATCTTCCATGTGGATAGCTAGAATATCCATCTTCCATGTGGATAGCTAGAATATCCATCTTCCATGTGGATAGTAGAATATCCATCTTCCACATGGATAGCTAGAATATCCATCTTCCATGTGGATAGCTAGAATATCCATCTTCCATGTGGATAGCTAGAATATCCATCTTCCATTTGGATAGCTAGAATATCCATCTTCCATGTGGATAGCTAGAATATCCATCTTCCATGTGGATAGCTAGAATATCCATCTTCTATGTGGATAGCTAGCATATCCATCTTCCATGTGGATAGCTAGAATATCCATCTTCCATGTGGATAGCTAGAATATCTGGACAGCTGGCATATCCATCTTCTATGTGGATAGCTAGAATATCCATCTTCCATGTGGATAGCTAGAATATCCATCTTCCATGTGGATAGCTAGCATATCCATCTTCCATGTGGATAGCTAGAATATCCATCTTCCATGTGGATAGCTAGAATATCTGGACAGCTGGCATATCCATCTTCTATGTGGATAGCTAGAATATCCATCTTCCATGTGGATAGCTAGCATATCCATCTTCCATGTGGATAGCTAGCATATCCATCTTCCATGTGGATAGCTAGCATATCCATCTTCCATGTGGATAGCTAGAATATCCATCTTCCATGTGGATAGCTAGCACATCCATCTTCCATGTGGATAGCTAGCATATCCATCTTCCATGTGGATAGCTAGAATATCCATCTTCCATGTGGATAGCTATAATATCCATCTTCCATGTGGATAGCTAGAATATCCATCTTCCATGTGGATAGCTAAAATATCCATCTTCCATGTGGATAGCTAGAATATCCATCTTCCATGTGGATAGCTAGAATATCTGGACAGCTGGCATATCCATCTTCTATGTGGATAGCTAGAATATCCATCTTCCATGTGGATAGCTAGCATATCCATCTTCCATGTGGATAGCTAGCATATCCATCTTCCATTTGGATAGCTAGAATATCCATCTTCCATGTGGATAGCTAGAATATCCATCTTCCATGTGGATAGCTAGAATATCCATCTTCCATGTGGATAGCTAGAATATCCATCTTCCATGTGGATAGCTAGAATATCCATCTTCCATGTGGATAGCTAGAATATCCATCTTCCATGTGGATAGCTAGAATATCTGGACAGCTGGCATATCCATCTTCTATGTGGATAGCTAGAATATCCATCTTCCATGTGGAGAGCTAGAATATCCATCTTCCATGTGGATAGCTAGAATATCCATCTTCCACGTGGATAGCTAGAATATCCATCTTCCACGTGGATAGCTAGAATATCCATCTTCCATGTGGATAGCTAGAATATCCATCTTCCATGTGGATAGCTAGAATATCCATCTTCCATGTGGATAGCTAGCATATCCATCTTCCATGTGGATAGCTAGCATATCCATCTTCCATGTGGATAGCTAGCATATCCATCTTCCATGTGGATAGCTAGAATATCCATCTTCCATGTGGATAGCTAGAATATCCATCTTCCATGTGGATAGCTAGAATATCCATCTTCCATGTGGATAGCTAGAATATCCATCTTCCATGTGGATAGCTATAATATCCATCTTCCATGTGGATAGCTAGAATATCCATCTTCCATGTGGATAGCTATAATATCCATCTTCCATGTGGATAGCTATAATATCCATCTTCCATGTGGATAGCTAGAATATCCATCTTCCATGTGGATAGCTAAAATATCCATCTTCCATGTGGATAGCTAGAATATCCATCTTCCATGTGGATAGCTAGAATATCCATCTTCCATGTGGATAGCTAGAATATCTGGACAGCTGGCATATCCATCTTCTATGTGGATAGCTAGAATATCCATCTTCCATGTGGATAGCTAGCACATCCATCTTCCATGTGGATAGCTAGAATATCCATCTTCCATGTGGATAGCTAGAATATCCATCTTCCATGTGGATAGCTAGCATATCCATCTTCCATTTGGATAGCTAGAATATCCATCTTCCATGTGGATAGCTAGAATATCCATCTTCCATGTGGATAGCTAGAATATCCATCTTCCATGTGGATAGCTAGAATATCCATCTTCCATGTGGATAGCTAGAATATCCATCTTCCATGTGGATAGCTAGCATATCCATCTTCCATGTGGATAGCTAGAATATCCATCTTCCATGTGGATAGCTAGAATATCTGGACAGCTGGCATATCCATCTTCTATGTGGATAGCTAGAATATCCATCTTCCATGTGGAGAGCTAGAATATCCATCTTCCATGTGGATAGCTAGCATATCCATCTTCCATGTGGATAGCTAGAATATCCATCTTCCATGTGGATAGCTAGCATATCCATCTTCCATGTGGATAGCTAGAATATCCATCTTCCATGTGGATAGCTAGCATATCCATCTTCCATGTGGATAGCTAGAATATCCATCTTCCACGTGGATAGCTAGAATATCCATCTTCCATGTGGATAGCTAGAATATCCATCTTCCATGTGGATAGCTAGAATATCCATCTTCCATGTGGATAGCTAGCATATCCATCTTCCATGTGGATAGCTAGCATATCCATCTTCCATGTGGATAGCTAGCATATCCATCTTCCATGTGGATAGCTAGAATATCCATCTTCCATGTGGATAGCTAGAATATCCATCTTCCATGTGGATAGCTAGAATATCCATCTTCCATGTGGATAGCTAGAATATCCATCTTCCATGTGGATAGCTATAATATCCATCTTCCATGTGGATAGCTATAATATCCATCTTCCATGTGGATAGCTATAATATCCATCTTCCATGTGGATAGCTATAATATCCATCTTCCATGTGGATAGCTAGAATATCCATCTTCCATGTGGATAGCTAAAATATCCATCTTCCATGTGGATAGCTAGAATATCCATCTTCCATGTGGATAGCTAGAATATCCATCTTCCATGTGGATAGCTAGAATATCTGGACAGCTGGCATATCCATCTTCTATGTGGATAGCTAGAATATCCATCTTCCATGTGGATAGCTAGCACATCCATCTTCCATGTGGATAGCTAGCATATCCATCTTCCATTTGGATAGCTAGCATATCCATCTTCCATGTGGATAGCTAGAATATCCATCTTCCATGTGGATAGCTAGAATATCCATCTTCCATGTGGATAGCTAGAATATCCTTCTTCCATGTGGATAGCTAGAATATCCATCTTCCATGTGGATAGCTAGAATATCCATCTTCCATGTGGATAGCTAGAATATCCATCTTCCATGTGGATAGCTAGCATATCCATCTTCCATGTGGATAGCTAGAATATCCATCTTCCATGTGGATAGCTAGAATATCTGGACAGCTGGCATATCCATCTTCTATGTGGATAGCTAGAATATCCATCTTCCATGTGGAGAGCTAGAATATCCATCTTCCATGTGGATAGCTAGCATATCCATCTTCCATGTGGATAGCTAGCATATCCATCTTCCATGTGGATAGCTAGAATATCCATCTTCCATGTGGATAGCTAGAATATCCATCTTCCATGTGGATAGCTAGAAAATCCATCTTCCATGTGGATAGCTAGAATATCCATCTTCCATGTGGATAGCTAGAATATCCATCTTCCACGTGGATAGCTAGAATATCCATCTTCCACGTGGATAGCTAGAATATCCATCTTCCATGTGGATAGCTAGAATATCCATCTTCCATGTGGATAGCTAGAATATCCATCTTCCATGTGGATAGCTAGAATATCCATCTTCCATGTGGATAGCTAGAATATCCATCTTCCATGTGGATAGCTAGAATATCCATCTTCCATGTGGATAGCTAGAATATCCATCTTCCATGTGGATAGCTAGAATATCCATCTTCCATGTGGATAGCTAGAATATCCATCTTCCATGTGGATAGCTAGAATATCCATCTTCCATGTGGATAGCTAGAATATCTGGACAGCTGGCATATCCATCTTCTATGTGGATAGCTAGAATATCCATCTTCCATGTGGATAGCTAGAATATCCATCTTCCATGTGGATAGCTAGCATATCCATCTTCCATGTGGATAGCTAGCATATCCATCTTCCATGTGGATAGCTAGAATATCCATCTTCCATGTGGATAGCTAGAATATCCATCTTCCATGTGGATAGCTAGAATATCCATCTTCCATGTGGATAGCTAGAATATCCATCTTCCATGTGGATAGCTATAATATCCATCTTCCACATGGATAGCTAGAATATCCATCTTCCACATGGATAGCTAGCATATCCATCTTCCATGTGGATAGCTAGCATATCCATCTTCCATGTGGATAGCTAGAATATCCATCTTCCATGTGGATAGCTAGAACATCCATCTTCCATGTGGATAGCTAGAATATCCATCTTCCATGTGGATAGCTAGAATATCCATCTTCCATGTGGATAGCTAGAATATCCATCTTCCATGTGGATAGCTAGAATATCCATCTTCCATGTGGATAGCTAGAATATCCATCTTCCATGTGGATAGCTAGAATATCCATCTTCCATGTGGATAGCTAGCATATCCATCTTCCATGTGGATAGCTAGAATATCCATCTTCCATGTGGATAGCTAGAATATCCATCTTCCTTGACTTTTTACACATGTTGTTGTTACAGGAAAACCTGGTTCAGTCTGCTTTCCACTAGACACTGGGAGATTAATTCACCTTTCAGCAGGACAATAACCTAAAACACAAGGCCAAATCTACACTGGAGATGCTTACCAAGAAGACAGTGAAGGTTCCTGAATGTCCGAGTTATAGTTTTGACTTAAATCTGCTTGAAAATATACGGCAAGACCTGAAAATGGTTGTCTAGCAATGATCAACAACCAATTTGACAGAGCTTGAAGAATTTAGAAAATAATAAATGTGCAAATGTTGCACAATCCAGGTGTGGAAAGCTCTTTAGAGACTTACCCAGAAAGACTCACAGCTGTAATCGCTGCCAAAGGTGATTCTACAAAGTATTGACTCAGGGGTTTGAATAGTTACATTTTCAATAAATGTGTAGAAATTTTAAAAACATGTTGTTTTCACTTTGCCTTATGGGGTATTGTCTGTAGACAGGTGGGAAAAATATATATTTAATTGAGTTTGAATTCAGGTTGTAACACAACAAAAAGTCAAGGGGTATGAATACTTTCTGAAGGCACTGTACTGTATGTGATGAATCAAAAGAGTTAGGTGAAGAAAGGGTAAATGCACATTGTTCATTAGTTAACCAATAGCTATCGGGACAAACTATTAACAGTCTTATGGCTTGTGGGTAGAAACTGCTCAGGGTCCTGTTGGTTCCAGACTGCCAGGTCACTGACCTCGTCCCTATAGGCTGTCTTGACCAATCAGATTAATAGAAATCAAAAACTCTTTCCATAAATGTTGTAGCGACCTGACATGCCGTACTGCATGGAAACGAGACGATTCTTCAGTCGGATCAACTGTCGGCTACTAACATCAGCAGCTGCATACAGTCTACTATCCAAAGTGCTAATTTCAGGCAGCGCTGATAGGGACATTTTAGACCAACCAAAATCTGGTTTTAGCAGTAACACAGTTGGTTATGGTATGAAGTTAGGCTGCGTTTCCGCTGTCAATCGTGACGCACACTGACCATATGACATGGAACAAGAGTAGACGAATGTGATTTTGGTGCCTGTATACTTCGTATTTGTTTAACAATCAAGCATAGCCTCCCTCCTCTCAAATATATATATATTTTTTGCCCAATGCAATCGCAAAGTAGTCAAGACTGTCGACAAAGGGTTTGGCTCCTGAGACTGATTGGAAATAAATCTTAATCACCAAAGCTTTATTAAAACATCAAGTTTGAGAGGAGTTGACAGTTGCGCCATACAGATTTTTGATGTACTGATTCCATTGCACATGGTTGATAATTCAACAGCTGAGACATAAACTGAACAAGTTCCACAGACATGTGACTAACATAAATTGAATAATGTATCCCTGAACAAAGGGGGGGGGGATCATCTGGTGTGGCCACCAGCTGCATGAAGTACTGCAGTGCATCTCCTCCTCATGGACTGCACCAGATTTGGCAGTTCTTACTGTAAGATGTTACCCCACTCTTCCACCAAGGCACCTGCAAGTTCCCGGACATTTCTGGGGGGAATGGCCCTAGCCCTCACCCTCCAATCCAACAGGTCTCAGACGTGTTCAATTGGATGGAGATCCGGGCTCTTCGTTGGCCATGGCAGAACACTGACATTCCTGTCTTGCAGGAAATCACTCACAGAATGAGCAGTATGGCTGGTGGCATTGTCATGCTGGATGATCATGTCAGGATGAGCCTGCAGGAAGGGTACCACATGAGGGAGGAGGCTGTCTTCCCTGTAACACACAGCGTTGAGATTGCCTGCAATGACAACAAGCGCAGTCCGATGATGCTGTGACACACCGCCCCAGACCATGATGGACCCTCCACGTCCAAATCGATCCCTCTCCAGAGTACAGGCCTCAGTGTAACTCTCATTCCTTCAATGATAAACGCGGATCCGACCATCACCCCTGGTGAAACAAAACCTTGACTCGTCAGTGAAGAGCACTTTTTGACAGTCCTGTCTGGCCCAGCAACGGTGGGTTTGTGCCCATAGGCAACGTTGTTGTCGGTGATGTCTGGTGAGGACCTGCCTTACAACAGGCCTACAAGCCCTCAGTCCAGCCTCTCTCAGCCTATTGCAGACAGTCTGAGCACTGATGGAGGGATTGTGCCTTCCTGGTGTAACTCGAGCAGTTGTTGTTGCCATCCTGTACCTGTCCCGCAAGTGTGATGTTCGGATGTACCGATCCTGTGCAGGTGTTGTTGAACGTGGTGTGCCACTGCGAGGACGATCAGCTGTCCTTCCTGTCTCTCTGTTGTGCGGTCTTAGGCATCTCACAGTACGGACATTGCAATTTATTGCCCTGGCCACATCTGCAGTCCTCATGTCTCCTTGCAGCATGCCTATGGCATGTTCACGCAGATGAGCAGGGACAATGGGTATCTTTCTTTTGGTGTTTTTCAGAGTCAGTAGAAAGGCCTCTTTAGTGTCCTAAGTTTTCATAACTGTGACCTTAATTGCCTACCGTCTGTAAGCTGTTAGAATCTTAATGACCGTTCCACAGGTGCATGTTCATTAATTGTTTGGGGTTCATTGAACAAGCATGGGAAACAGTGTTTAAACCCTTTACAATGAAGATCTGTGAAGTTATTTGGATTTTTATGAATTATCTATGAAAGACAGGGTCCTGAAAAAGGGACGTTTCTTTTTTTGCTGAGTTTCTATGTAGCAGAAAAGCTGTAAAAAACTAAAACAGATATGTGTCCTTCGAAGAAGGGGGTGGTGGATGGGTTAATAATAAATAAGTAAAATAACACAAAAATATATACAGTGCCAGTCAAAAGTTAGAACACACCTATTCATTCAAGGGTTTTTCTTTAATTTTAATATTTTCTACATTGTAAAATGATAATGAAGACATCAAAACTATAAATTAACAAATATGGAACCATCTCCTTCTTGGTCAAATAGCCCTTACACAACCTGGAGGTGTGTTGGGTCGTTGTCCTGTTGAAAAACAAATGATAGTCCCACTAAGCGCAAACCAGATGGGATGGCGTATCGCTGCAGAATGCTGTGGTAGCCATGCTGGTTAAGTGTGCCTTGAATTCTAAATAAATCACAGACGGTGTCATCAGCAAAGCACCCCCACACAATCACACCTCCTCCTCCATGCTTCACGGTAGGAAGCACACACGCGGAGATCATCCGCTCACCTACTCTGCATCTCACAAAAGACACAGTGGTTGGAACCAAAAATCTAACATTTGTACTCATCAGACCAAAGGACAGATTTCCACCGTTCTAATGTTCATTGCTCTTGTTTCTTGGCCCAAGCAAGTCTTTTCTTATTTGTCTCCTTTAGATCAATAAGTCCATGTCCATCATGAAATGAGAGATAAGGGTGAACCTCGTATTTAGAAGTTATCTGTAACCTGGAAAAAGTTGCTTGTTTTCCGATTCAACTCAAGCCCTCCCTTACGTCTACTATAATGAAGGCTGGTTCAACAGCAACGCCTGTCTTTTTTATCCCGGAGATTTTATAACATCATTACATTTATTTATTTTTTAAAAATATGATTGCTTGTTTTTCATACTTACAATGCAACTTCTAGAGATGTGTGAACACGATCTGATCTGTAAAATGGTTCCGATTATATTCATGAAACACAGGCCTATTGTCACGCCCGTCGAATGAAGAGGACCAAAGCGCAGCGTGGTGAGCGAACATATTCCTTTTTATTAGGATGACGCAGACAAAAACAATACACCATACAAAAACAACCGTGAAGCTTAAGGGCTAAGTGCCACAAATAAAGTTAACTTCCCACAAAGAAAGGAGGGAAAGGGCTACCTAAGTATGGTTCCCAATCAGAGACAACGAGACAGCTGTCCTTGATTGAGAACCATACCCGGCCAAAACATAGAAATACAAAATCATAGAAAAACAAAACATAGAATGCCCACCCCACATCACACCCTGACCTAACCAAATAGAGAAATAAAATGGCTCTCTAAGGTCAGGGCGTGACACCTATTTGGTAGCAGTATAATGGTGAGTGGACGTTCTCCCTTTCTCTTTATATTGGACAGGTCCAGCTACTGCAAAAAGCCACCATAGTCTGTGTTGTTTTAATATTATGTGCCCATGGGGAGAAATGATGGTGTCTGTAAGGGTGACATAGCCTATTTAAAACAAGTTGTTTTGATAAGAATTTGATTAGAAATATTTGTTATCTTTTTAGGCCTTATCAATAATTAATTTAATCTTGCTTATTGACATTGTTTGGCATGTCCATGCTCAGCCATGATGTAATTTACAGTAGGCCTAGCCCCTATGTCAGTGTGAGTGCTATTGAAGCCATGCAATTGCTTAGAACAATGTGGACTGTAAAATGGATTCAAGTTTGCGTATTTTGCAAATATAGGTCTACATTTTGTTATTTCATTTCTGTAAGCCATTTAACAAACTATAACGGACTAACATTGGAGTTGGAGTTGATTCCAAGGCAATACATTAAAAAAACAACTTCGAGCAACCACATATTTGGCCATGGAGCACTGATTGGTCAGTGAGGGTCCAAGCCTCGACACACCCACAACGTATTTATTCATCAAAACCGAGCCCTTTCACGCCAAGGCCAACAAGTGCGCCTATAATTGTAATAGTGAAAATAGCAACAAAGAAATTCCGCTCCAGCCTTTACCACGAGCCAGTCCTCCACAATTAAGGTGCCACCAACCTCCTGTGGTTAGAAGCTTTCTCACTGGGCACAAACTGGATGAATCAATTTCCACGTAATTTCAGCAAAAAAGTCAGTTTTTCCTTCTGATGACATTGAATCAAAATGGGAAACTATTTGGATTTACCAAAAAGTCATCAACATAAATTTGGGTATTTCTTTCTCATCCAATTTTTACCTAAATCCAAAGACATAATTCAATTTTTTTATTGATTTCACTTGAAATCACATAGACGTTGAATTGACATTGACTATGCCCAGTGGGTTCAGTTACCTACAGTTACAACATCCAACTTCTTCTGTAGTGTTTGGTCAACTAGGGCAATCCATTACAATGAATTAAGCATGTAGATTAGTTTATGCCGGAGTAGGCCGGGTTGGAAGAGGGTTTTTGGTCATCAGACGATACGAAAGTTCAATTAACAGAACAAAAGATGCTCTCATCTCAGAGTAATTGTTCTCAACTCAAGGTTTTTCATTATGTGAGAGCCAATAACTAAAATGAAGACCTTAGACATTATTAAGTGTTGAATACAATGAGATACTGTATGAGTTTACTTTTGATAGGCATTAGTGTACGAACAAGCTTTGTGACCACGGATCCATAGTTACAATTACTGTAGCTCTGCCTCCCCAGTAGACTCCAGTAATACAATACCATACTAAAAGCCAATCTGACATTCTCACATTCTCTTTTAGTGTTAATAAGACAGGCAAAATACATTAGTCATGAGGAATGGTGAGATTACGTCGCTAAAAAGCTGCTTGGTGGTTAGTTTGAAAAGCTTTTGGCTTAGTTTATTATCCCTGAAAAAGAGAACGGAACGACCATACACCACAGTACTGTGAACTCATACACCAAAGTATTCCAAAGGGTTCAAGTACTATTTTAAATCTTCCACAAACTTTGAGCGTTATGCATTAGCTCGTCTAGAGTGCCAGGTGCAAAGGGTTTGCACTTTTGGGACGTTTCTATTAGTTCCATTGCGAAAGGGAGAGCTCAATCAACCATAATAATAATAATAAATGAAACATTTATAGCGCTTTTCTTTACAGACAGATTCTCAAAGCGCTTGTTAAGCTAAATAAACAACCAGAAGTCATGTAAAAAGAAATATAGGCTACAACAATAGCTAGATCAGATAGATCCAAGTCAGCTCGAGTACTTCTTGAAGCCTCCGGATGGGTAGCCGCAGTCTTGAGAGGATCAGAAAGCTCATAGCCATATGGTCAGTGGAGGTAGTGGACAGGTCTGTACGCCCACGGGCAGGCAATCAAGTACAGCTTACGTTTTTGAAATTATTTCAAACATTATTTGAACCCAGATCTGGACCATACAACACCACAGTATTGTAAATTTGAACTCCTAGAGAGGTCTTGTTGCATTATTGCCCCTCACTCACCGGACATCAAACAACTCTGTTTGGAACAAACAGATCATCACTAGCTGTTTGGATTTATTTAGAGGAACAAATATCCCACTGGGCACCCTACGTCATTTCAACGTGGATAATTGGGTAGTATTTGGTTGAGATGTTGATCAATGAGATTACAACCTACAGTACCAGTCAAAAGTTTGTCTTTATTTTTTACTGTTTAATACATTGTAGAATAATAGTGAAGACATCAAAACTATGAAATAACACATATGGAATCATGGAGTAACCAAAAAAGTGTTAAACAAATCCAAATATAAAATATCTTTGAGATTCTTCAAAGTAGCCATCCTTTGCCTTAATGACTGCTTTGCAAACTCTTGGCATTCTTTCAACCAGCTTCACCTGGAATGCTTTTCAAAATGTGAACCATTTCATTGGTTTTACAGTGAGTTCCAAAACTATTGGGGCAGTGAGACATTTATTTAAAATATTTTGGTTCTGTAATCCAGCACTTTGCATTTAAAATGATACAATGACTGAGGTTAAAGTAGCAGACTGTCAGCTATAATTTGAGGGTATTTTCATCCATATTGGGTGAACCATTTCGAAATTACAGCACTTTTTGTACATAGTCCCATTTTAGGGGACCAAAAGTACTGGGACAAATTAACTTGTGTGTATTAACGTAGTCAAAAGTTTAGTATTTGGTCCCATATTCTTAGCATGCAATGACTACATCAATCTTGTGACTCTACACACTTGATGGATGCATGTGCTGTTTGTTTTGGTTGTGTTTCAGATGATTTTGTGCCTAATATAAATGAATGGTAAATAATGTCATTTTAGAGTCACTTTTATTGTAAATAAGAATATAATATGTTTCTTAACACTTTGACATTAATGTGGATCCTACCATGATTACGGATAGTCCTGAATGAACCATGAATAGTGACGATTGAGAAAGTTACAGACACACAAATATCAACCCCCCCAAAAACTGCTAACCTCCCCTATTGTAAGGGTGAGAGGTTAGCATGTTTTGGTGGTATGATATTTGAGCTTCACAAGCTTGATGTTATCATTGTGTGCTAGGAATATGGGACCAAACACTAAACTTTTGACTAATTTCATACACATACAGCACAAGTGAATTTGTCCCAATACTTTTGGTCCTCTAAAAGAGGGGAACTATGTACAAAAAGTGCTATAATTTCTAAACGGTTCACCCGAAATGAATGAAAATAACCTGAAATTAAAGTTGACAGTATGCACTTTAAACCCATAGTCATTGTATCATTTTAAATCCAAAGTGCTGGAATACAGAGCCAGAACAAAAAAACAATGTCACTCTCCCAATACTTTTGGAGCACACTGTCGGTTAAAAGTCGGGTAAAAAAAAAAGACAAACATTCCTTTACATTAATTACTTTTTTGCTAATCCAATCAGTTTTTCACGTTGATTAAACGTGACCCCATTGTATTTTGAGTCGTTGAAAAGACGTGTAAACAACGTTGATGCAATCAATTTGTGCCCGGTGGGAAAACACTCAATTGTTGTGTATTTGTGAGTAAAATATATATATATGTTAAAGCATATCACTAAAACCCTATAAAAAATAAATACATAACTGCAAAAACACTATTGATTAATTATAACTGAAATACAGTCTATTTAGTAAACTTATATACATACCTTAATTTTCAATAAGATTCTGACCAATTTCCCTCTTGATTTTACATAGGAACTTCAGTAAATAACAAAGGTGGTGTTCTGCGCTCGAGGAGATGGAGATTCCTACACTTGAGGTGCGCGATCCATCCTTTTGATAGTGCACTTGAAAGGAGGCCTACTTGGAGAAGTTTCCTTTGCATATAATTCTACAGAACAGGACCCGTTCACTTGATGGCACTGAGGGTGAAGTCGCCATAATAACTTTAGTTCAACGTTTGAATTCCGTCCTCTGAGTTGCGACTCACACTCCACCACCTCAACAGTCAACAGCAAATTGGCGATGAAGTGAGAGAGGTCGCGTGAACCAAAGCCGCCCTCCACAGGGACTGACACGTGATTGAAACGTGGAGCTCTCTCTGAAAACCTCCCAACGTAGAAAAACAACGTCTGCTCTGCTGTCAAAACATCATGCTAAAAACTTGGCCAGTAGGTTAATGTAGAGCTAGGCTATTAGCTGAGAACCATTACAGAGTCGGAGATTGGGGTGTCTTTCTGCAGGTTGACACAGCCAGCCAGCCAGCCAGCCCAGGCGGAATCGCTGACTGCAGTGTTCTCTCTGCAGCTAACGGGACATCCCATCCACTGCAGAGAAACATTAGCGCAAGATCTTATCTGTGTGACCTGAACTCAAATTGTGTAATAATGAGAGATGATATAATGGTATAAATAAAATAAAAATATAAAACTATATAACTTTTCTAGGTTTTGACACGAATACCTCCTACCACACCTAGGCCTATTATTAGCACAGAATTACCTCTGCAGGACGCGCTTGCTAAGAGAAATGCTGAACCATCTAAAGAAGAAAATAAAAGACTTGACATGGAGAAGGTTAGAAGATTAATCCATATTCCAGTTAGGGTTTATCTACCTGAAACGCCCTAGAAATAAATGCATTGAACTGGAAATGGATTCGCTGGAAGCATGGGCACCTGTTGAGACGTGAACGGTGAACATTCACCAACGTAAAACACGTATAACAATTACACGAGAGGTGAGAGAGAGAAAGAGAGCGAGCAGCTGAACAATACATAAATCACACTCAGAGGCTCATACAACTCTTCTTCTTTTTTTTGAGGGAGCACTGATTGCTAAATTCCATATCTGTGAGTTAACTCATCACTAAAAATAAATATTTTCGGAATATACATAGATCAAACTGGGGGGGGGGGGCTGTGATACATGTTACACACTTGAGTGAGCACTGTACAACAAATATAGGTTCATCGTCGTCATCATCATGTTTACCGTCAGCCAACAAATTAAGTCCTGGTGTTTGTCTCTGCCATGGTCATGAACACTCGGATTGCAAATGAGTCCCAAATAGCACCCTATTCTCCATTTAATGCACTAATTACTTAACTATAGTTAATTGGGAATAGGATGCCGTTGAAAAACAGCTTTTATCCCAAGGCCATCAGACTGTTAAACAGCCATCACTAGTCGGCTTCCACCCCGTTACGCAACCCTGCATCTGGCCACTTTAATAGTGTTTACATACTGCTTTACTCATCTCATATATATATATATATATATATACTGTATTCTATTCTACTGTATTTTAGTCAATGCCACTCCTACATCACTCGATCTAACATTTATATATTTCTGAATTCCATTCTTTTACTTTCAGATTAGTTTGTATTGTTGTGAATTGTTAGATATTACTACACTGTTGGAGCTAGAAACACAAGCATTTCACTACACCTGCAATAACATCTGCTAAATATGTGTATGTGACCAATAAAATGTGATTTGATTTTGATTATTGGTGACCTTCAGGCTGTAATGGAGACTGTGAGAGGTGGCCCAGACTCAATGTTCAACTCCTGTAGGCTTGTAGGTCAAGTTTACTTACTCATCCCACAAGAGGGAAATGTGTCACACCACTCGTTTGAAAACAGACAGCACTTAAGAGAGTGAACTGTGATGAGGACTCAATGTTCATCTGTCAAGTATCCTGACAAGGGGTACGTTCATTTGGCATACTTCACAATTGCACTAAAAACTAGGATCTCGGTCCAGCCAGTACAGTGTGACATAACTAAGTCCCCCTGACGTGGCAGTACGCTTTTTACTACTGGACAGACACTATAACAAAAGTGAAAAATTGCATATTGATGTTACATTGCTTTTAATGTGAATACAATATCTCTAGAGGAATTTGAAATCAGACATGATTGCAGATTAAAAATGTCCCAAAAAGTAATTGCCAGGTCAACAAATATTGATACAAAAACTGATCAGACCTATTAACTTACAAAACATAACTCAAATAGTATGGAGTCGACTTTTAAATATGACTCGTGGCCAAACAGACAGTTAAATATGACTTGTGGCCAAACAGACAGTTAAATATGACTCGTGGCCAAACAGACAGTTAAATATGACTCGTGGCCAAACAGACAGTTGAAGAAATGGAATCTTCTAACACCTGCATGTGACCTCCTAGATCCAGATAATGTATTCTGCCCTACCAAGCAAAACAGCAGTAACGGCTCATTTGGTCAAAAATGAGTTAATGTCATTTTTGCTACATTAAGTACATGCTTAATCATGTAGACAAGTATCCTGCCTCCATTGTATTGTGTGTTGGAGGAAATGGGGGTCATGTTTGCAGTAACTGCTAAACCAAGGTAAATAAAAGCCCTTTTTCTCAGTTCCAAGCAGTTACTGCCTTTTTGCTTGGTAGGGCTGTAATTGTGTGGGATTATTTAGCATTAGTGAACAAACAGCTTTACAAACAGAAACAGACTCCTCCATCTTCATCGGGCGACTTCATGACAACATCTTATGAACAGCTACTGTGATGGTTCCATGTGCTCTCACTAGAATATTCCTGTGGGGAAAAACAAACAATATGGCCCGTGGCCAATCAATTGCATTTCAATCAAGACATTACTAAACTACAAAACTGATCCTTGATCAGCAGAAACTGACCAACTCTGGCTCTGCTTGACATGCCATTAAATACCATAGGCAGCATGTCATGGTGTAATTTGCATCCACAGGAGGCTGCCATATGATCTTTTCCCATTTAAGCTGTCTATCATTATAAATATAGCATGTTGCCCACTGGGGATCAGTGTTTTATGCCTATGTCTTGAACATAGTTTCAAATGAGTTGTTTTGACTGCTCAGATATGCACAGTGCAATGTAAAGGTGAAGTTCAGGGAACTATATGAAGCTGTGCACATACCTATGATGTCCACAAGGTGGCAGCACAGTCAAAGAAAACCTAACTAGACAACAAGACATGCATGCACTTTGCAGATAAGGTCCCAGTCGAGTCTCAATTCCACCCCTAGTTCCTACCTATGCCCGCCATGTAGATGTGGAAAAACTTGCAAAGGTATCAGCAACATGATAATATGTCAGACCTTTCCCTCTGATGGAAAGGCTGGGCAGACTTTGCATCATTATCTATCCAATAGTTTACGATCCATACAAGTGGCAAAATGGAAGGTGCTAGAAACTCTATTTGTAAATAGTAAATGGACCAGTTAAACTGGTTATATAACTACGGTGAGTTCATTTTGAAATCTCTACCAACCCGGGGCACCAAACGATGCAAAAGGAACTCGCCCCTAATATTGACTCCTGATTGGATGTGGTTCCTCACCCTGAATCTGACTCCAGACACACTGTGGGGCTGTCTGTAGGGTCTTTGGTGAGAGAGGCTACCTGTCTGGCCAGTACAGACACCACTCCACCATGCTCATCAGAAAGAGAGCCACGACCTGAAATAAACACAAGACAAAGTAGACTCAGATTCAGTCATATGGAAGAACAGAGCAAAATGTAGGCTGATCTTGTGGTAAGTTCACTTGTATCAAAAGGGGGCCTGATACATTAGCTAGGCCCTGTATTCAATAGCATGTCTCAACCAATGGCGGGAACAACACAAAAACCCCATGATGTAAAAATAGGGTCTAAGCTTCAACGATTATGCGAATATGAACAATTTTGGGGGGGATTCGACATGTTTTTAGATCATTTACATTTAAGGTTAAAAAAATGACATGTTTACAAAAAAAATGGTGTAAAAAAAAAATGAAATAGTTTGACAACCCTGTTTATAAACGTTTAAATTATATAAATCTCAACCGTTTCCCCTTTTCCAGTGATAAAGACATGTCTCATGGTATGGTGGGGTTACCCTATTGATAGACGCTAACTACCTTTAGTGCCTATGCTAGAAGGCGTCTTCGTCCCAGGTGGCTTTTGTTAATAAACCTGACGCTCGGTCTAAACGTGAACACGCATCGCTTGCCGGTGTGGTTTTTCAAAACATAAAAGGAACATACCTTTCATATCAGCGAGAAATATATATTTTTAAACTAAATGTTCAATTACTACACACCTTTATAGGGCTAGTGTTCCCACACGGCCATATCTCCATGTTACGTCATATGCTTACGGAAGACCGACAGAAGAGAGGCGACCACCTGTGCTAATGAGCTATAGCATGCACCTGACGTGTGTGTGTGTGTGTGTGTGTGTGTGTGTGTGTAACGGAAGAATGCCACCAGAAACGTGTTGGAATAGAAAAATACAATCGGCTGCAACTGTGACAAACCCGGTTAAAACAGTAAGTGTGTATTTTGCATTTGTGAAATTATTTCTGACGTGATATTAAAAAGGACTTTATGTTTATTGAACAGTATCACTATCGAGAATTGATTCACGTTTAGATGGGAGTATTTGGATGTTTTGGCTGCCAGAGCCAGTCTAGCTCTGAAAAGAACATAGGATCCAAGGCAGACGTCACGAGATGACGTTGCAACGAGTAACTATTGAGATGCATGACTTGGTTCACAGCGTGGTTGTCAGGTCACCAACATATAGAGGAGAAGTTGGGCCACGCACACCTAGTTGTGGAAATTACCACACTGCTGTTTACCTTCTGCATCTATTTCATGTCGCTGAGTCTACCTTTAAGGAGTAATGTTTTGCTCGCCTACACATCTTTAGGAGTACATTATTGGGCTATGGTGGTATGCAAAAATAGGTCTACTTTGTACACAGTGCTCTCTTGAATGTTTTGTTATTCGGGTACAAAATGTCACTTTATTAGCAAGTCTACAATTGTAAAATATGTATGGAAGGTTTCGTTCCATACAAAGAGGGGTGCTGTCAAAAAGTGATTGAATTCAAATGGATTTACCCCCTACCAAAGAACAAGCTTGGGCTATAGCTACTATTCATTTTACTTATTGCATTATCTAATATTTGTAACGTTAGCTACTGCCATTTCAAGGGGATATTTTCACACTTTTCAAACACCGTCAGTCAAATGTTTGCCTGCTGAATAATAAGATAATGAAAATAACAAGAAATTGGTCTTTTACTTACAGCCTAGAATATGTCCCTGTTGGTCGGTGCAGAGAACTCCGATAATGGCTGGATTTTTCATGCTATCAAAACGACATGGATACACGTTTCAGGAATGTTTACACAAAATGTAACGGTTTTGTACGAGTCTCGATCAGATAATCACTTACGTATCATCAAGATGTAGCTCGAGGGTCGACTCCATGATAACAAAAGCCTAAATCGAGTTAACTGCAGTTAATACATTTGATATTTTGCAAGAAATTGTTTGTGATTGTCTACTTCCTGACTTTTTCTCGAACTCACGTGATACGCATTCCTACGGAAACGCGCGAAGGCAAAATTACACCAACCGCGATTCCTTCTGGTTTTTCTGAAATGGGAAAGGAGTCGGAGGGGGAGAAATAACACAATGTTATAACATTCAAACAGACATCGGTGGTAAAGCAACGTAAGAACAGTTTCCCCCCCAAAAAGCAATAGATGTACAATGTCAACAATGTACTATATTTTTGGTAAGTGGCTATCCTTTACCAAATAGGCCAGGGAGCTTCAAGCTTTTCTTGCTTAGGGACCACAACCCAGGCAAACTGGTGACCCAGGGACCCTCCTCATTTTAGCAAGAAAAATGTTGATCACATGTCTTGTCTTATTATCAGGTGAATGGTGGTGTCAAGGAAAAGTAGACATAATGAACATTTTTTTATGTGTAGATTTGGTAGTCTCCACATTTTATAATTGGAAGAGGAAGTGTGTAAACTCTAACATAGCCTATTGCTGGAAAGGTAACTCCAAACGCATTTTTGCAAATAGCAGCTGTTTATCTGGTTAAACAAAGGTTAGCCATGTGTTGGTAAAAATGTATGTCCAAGACAAGAAAGCTGACCAGTAGCATTTTTTCCCCCTCTACTGGTAGGCCAGTGAGTGTAATTAGCTACAATGAGTGAAATAGTTTAGAATATCTTCTTTAAACTATATTCTTTCATCTTTTTTCAACTGTAAGTATGTCATTCAAAATGCATTTATTCTGCTATCGATATTCATAAAAACATTGAAATAAAATACAAACATTTCCCATTTTAAATAAATAAATACAAATAGCTGACGCCCCCCTAGAGTACCGCAGACCTAAGGTTGAATACCCCTGAACTAGGCCTTAAGTGAGTGATAAATAAACAAAATAGGCATCCCAGAGTGATTCACCTGGTGAAAATGAATCCAAACTAATATTTGACCCTTTTCTATAAATAGCTTACTGTGTATGTCCCAACCTGAATCACAGCCTGGCTGCCACTGTGCATTTAGCTACAGTAAGCAAAACGAGAAGAGCACTCTGGGATTGCAGTGCCATCAACCACTCTGACGGATTGACTGCAGCCTACATAACAGATTTAATATACACTACATTTTACCCTTATTTAAGCAGGGAGTCAGCATTGAGACCAGGGTCTCTTTCACAAGGGAGTCCTGCATATACAATTTCAAAACTAAAATACAATATAAAACCAGTAAAATACAGCACAACATAAATATTCAAGAAAAACTATTTTCAGTCCTCAATAAGAAGGTTCCCAATCAATATTTTAAATTGCCCGAGCGGCACCAGAACATCCAACTGTAATGTATTTTGTAGTTGGTTCCAGCAATGAGGGGCTTTAAAACTAAAAAAAAGGACTTCCCTAGTTTGGAAACCCGAGGAACCTCGAGAGTTAACCAACCTTGTGAACGGGTTTGGTACCTCATGTTTTTCATATTTTAACAACGAAGCTAAGTAAGTTGGAAGCTTGTGTAGTAGAGCTTTGTAAACCAGAAAGGGAATAGTGAAGTCTACGGGACTTTAATGAGGACCAGCCAACCATTTGATACAGGATGCAGTGGTGAATATTAAAACAGTCACCTGTGATAAAGCAAAGCATGATATGGTAGACAGCATCCAAAGGGTTAAGAGTAGTGGCTGCTGAAATCTGGTAAATGGTGACACCATAGTCAAGAACTGGCAGGACTGTACAATCTGCTTCCTACTATTTAGGGATAGGTAAGATATATATACATATATTTATTTATTTATTTAAAATCTTAGTTTTTTTACCTCATCTGTATGTTTTTTTTAACCATTCAATCCTTCTCAATCCAAATGTCCAGATATTTATAGGT
The DNA here is from genome assembly GCF_018296145.1 of Oncorhynchus tshawytscha. NCBI lineage: Eukaryota > Metazoa > Chordata > Actinopteri > Salmoniformes > Salmonidae > Oncorhynchus > Oncorhynchus tshawytscha. The sequence goes on along the minus strand of NC_056444.1, from coordinate 81,093,612 downwards.
GGGAAACAAATCAATCGGCCAATCATTTTTCATGAGAATTAGAGAACAACATGTATTCAGTGCAAGTTTTAAACCAACCAGGGCTTTATGTTAGGCAACAAAGTTAGATTGCATTTCTAACATAGCCTGTCACATCCCTGTTAGTAAGCATTTCTCCTTTGCCAAGATAATCCATCCACCTGACAGGTGTGGCCTATTAAGAAGCTGATTAAACAGCATGATCATTACACAAGTGCACCTTGTGCAGGGGAAAATAAAAGGCCACTCAAAAGTGTGCAGTTTTGTCACACAACACAGTGCCGCAGAGTTCTCAAGTTTTAGGGGAACATGCAATTGGCATGTTGACTGCAGGAATGTCCACCAGATCTGTTGCCAGAGAATTGAATGTTAAGTTCTCTACCATAAGCCGCCTCCAATGTCATTTTAGAGAAGTTGCCAGGACGTCTAACCGGCCTCACAACCGCAGACAACGTGTGTGGCGTCTTGTTGGCGAGCGATTTGCTGATATCAACGTTGTGAGCAGAGTGCCCCATGGTGGTGGTGGGGTTATGGTATGGGCAGGTATAAGCTACAGACAACAAACACAATTGCATTTTATCGATGGCAATTTGAATGCACAGAGATACCGTGACGAGATCCTGAGGCCCATTGTTGTGCCATTCATCTGCCACTATCACCACATGTTTCAGCATGATAATGCATGGCCCCATGTCGCAATAATCTGTACACAACTCCTGGAAGCTGAAAATGTCCCAGTTCTTCCATGGCCTGCATACTCAGACATGTCACCCATTGAGCATGTTTGGGATGCTTTGGATCGACGTGTATGACAGTGTGTTCCAATTCACAACAATATCCAGCAACTTTGCACAGCCATTGAAGAGGAGTGGGACAACATTCCAAAGGCCACAATCAACAGCCTGATCATGAGAAGGAGGTGTGTCATGCTACATGAGGCAAATGTTGGTCACACCAGATACTGACTGGTTTTCTGATCCACGCCTATGCCTCTAACGAGGACGTGACTTAAAACAAGAGTCATTGAGGGTTACCTGTTGCGGGCCAGGACTGAAATCCCACCTGTTGCGGGCCAGGACTGAAATCCCATCACTTGTTTAGTGCATTTGCAACATTATAAAGTCTCCTCTCAGCATCTCAACTTTAACAAATCAATCTCTTAACATGAAACAAGTGTTTTGACGTATATATGAAACGGACAATGAGTATACCAAACATTTGCTTCTGAGTGTCGCAGCGGTCTAAGGTGCTGCATCTCAGTGCAAGAGGCGTCACTACAGTCCCTGGTTCGATTCCTGGCTGTATCACATCCAGCCGTGATTGGGAGTCCCAATTGGCCCAGCGTCGTCCAGGTTTGGCCAGGGTAGGCCATCATTGTAAATAAGAATTTGTTCTGAACTGACATTCCTTGTTAAATAAAGGTGAATTTATTTATTTTTTTAAATTAGGAACATCTTCCTAATATTGACTTTTTAATGTTTTGTATACTCAGTGTATGTTTTACTGTATAAACAATTAACCTGGTGTATGCTACAGTCATCTTCTTTTAACACAATCATCACCATATTTCTAATTTTACAAACATTTCTTATTAAGCCCATCTCGCATCTGACAGTGATGTCTTGACTCTCAACAGGTGATGGACAGGCTGTTAGATATATCCTCTATGATAGGATCATGTCTGAGCCACCACCAATCTGTGTCCTTATCACGGTGCTATAAAAACACCTACTCTATTCAGCTCAACAGAAGTGTCTGTCAAATATTTGAAAAGGGATGTTGATTGTTATCTAGAAAAGCTAACTTCCTGCTGTGGCCACGGCAACAATGTCTCACTCTCTCTCTCTTTGTGTTGTTATGAACTCTCTTTTTTTATATACCTTTATTTAACTAGGCAATTCAGTTAAGAACAAATTCGGGGATTTGAACTTGCAACCTTCCAGTTACTAGTCCAATTGCTCTAACCACTAGGCTACCCTGCCGCTCAGGATTCAGTTTGAATCTCCCTCAGATAATGTGCTCTATAAAATCATGGAAATAGAATGTCATTTATGAAGGCAATATTCATGTAGGCCCTACTTCTCACATTGATTCATGCATTAATGAGAAGCCTACAACACGTACTAATGCAAGGTTTAAAATAAATATCAAATCATATCATTCTTCCTATTTAGAAAGTGTAATTTTATTGAGATTAACCGTAAATAATATACATATTTCTCCCCATCCATTTGATGTATATCTTGAATAAGCTATGATAATGTCTTCCTTTCCGGTGTCCTGTGAGATAACTACTAAACATGAACCCCTAGAAGCTTCATTTAATAATAATACATTCATCACCAATTCTTTGTTCATGCGTACATATCCATTGGCAGGTTGGGTCTTTATCAGTTTCTTAGAGATCAACCATTATGTCACGTAGACAAGTTCTAAGAAAACGGACCGTTATAACCCAAGTTGAACCAGATTCTTTTCATCAACTGTCTCGCAGGAATACGGAGTGATGATTGGCAGCAGGAATGAATGGCGATTTGAAAGAAGTGCCACGAAAGGAAATAGACTTTGACCTCCCGCAGAATGTCAGCATGTCGCACACTCTCCCGTCACATGGCCAACACACAATAGGATGAGTCACTGGGCTTCAGTCGGGACTAGGGTTGCAACATTTTGGGGAATATTCAGAGGTGGAAACTTTCTGTGGGAATTAACAGGAATATATGGGAATTAACAGAAATATATGCAAATTAATATTAATACAATTTAAATGTAGATGTTTTTTTACATTGGGTATATTTACCATATCATATGGAGACAGAAATATAAACCTTTAACCTTATTGTAAGTAGAAATAAATGCAAATGATTAAATCCTTCCAATATATATATATTTTTTAACAATTTAGTTACGAATTGACTCTTCACATGGGATGATTTCACTGAACAACAAAAGAAAGGGAATATTGAATGATCCCCAATGATCCATCGCATCTCCTAAAAATGTTTTCAACATACATCTGTAAAATGATAGTCTAGAAACTAAAGCTTTGGTTGTCTTCCTCTCTTGGCTTCCATGTCTTCTCACTGGACCTCCTCAATGTCCACCTCTTGAACATCAGACTCTGAGGCCTCATCTTCACTGTCACTTTCCAACCTTGTTGAGAATGGCTCGTTGTCAGGCTCAAAAACCCTCAAACTTGCCCAGATGGCCACCAATGTTTCAACCCTTGTATTGGTCAGCCTGGTGTGTGCGTGTGTGTGTGTGTTCCCAAACAAGGACCAGTTGCACCCTGAGGCAGCTGATGTTGGTGGGATTTGGAGGCAACAGAGGAAAGAGCTTCAGATCCACAAAGTCCCTTCCACCAGGTGGCTGATGAGATATGTTGGCATGACTGCCTTATTGCATCTCTATCCCAAAGCCCTTGCTTGGAAGTGTACTTCGCCAGACTGCCAAGAACATTGCCCTCATCCAGGCCGAGGTGGCGAGACGCAGTAGTGATGACACCATAGGCCTTGTTGATCTCTGCACCAGACAGGATGCTCTTGCCAGCAGACTTGGGGTCCTACATGTATGCTGCTGTGTGTATGGGCTTTTTTTTATTTTACTTTTTATTAACTAGGCAAGTCAGTTAAGAACAAATTCTATTTACAATGGCAGTCTAGGAACAGTGGGTTAACTGCCTTGTTCAGGGGCAGAACAACAGATTTTGACTTTGTCAGCTAAGGGATTCAATCTTGCAACCTTTCAGTTACTAGTCCAATGCTCTAACAACTAGACTAACTGCCTTGTTCAGGGGCAGAACAACAGATTTTTACTTTGTCAGCTAGGGGATTTGATCTTGCAACCTTTCGGTTACTAGTCCAATGATCTAACAACTAGACTACCTGCCGCTTCAGGCAGAAGTCTTCACACTTTCTGATGCATTTCAGAATTGCAGTTTCCTCTGCTTGGCTCAACAGTGAAGTGGGCAGGGCAGTACGGATTTCTTTTCTTACATCTGCAAGCAGAGTCTGAACATCAGACAGGATGGCATTGTCTCCCTCAATCTTTGCAATGGCTACTGCTACAGGTTTCAGGAGTTGTATGCTGTATGCTGGGCAAAGAACATTCAGAAATCTCTTCCTATACACATTGCCTGTGAGCATCAGAGGGGAGTCAGTTGCATACACAGCTCAAGCAAGACATTCATCAGCATTTCTCTGACTACGTTCCTCCATTGAGTTTTAAAAAAACGTCTGATCCCAGGAGGACTTTGAGCTGTTGCTATCGATAAGGTGTCTGATCCATCATTTTTACCTCGAATAGAAGTAGAGGGACTTTTGTCAGAGGTTGCTTGTTGAGCGCTGAGGGAACTTTATGCACATGGCCAGATGATTCTGCATCTTTGTTGCATTCTCCACATACAGTGGGGCAAAAAAGTATTTAGTCAGCCACCAATTGTGCAAGTTCTCCCATTTAAAAAGATGAGAGAATACTTTTTTGCCTCACTGTATGTATATTTTTTTACTTTTACCCCTTATTCTCCCCGTTTGTCGTGGTATCCAATTGCTTGGCATCCGACTATAATGCGCTACAGAGGGTAATGCGTATTGCCCAGTACATCACTGGGGCCAAGCTCCCTGCCATCCAGGATCTATTTACTAGGCAGTGTCAGAGGAAGGCCCAAAAAATTGTCAGACTCCAGTCACCCAAGTTATAGACTGTTCTCTCTGAGACAGTCTTGTCTCAACACTGCAACTCCCTTACGGACTCGGGAGAGGAGTAGGTCGAGAGCCATGCGTCCTCCAAAACTCAACCCACTGCTTCTTGACACAACGCCCGCTTAACCCAGAAACCAGCCACACCAACGTGTCGGAGGAAACACCGTACACCTGGTGACTGTGGCAGCGTGCATGCACCTGGCCCACCACAGGAGTCGCTAGTTCGTGATGGGACAAGGACATCCCTGCTGGCCAAACACTCACCTAACCCAGACGACACTGGGCCAATTGTGCACTGCCCTGTGGGTCTCCCGGTCACGGCCGGCTGCGACAGAGCCTGGACTCAAACCAGGATCTCCAGTGGCACAGCTAGCAACTGTGATGCAGTGCCTTAGACCACTGTGCCACTCTGGAGGCCAACCGTCAATATTAATGGTGGCCTGTTCGGCCCTCCTTTCCCTGTAGTCCACGATCAGCTTCTTTGTCTTGCTCACATTGAGGGAGAGGTTGTTGTCCTGGCACCACACTGATAGGTCTCTGATCTCCTCCCTATAGGCTGTCTCATCGTTGTTGATGACCAGGCCTACCACTGTTCTGCAAACTTAATGAGGGTGTTGGAGTCAAGCTTGGCCACACAGTCATGGGTGAACAGGGAGTACAGGAGAAGACTAAGGACGCACCGCTGAGGGGCTTAGCAATGGGGACTGCTATAGCGTGTTTCCAGGGCTTTGGGTAATAATACTGTTTCCCATAATCATTTAAAAAATTTAAAAATATTGAGAATTATTTGTATGCAATTGTCTGATAGGTCTCGGGAAACATTTCATAGCATATTGTGTCAGCCAGCTGCTTTACTCGCCTTCGTTATCTCAGCCAAAGAGCATTCTGCATCCAAAAGGGTTGGTGTTTTAACCTAACTCTGAGTTAATGATCCTCCTCTGGTGTGTAGTTCAGTTCGTCTCCAGCATGGTCTCCCTGCTTCTTAGCTTGTTCTGGGCTTAGGGATGCAGTGCTGTGGATACCTGCAAAGGCCTCCACTAACATGTCTGATTGCTCCTCATCTGTGCATTGCAGTTATTTCGTCAGTTTTTAGTGCCCGGGATGGCCCGTCTTCTATTGATGCCATTAATTATCCTGATCATTCCCAACCTGTCCCTTTATGTTTGTCTCCTGGCCAATGACGTCACAGAACTTTCTCCATTAAGTGTGATGTCACAGTACCTTCTCCAATAAGTGTGATGTCACAGTACTTTCTCCAATAAGTGTGACGTCACAGTACTTTCTCCAATAAGTGTGATGTCACAGAACTTTCTCCAATAAGTGTGATGTCACAGTACTTTCTCCAATAAGTGTGATGTCACAGTACTTTCTCCAATAAGTGTGATGTCACAGTACTTTCTCCAATAAGTGTGACGTCACAGTACTTTCTCCAATAAGTGTGACGTCACAGTACTTTCTCCAATAAGTGTGGCGTCACAGTACTTTCTCCAATAAGTGTGACGTCACAGTACTTTCTCCAATAAGTGTGACGTCACAGTACTTTCTCCAATAAGTGTGATGTCACAGTACTTTCTCCAATAAGTCTGTTTGACTGTTTGATTATTCTTGCTATTACTCTTTTTCCTTGATGCTCAATCAGCTCTGTGAACCTATTTGAGTTATTTTAAGGCTTTAAAGGCTCGGTTTCTCTCCTTGACAACTGTATGGCACTCACTTGACCACCGGGGGACAGCCTTGCCCTTTCTGAATGATTTAGAGTTTGGTATGGATTCTTCAGCCGCTCTCATTAAACTGTCTACTAGAGTTATTTTGGCCGGAGCAAGAAGTCTGGGTAGCCAGGCAAGAGGATTAGTGCAGCGAGGCTATGTAGGTTTTATGTCTGTAATTGGAGCTGTAACAGGATTGCCGCTCCAATCCGAGGTTTCACTGGGCATATACTGGCATCAGCTAAGGTGAACTGGGAGCAGAGTGAGGGTCTGATTTATGGGGATGGGCCAGAGAAGGGTCTCCTAGTCTTTCTGGGGGGGGGGTTACAGTGGGGCAGAGTAGGGATGGAGTTCTTTGGGGGTGTTCTTGGGGACCTCAGAGTTTAACAGAGTCTCTGGGTGGGTCTGGTGGACAAGGTTACAGCTAAGTTGTCTAAAAGGTTGTTGCCACTGATGTCTTTTAGTTAAAGCTGCAATATGTGTCTTTTTTTGGGCGACCCGACCAAATTCACATAGAAATGTAAGTTATAGATCCGTCCTTCTCAATGAAATCAAGTCTAAGAAGTGGTATATCTGTTCTATGTGCGCTAATCCTATGCTTCCCGTTCTTAAAAATTTCAGTTTTGCATCTTTTCATTTTGGGTTTTGTACACCAGCTTCAAACACCTGAAAATACAATATGTTTGGTTATGTACACCAGCTTCAAACACCTGAAAATACAATATTTTGGGTTTTGTACACCAGCTTCAAACACCTGAAAATACAATATGTTTGGTTATGGAAAATATATTTAACAGTGGTTTAGATGGTACAAGGATTCTCTACACAATGACTGCTTGTTTTGCCACATAAATTGACATTAGACAAACTATTAGAATTTTAGCAACCAGGAAATGGCTGATCGATTCCTGCATATTGGACCTTTGAAAGGTCCTGGTCACTAACAACTTGGTTGCTTCAATGCTCAGGCACTGGTTGATGGTGTTGGATTGCCCACAGAGTCTCATCAAGCAACTGCAGAGGTTACTGGTGGATCGATTTTGGTCAACACTGGACAATCGAAGCAGGATTACACTTCCTTTTGCTTAAGGGGGGAGACAAGTGGACATTGGGTCCAAAGTGACAGCTTTCCATCTATAAGCTGCACAGAGACTTCTGTACCAGAAGGGGGTGTGCTGAAGAGACAATGCTTGGTCTGTTCTGAGGAGAGCAAATCAAAATCAAATCAAATTGTATTTGTCACATGCGCCGAATACAACAGGTGTAGATCTTACCGTGAAATGTTTACTTATACAAGCCCTTAACCAACTATGCAGTGGACCTTGGATATGACGGGCACTTGTTCCTAATGGATCTGGAGCAGGACCATATGTCACCCATTACTCCGTTCTACTTCGCTGTGCGTTGGGCGTTCACAGAGACGTTTCACAACTAGAAGCATTGATAATGGAGGAACCATTGCTGCTGCAGGGGAACACCAGCAGGGTGAGGTAATTATTGTGCCGTACAAGACTCCGGAGCTAGGGACCTTTTGCACATCCAGCAAAAAGACTGTACGTAGGTGGCTCAGAAATACCATCTGCATGTGCTGAGGGGTGACTGTGGCTCAGAAATACCATCTGCATGTGCTGAGGGGTAACTGTGGTTCAGAAACACCATCTGCATGTGCTGAGGGGTGACTGTGGCTCAGAAATACCATCTGCATGTGCTGAGGGGTGACTGTGGCTCAGAAATACCATCTGCATGTGCTGAGGGGTAACTGTGGTTCAGAAATACCATCTGCATGTGCTGAAGGGTGACTGTGGTTCAGAAATACCATCTGCATGTGCTGAGGGGTGACTGTGGTTCAGAAATACCATCTGCATGTGCTGAGGGGTGACTGTGGTTCAGAAATACCATCTTTATGTGCTGAGGGGTGACTGTGGTTCAGAAATACCATCTGCATGTGCTGAGGGGTGACTGTGGTTCAGAAATACCATCTGCATGTGCTGAGGGGTGACTGTGGTTCAGAAATACTATCTGCATGTGATGAGGGGTGACCGTGGTTCAGAAATACCATCTTTATGTGCTGAGGGGTGACTGTGGTTCAGAAATACCATCTGCATGTGCTGAGGGGTGACTGTGGTTCAGAAATACTATATATACTAATACTAATATATATCTGCATAGGCTGGAGGCAATGGGGTGGCTGTGAATGTATTTATTTAACCAGGCAAGTCAGTTAAGAACAAATTCTTATTTTCAATGATGGCCTAGGAACAGTGGGTTAACTGACAGATTTGTACCTTGTCAGCTCAGGGATTCGACCTTGCAACCTTTCGCTCTAACCACTGGGCTACGCTGCCGCCCCAATGTGGCTTAGAAATACCATCTTCACGGGCTGAGGGCAACGGGGTGGCTGGCGGGGGTTGGGACCGGGCTCTTCTCTGAGAGGATATTGGCGCTCCCTTTATACTCCTCCCACAGAGAAGCGTAAATGCTGATCTACAGGAGATTCACAGGCCTATCGCTTCGAACAGATAGTTGCACGTTGATCCATCAGTGGGTCTGTTCTGTGGAGAGGAGGAGACAATGCAAGGTTTTTTTTCTTGTTCCAGGCTGGTTGGGTTGTTTTCTGTCCGGGGTGGGCCTAGGGTTGGGGGTGACTGGACTTAAATGTTAGAGGTCCTACAGTAGGTAGAGCGTAGCCAACAAGGCAAAGGGACTGCCTAGTAAAAGTACTTGTTAGGGCAGGCAAAAATGGCAGTGTGGAAGACCAGGAAACATGAGGTTCAGGGGGCGGGGTGTACGGAACCCAGAGCTGGGCTGCTGGGGCTGGTACAGGCTCGCTCACACTGGAGCATGTATTTGGGAGCTGGTGAACTGTTAGGGGGACTTTTTAGGGGTATGGGGCGTCAGGTGGGTTCTATGTACAGTGGACGAGGAGGGGTGCTTGGTTCTAACTTTCTAGGTGCGTTAAAATTAAGTAAAGTTTGTGCTTTTAATTAGATGTTAAGTCCCCTATATGGGGGACTATTGGGTGGTTCTGGACCAGTTCTGAGTGACATTTTGGTGTACAAAGCTCTCTGTGAACATCGTAGAGTCCCGGGCCTTATAGTGTCAGAAAGACCCATCTGTCAGCTCTCTGTTTCCACTCTGTCAGTAGAGCTGACTTGAAGTGTCAGGTTTCAGACTCTACATTTGCATAGGGAGTGATGTGTCAAATTTTCTGGCCTATCCAGACACAGAATCAATTTGCTCTCCCGCAGACTAGCCCAGCCTGCAGCATATAAAAGGGGACAGTTTAGCGAATTCAGCAATCTTGTGATATTGTCAGGTCGGATTTAGATCTCTCAACATGAAAAAATACTAAATCATTTCATAGAATTTAAACAAGACCACTTTGTCCTCGTCAAAGAAGGACAAAATCACTTTCTGCGTAAAGGGTTAGGTTTAGGGTTATGGTTAGGGTTAGGGTTAGGGTTAGGTTTAGGGTTAGGGTTAGGGTTAGGGGTTAGGGTTAGGGTTAGGGTTAGGGTTAGGTTTAGGGTTAGGGTTAGGGTTATGGGTTAGGGTTAGGGTTATGGTTAGGGTTAGGGTTATGGTTAGGGTTAGGTTTAGGTTTAGGGTTATGGTTAGGGCAAACATTTGAATAGCGTCAGTGCCGCTCAGTGGACATTTTATCAGTAATATGAAATAGGGCCAATATTGTACTGTCACTAATTATGATCATATTTATTTTACAGTTATAAGAAATGTGAAATCTTATCGTAAGTCGTTTATCATTTGATTGTAACTATATTTAGAAAGCAGTTCAGTCATTTCAAGCCCCATTGCCCCACTTTTTCATAATATGAAAAAAATCTACAAAAAATCTACTTGAGCTTGTGTCCTTAAAAGGGAGTAAGCCTCTGCAATTATAACCGTTTCTTACCAGAAAGGTTAGTTCCAGACCTGTCTAGAACTATGCAGCATTACTAGTTATTGTTTATGGTCATCTCATGAAAAATAATTACTTTTGGGTATGTCTATTTAGGAAGAAATCTATATTTTGCCCTGTCATTCAAGAAGTTGGTAACAATTGGGCCAATAAAGTATGTACAAAAAAATCTATCTATCTCTCTCTTTTTTTTTTTAGGGGGTAGATCAGCTTTACTATTGCGAGTAGATTGTAGCTTCCATCGATGTAATTGTCTGCATCATTTCCAATCCCACATGTGTTTTTTTGCGTAAATATATATATTTATATACATACCTACAAATACACATACACATACATATATTCATATATATTTTCCTTTATTATTTCCAGCAAACCCTACCACCCCTCTCCTAATTGGAGAAAACAAATATACAACAACACTTAGGCTTCTACTTCCAGCTAATACATACTATACTCAGGACCCTGTCTTTCAAAGATAATTCGTAAAAATGTAAATAACTTCACAGATCTTCATTGTAAAGGGTTTAAACACTGTTTCCCATGCTAGTTCAATGAACCATAAACAATTAATGAACCCCAGAAATGTCTGGGAACTTGCAGGTGCCTTGGTGGAAGAGTGGGTAACATCTCACAGCAAGAACCGGCAAATCTGGTGCAGTCCATGAGGAGGAGATGCACTGCAGTACTTAATGCAGCTGGTGGCCACACCAGATACTGACTGTTACTTTTGATTTTGACCCCCCCTTTGTTCAGGGACACATTATTCCATTTCTGTTAGTCACATGTCTGTGGGACTTGTTCAGTTTATGTCTCAGTTGTTGAATCTTGTTATGTTCATACAAATATTTACACATGTTAAGTTTGCTGAAAATAAACACAGTTGACAGTGAGAGGACGTTTCTTTTTTTTCTGAGTTTATATATAATTTATCGGCACAATCTATTTTACAATAGTTGTATTGTGTTTGTTTTTAGTCCTGGCCTTCCTCAACCCTCTCCCATCTATTTCTGATGTCCATCCAGTTTGATTTCTATTTGCCATATATTTTTAACTGTGCTATTTCACAAAAGTTCTGAACCTATAAACATTTTACAGACCCCGTATGTCTTACATTGGCTATCTTGTTGTTATTAGTCCCAACGTTCAGCTCCATTCAACCCCTCCCCTATATATTTTTCAACTGTGTTGTGATGTTTCACAAAAGTACTGATCCTTTTCTATTCTGATAGTTTCTACAGATTGTAAATTAAAGATAAACATTTTTTGCCAAAAGTATTATTATATTATTGATCAATTGACTTTGACTTTTCAGATCACCCAGAAGTGCTATCTGCAGAGTTCGCTCCAGGTAAAGGTCCAGGTCTTCAACCATTCCTGGACCTGTGACCAAAAACGAGCTACCTATATAAAATAAATGAACTAATGACTCTGATAGGTGGAAATATTTTGTCTTCTCTCATCGTATTGCTGTATTTTTGTTCCCCATAAAGGTGTCTAGTCGTGGCCAAAAGTTTTGAGAATGACAAATATACATTTTCACAAAGTCTGCTGCCTCCGTTTTTATGTTGGCAATTTGCATAAACTCCAGAATGTTATGAAGAGTTGATCAGATGAATTGCAATTAATTGCAAAGTCCCTCTTTGCCATGCAAATGAACTGAATCCCCCCCAAAACATTTCCACTGAATTTCAGCCCTGCCACAAAAGGACCAGCTGGCATCATGTCAGCGATTCTGTAGTTATCACAGGTGTGAGTGTTGACGAGGACAAGGCTGGAGATCACTCTGTCATTCTGATTGAGTTCGAATAACAGATTGGAAGCTTGGGAGGGTGGTGCTTGGAATCATTGTGCTTCCTCTGTCAACCATGGTTACCTGCAAGGAAACACGTGCCGTCATCATTGCTTTGCACAAAAAGGTCTTCACAGGCAAGGATTTTGCTGCCAGTAAGATTGCACCTAAATCAACCATTTATCGAATCATCAAGAACTTCAAGGAGAGCGGTTCAAATGTTGTGAAGAAGGCTTCAGGGCGCCCAAGAAAGTCCAGCAAGTGCCAGGACCGTCTCCTAAAGTTGATTCAGCTGCGGGATCGGGGCACCACCAGTACAGAGCTTGCTCAGGAATGGCAGCAGGCAGGTGTGAGTACATCTGCACGCACAGTGAGGTGAAGACTTTTGGAGGATGGCCTGGTGTCAAGAAGGGCAGCAAAGAAGCCACTTCTCTCCAGGAAAAACATCAGGGACAGACTGCTTAGGACTGGGGTAAAGTCATTTTCTCTGATGAATCCCCTTTCCGATTGTTTGGGGAGTCCTGAAAAAAGCTTGTCTGGAGAAGACAAGGTGAGCTCTACCATCAGTCCTGTGTCATGCCAACAGTAAAGCATCCTGAGACCATTCATGTGTGGGATTGCTTCTCAGCCAAGGGAGTGGGCTCATTCACAATTTTGCCTAAGAACACAGCCATGAATAGAGAATGGTACCAACACATCCTCTGAGAGCAACTTCTCCCAACCACCCAGGAACAGTTTGGTGACAAACAATGTCTTTTCCAGCATGATGGAGCACCTTGCCATAAGGCAAAAGTGATAACTAAGTGGCACGGGGAACAAAAACATCGATATTTTGGGTCCATGGCCAGGAAACTCCCCAGACCTTAATCCCATTGAGAACTTGTGGTCAATCCTCAAGAGGTGGGTGGACAAACAAAAACCCACAAATTCTGACAAACTCCAAGCATTGATTATGCGAGAATGGGCTGCCATCAGTCAGGGTGTGGCCCAGAAGTTAATTGACAGTATGCCAGGGCGGAATGGAGAGGTCTTGAAAAAGAAGGGTCAACACTGCAAATATTGACTCTTTGCATCAACTTCATGTAATTGTCAATAAAAGCCTTTGACACTTATGAAATGCTTGTAATTATACTTCAGTATTCCATAGTAACATCTGACAAAAATATCTAAAGACACTGAAGCAGCAAACTTTGTGGAAATGAATATTTGTGTCATTCTCAAAACTTTTGGCCATGACTGTACTTTGCCCAAGTCAGGGAAGACAAGGCTCTGGATGATTTCTGTCCTATCGGTCCTCAGAGGCCTGCTGCTTCTCTTCTGCTGACACGGCAGAAACAAGGGAATGTAATTATGTAGCCAGGAGTCCTTCAGAGAAATCCATCACCTGCTACACAGCATTCTGGGTAATGTGTTGCTGACTAACCCATGGGGTATACTTCCTCTCCTCTCATCCCTCTCTTCGTCCCTAAATCAGAAACCTGCATATCCTATTGACACCTCCCTGTCCATTACCATCACACACCCCTCTTCACCCCCTCCGCCCACACACATAGATAGTCCATCCTCGTCCACTTTACGGCCAGAGGGAGTTGGTGAAAAGGAATAGGTGTCTTAACTGCTATTAGTTACGGTATATCAATCAGTACTGCACATATCTGTCTACAGACGGTCCCTTGATTGACCTTTAACTCACAATGAGTCATCACACTAGTATATGATATGGGTCACACAATATCACACTAGTATATGATATGTGTCACACAATATTGTCATGCTATACTGTACCTCTCTATCCCATTTAAAGGGCAGTCTAGTCTACAGATCCTGGGCTGCTTCTCATTTAAAGGGCAGTCTAGTCTACAGATCCTGGGCTGCTTCCCATTTTAAAGGGCAGTCTAGTCTAGAGATCCTGGGCTGCTTCTCATTTAAAGGGCAGTCTAGTCTAGAGATCCTGGGCTGCTTCTCATTTAAAGGGCAGTCTAGTCTAGAGATCCTGGGCTGCTTCTCAGGGCAGTCTAGTCTAGAGATCCTGGGCTGCTTCTCATTTAAAGGGCAGTCTAGTCTAGAGATCCTGGGCTGCATTTTAAAGGGCAGTCTAGTCTAGAGATCCTGGGCTGCTTCTCATTTAAAGCAGTCTAGTCTAGAGAGCTTCTCATTTAGCAGATCCTGGGCTGCTTCTCATTTAAAGGGCAGTCTAGTCTACAGAGATCCTGGGCTGCTTCTCATTTAAAGGGCAGTCTAGTCTAGAGAGATCCTGGGCTGCTTCTCATTTAAAGGGCAGTCTAGTCTACAGAGATCCTGGGCTACTTCCCAAATAGCTCCCTAGTGTACTACTTTTGACAAGAGTTTTGAAGTAACTCTGTAATGAAAAGCACTATTCAAATTAAATGTATTATTATTATTATTATATTTAGTGCACTATACTGCCCTAAAAAGCGAAAGAGCAGTAACTACACATTTTCGTCAAAAATGAGTTATTTAAAAAAACAAAAAAACAAACATGTAATACTTGAAAAACATGCTTTATCATGTGTACAAATATCATGACTCCATTGTGTTGAATTATGGAGAAAATGGGCGGTCACGTTTGCAGTAACTGTAAAAAGTTCAAGTGAAACCATGGAAAAAGGCATTCGCTGGCATTACTCACGTCAAATACTGCCTTTTCCCTTGGTTTCACTGAGCTTTGGGCTGCAGTGTCTACGGTAAACTTTGATATTATTCATTGTTCTTTGCTAATACAAGTATCAAACTATATGACACTGACAGCCACATACAATTAAATATTCTAACACAAGTTTGCCAAAAAAATGTTTTTTTTAAATCGGCATGGAAAAGTATTCCAGTGGCTGTACCAAGCAAGAAGGCAGTAACTGTCTTTTTTGGGTCAAAGGTCATGTCACTGGTCAGGGTTAATATGAACTTTAAAAAATGACCTCATAGTAAGACAACAGATAACCACATCTCCAATGATCTGCCTACAACTCATTCGGCTGGACAATAAAAAATACATTTCTCAGTTTCTCTCTATGAGCAGTTACTCCACAAAAAAAAGACAGAATACGGTTTGCAACTGCACATGGGGACAAAGATCATACTTTTTGGAGAAATGTCCTCTGGTCTGATGAAACAAAAATAGAACTGTTTGGCCATAATGACCATCGTTGTGTTTGGAGGTAAAATGGGGAGGCTTGCAAGCCAAAGAACACCATCCCAACCGTGAAGCACGGTGGTGGCAGCATCATGTTGTAGGGGTGCTTTGCTGCAGGAGGGACTGGTGCACTTCACAAAATAGATGGCATCATGAGGAGGAAAATGAAGTGGATATATTGAAGCAACATCTCAAGACATCAGTTAAAGCTTGGTCGCAAATGGGTTTTCCAAATGGACAATGACCCCAAGCATACTTCCAAAGTTGTGGCAAAATGGCTTAAGGACAAGGTATTGGAGTGGCCATCACAAAGCCCTGACCTCAATCCTATAGAAAATGTGTGGGCAGGACTGAAAAAGCGTGTGCGAGCAAGTAGGCCTACAAACCTGACTCAGTTACACCAGGTCTGTCAGGAGAAATGGGTCAAAAAAATTCACCCAACTTATTGTGGGAAGCTTGTGGAAGGCTACCTGAAATGTATGACCAAAGTTAAACAATTTAAAGGCAATGCTACCAAATACTAATTGAGTGTATGTAAACGTCTGACCCACTGGGAATGTGATGAAATAAATAAAAGCTGAAATAAATAATTCTCTAATTATTCTGATATTTCACATTCTTAAAATAAAGTGGTGATCCTAACTGATCTAAAACAGGGAATTTTTACTAGGATTAAATGTCAGGAATTGTGAAAAGCTAAGTTTAAATGTATTTGGCAAAGGTGTATGTAAACTTCTGACTTCAACTGTATATGATTTTATGGGTGCATGACAAACGAGATCAGATCACTGTGTTTTCCCAGGCCTCATTGTTTTCAGTAGAAAGTTGGGATCGATTATGTAGTGATTTACCTGAAAGCCTCATCTTAGAATGACGATGGACCGACTGGAAGAGTGAGCTGCAATGACATTCTATTTCTATGGTAATAACTTTGGGGTCTTCTATGACGGCTGGTCCTGTCCCAGACAAACAGATGGACACCTTGGGACCAGGATGTTACATAAATCCCATTACAGTCCAAAAGCCTGGGCTGGGTTTCTACAGCCCTAAACTAACATATGGAATTGTTTTAAGATGGATCATTTAGCTATTTGATTTAGAATTTTAGGACCACTTCTACTAAGGGGTTCTACTAAAGTAACATATGGAATTGTTTTAAGATGGTCATACCATGGATCATTTAACTATTTGATTTTAGGAACCTTGTAGGTATAAAAATATATATATATATATTTGATGAAACACTGAATTTGGTCTTATTGCTATTAGCCCATAGAAACACATCGAATAACAGATTCATATATGGAAAAACAGATTCATCCAAAAATATATAAAAACAATGTTTTGAAGTACCTGGAAGAGATAAGAAAACTTATATAGCATATATATATATATCCGTCGGTACAGTAAATTATTATTATTATTATCATCATATATATATATATATATTGATGATGATAATAATAATTTACTGTGGAATGACATGTATACATTCGGCGTGGAAATTCCCTATTCACTTCCATACATTTTGTGGCCCGGTAGCAGGTGTCTTTCAGTCCCGTGACATACTGTATTAGTGTGTATTCATAAAGCCCTTTCAACAGACATGCTGGTCAGTCAGTCACCACTGTTGCTCTGGTCACGTACTCAGAATACGGAGCTATACTTGGAATAGGAAGAGGTATATACAGTGCATTCGGAAAGTATTCAGACCCCTTTAATTTGTCCACATTTTGTTACGTTACAGCCTTAATATAAACTTGTTTAAATTGTCCCCCCCCCATCTATCTACACACAATACCCCATAATGACGAATCAAAAACAGGTTTTTATACATTTTGGCAAATTTGTTAAAATTAAAAAACGGAAATATCACATTTACATAAGTTTTCAGACCCTTTTACTCAGTACTTTGTTGAAGCACCTTTGGCAGCTATTACAGCCTCGAGTCTTCTTGGGTATGATGGTACAAGCTTGGCACACCTGAATTTGTGGAGTTTTTCCCATTCCTTCCTGCAGATACTCTCGAAGTCTATCAGGTTGCATTGGGAGAATTGCTGCACAGCTATTTTCAGGTCTCTCCAGAGATGTTCAGTTGGGTTCAAGTCTTGGCTCTTTTTGGGTCACTTAAGGCCATTCAGAGACTTGTCCCAAAACCATTCCTGCCTGCGTTGTCTTGACTGTGTGCTTACAGGCATTGTCCTGTTGGAAGATGAACCTTCACCCCTGTCTGAGGTCTTCAGTGCCATGGAGCAGGTTTTCATCAAGGATCTCTCTGTACTTTGCTCCGTTCATCTTTCCCTTGATCTGACTAGTTTCTCAGTCCCTGCCGCTGAAAAACATTGCCACAGCATGATGCTGCCACCACCATGCTTGGCATTCAGGGAAAAGGGTTCAACCTGGATTTCATCAGACCAGAGAATAATGTTTCTCATGGTCTGAGAGTGTTTAGGTGCATTTTGGTAAACTCCAAGCGGGCTGCCATGTGCCTTTTACTGATGAGTGGATTCCATCTGGTCACTCTACCATAAAGGCCTGATTGGTGGAGTGCTGCAGAGATGGTTGTCCTTCTGGAAGGTTTTCCCATCTCCACAGAGGAACTCTGGAGCTCTGTCAGAGTGACCATCAGGTTCTTGGTCACCTCCCTGACCAAGGCCCTTCTCCCCCGATTTGCTCAGTTTGGCTGGGCGGCCAAATCTATGAATAGTCTTGGTGGTTCCAAACTTCTTCCATTTAAGAATGATGGAGAACACTGTGTTCTTGGGGACCTTCGATGCTGCAGAAATATTTTGGTACCCTTCCTCAGATCTGTGCCTCGACACAATCCTGTCTCGGAACTCTACGGACAATTCCTTCGACGACATGGCTTGGATTTTGCTCTGACATGCACTGTGAAATGTGGGACCTTATATAGACAGGTGTGTGTTTCTTTCAAAATCATGTCCAATCAAGTTGTAGAAACATCTCAAGGATGATCAATGAAACAGGGTACAACTCAAGCTCAATTTCGAGTCTCATAGCAAAGGGTCTGAATATTTATGTAAATAAGGTATTTCATTTTATATACATACATACATACATACATACATACATACATACATACATACATACATACATACATACATACATACATACATACATACATACATACATACATACATACATACATACATACATACATACATACATACATGGGGGGTCAGGGGAGAGGGAGAGGATGAAAGAGAGAGAGAGAGCTTGGACATGACACCAGGCACAGTGAGTCAGACGGACAGCACAAGAAGGAGAGAGTGACAACAGAAAGTAGCTACTGCGCTGAAGGGGGCTACAGTATTACTGTGTTGAGGAGAGACTGACAACAGAAAGTAGCCACTGCGCTGAAGGGGGCTACAGTATTACTGTGTTGAGGAGAGACTGACAACAGAAAGTAGCTACTGCGCTGAAGGGGGCTACAGTATTACTGTGTTGAGGAGAGACTGACAACAGAAAGTAGCTACTGCGCTGAAGGGGGCTACAGTATTACTGTGTTGAGGAGAGACTGACAACAGAAAGTAGCTACTGCGCTGAAGGGGGCTACAGTATTACTGTGTTGAGGAGAGAGTGGTACCCTACACTATCCTGTGCTACTCTTGCTGCTACGGCCATGGGGACCAGGGTCCTGCTTCTCTCCATCTTAATGATTTCTTTCAACTGGTCCATGGGGGCTGTCATCACTGGGGTGAGTGACAAACCTTTCATTCATGTGCTGTGTGGAAATTTTAACTAATAGAGTTGTCATTGTGAAACGTACGATTGAAAGTAGAGAGAGACAGATGCAGAGAGAGTAGGGGTCATTAGAAGTGACAGTTGGAAGGCAGAGAGAGACAGATACAGAGAGAGTAGGGGTCATTAGAAGGTAGAGAGAGTAGGGGTCATTAGAAGTGACAGTTGGAAGGCAGAGAGAGACAGATACAGAGAGAGTAGGGGTCATTAGAAGGTAGAGAGAGTAGGGGTCATTAGAAGTGACAGTTGGAAGGCAGAGAGAGACAGATACAGAGAGAGTAGGGGTCATTAGAAGGTAGAGAGAGACAGATACAGAGAGAGTAGGGGTCATTAGAAGTGACAGTTGGAAGGTAGAGAGAGACAGATGCAGAGAGAGTAGGGGTCATTAGAAGGTAGAGAGAGACAGATACAGAGAGAGTAGGGGTCATTAGAAGGCAGAGAGAGTAGGGGTCATTACAAGTGACAGTTGGAAGGTAGAGAGAGAGATGCAGAGAGAGTAGGGGTCATTAGAAGTGACAGTTGGAAGGCAGAGAGAGACAGATACAGAGAGAGTAGCGGTCATTAGAAGGTAGAGAGAGTAGGGGTCATTAGAAGGTAGAGAGAGTAGGGGTCATTAGAAGTGACAGTTAGAAGGTAGAGAGAGAGATGCAGAGAGAGTAGGGGTCATTAGTGAAGGTAGAGAGAGTAGCGGTCATTAGAAGGTAGAGAGAGTAGGGGTCATTAGAAGGTAGAGAGAGTAGGGGTCATTAGAAGTGACAGTTAGAAGGTAGAGAGAGAGACCAGTGGTGGAAAAAATACCCAATTTTCATACCAGAGTAAATGGAAAGATACCTTAAAAGAAAATGACTCAAGTAAAAGTCACCTAGTAAAATACTACTTGAGTAAAAGTCTAAAAGTATTTGGTTTTAAATATACTTAAGTATCAAAAGTAAAAGTATAAATAATTTAAAATGTCTTATATTAAGCAAACCAGAAAACACGATTTTCTTGTTTTTTAATTTACGGATAGCCAGGGGCACAGTTTAACACTCAGACATCATTTACAAACACATTATTTGTGTTTATTGAGTCTGCCAGATCAGAGGCAGTAGGAATGACCAGGGATGTTCTCTTGATAAGTGCGTGAATTAGACAATTTTCATGTCCTGCTAAGTATTCATAATGTAATAAGTACTTTTGGGTGTCAGGGAAAATGTAAGGAGTAAAAAGTACATCATTTTCTTCAGGAGTGTAGTGGAGTAAAAGTTGTCAAAAATATAAATAGTAAAGTACAGATACCCAAAAAAGTATTTTTACTTAGGTACTTTACACCACTGAGAGAGACAGATATAGAGAGAGTAGGGGTCATTAGAAGGTAGAGAGAGACAGATATAGAGAGAGTAGGGGTCATTAGAAGGTAGAGAGAGAGACAGATATAGAGAGAGTAGGGGTCATTAGAAGGTAGAGAGAGAGAGAGTAGGGGTCATTAGAAGGTAGAGAGAGAGACAGATATACAGGGAGACAGAGAGTAGGGGTCATTAGAAGGTAGAGAGAGAGACAGATATAGAGGGAGACAGAGAGTAGGGGTCATTAGAAGGTAGAGAGAGACAGATATAGAGAGAGTAGGGGTCATTAGAAGGTAGAGAGAGAGACAGATATAGAGGGAGACAGAGAGTAGGGGTCATTAGAAGGTAGAGAGAGACAGATACAGAGAGAGTAGGGGTCATTAGAAGGTAGAGAGAGAGACAGATATACAGGAGACAGAGAGTAGGGGTCATTAGAAGGTAGAGAGAGAGACAGATATACAGACAGATATAGAGGAGTAGGGGTCATTAGAAGAGAGTAGGGGTCATTAGGGGTCATTAGTAGGGGATTAGAAGGTAGACAGAGAGTAGGGGTCATTAGAAGGTAGAGAGAGACAGATACAGAGAGAGAGTAGGGGTCATTAGAAGGTAGAGAGAGACAGATATAGAGAGAGTAGGGGTCATTAGGGTCATTAGAAGGTAGAGAGAGACAGATACAGAGAGAGTAGGGGTCATTAGAAGGTAGAGAGAGACAGATACAGAGAGAGTAGGGGTCATTAGAAGGTAGAGAGAGAGACAGATACAGAGAGAGTAGGGGTCATTAGAAGTGACAGGTGGACGTTAGAGCGAGACAGATACAGAGGGAGACAGAGAGAGTAAACACCAAATTGACTCTGCATGCAGAATTCTGCAAAAATATCCTGTGTTTCCTGGTTCCAGTCTGTATGTATTTCCTGTTTCCAGTCTGTATGTGTTTCCAGTCTGTATGTGTTTCCAGTCTGTATGTGTTTCCAGTCTGTATGTGTTTCCTGTTTCCAGTCTGTATGTGTTTCCTGTTTCCAGTCTGTATGTGTTTCCAGTCTGTATGTGTTTCCTGTTTCCAGTCTGTATGTGTTTCCAGTCTGTATGTGAATCCTGTTTCCAGTCTGTATGTGTTTCCTGTTTCCAGTCTGTATGTGTTTCCTGTTTCCAGTGGGTATGTCAAATCAAATCAAATGTATTTATATAGCCCATCGTACATCAGCTGATATCTCAAAGTGCTGTACAGAAACCCAGCCTAAAACCCTAAACAGCAAGCAATGCAGGTGTAGAAGCATGGTGGCTAGGAAAAACTCCCTAGAAAGGCCAAAACCTAGGAAGAAACCTAGAGAGGAACCAGGCTATGAGGGGTGGCCAGTCCTCTTCTGGCTGTGCCGATTGGAGATTATAACAGAACATGGCCAAGATGTTCAAATGTTCATAAATGACCAGCATGGTCAAATAATAATAATCACAGTAGTTGTCGAGGGTGCAGCAAGTCAGCACCTCAGGAGTAAATGTCAGTTGGCTTTTCATAGCCGATCATTCAGAGTATCTCTACCGCTCCTGCTGTCTCTAGAGAGTTGAAAACAGCAGGTCTGGGACAGGTAGAACGTCCGGTGAACAGGTCATGGTTCCATAGCCGCAGGCAGAACAGTTGAAACTGGAGCAGCAGCACAGGCAGTTGGCTTGGGACAGCAGGGAGTCATCATGCCAGGTAGTCCTGAGGCATGGTCCTAGGGCTCAGGTCCTCCAAGAGAGAGAAAGAAAGAAAGAGAAAGAGAGAGAGCATACTTAAATTCACACAGGACACCGGATAAGACAGAAGAAGTACTCCAAATATAACAGACTGACCCTAGGCCCCTGACACATAAACTACTGCAGCATAGATACTGGAGACTGAGACAAGAGGGGTCAGGAGACACTGTGGCCCCATCCGACGATACCCCCGGACAGGGCCAAACAGGCAGGATATATCTTCAACCACCAACTTACCATCCTGAGACAAGGCCGAGTATAGCCCACAAAGATCTCCGCCACGGCACAACCCAAGGGGTGTTTCCTGTTTCCAGTCTGTATGTGTTCCCTGGTTCCAGTGGGTATGTGTTTCCAGTGGGTATGTGTTCCCTGGTTCCAGTGGGTATGTGTTTCCAGTGGGTATGTGTTCCCTGTTTCCAGTGGGTATGTGTTTCCAGTGGTTATGTGTTCCTGTTTCCAGTGGGTATGTGTTTCCTGTTTCCAGTGGGTATGTGTTTCCAGTGGGTATGTGTTCCCTGTTTCCAGTGGTTATGTGTTCCCTGTTTCCAGTGGGTATGTGTTTCCAGTGGGTTTGTGTTTCCAGTTTCCAGTGGGTTTGTGTTTCCTGTTTCCAGTGGGTTTGTGTTTCCAGTGGGTTTGTGTTTCCTGTTTCCAGTGGGTATGTGTTTCCAGTGGGTATGTGTTCTGTTTCCAGTGGGTATGTGTTTTGGTTATGTGTTCCCTGTTTCCAGTGGGTATGTGTTTCCAGTGGGTTTGTGTTTCCTGTTTCCAGTGGGTTTGTGTTTCCTGTTTCCAGTGGGTTTGTGTTTCCTGTTTCCAGTGGGTTTGTGTTTCCTGTTTCCAGTGGGTTTGTGTTTCCTGTTTCTAGTGGGTATGTGAATCCTGTTTCCAGTGGGTATTTGTGGTCCAGAGTCAGAGCTTTACTACAACACCAGACCGGTACAGAAAACCTGCAACCAAACTGAGTAAAAAAAATGTGTGATGGTCCTCTCTCTCTCTCTCTGTCTTTCTCTCTCTCTCTCTTTCTCTTTTTCTCTCTTCCCCCTTTCTCTCTCTCTCTCTCTCTCTCTCTCTCTCTCTCCCCGTCTCTGTCAGGCGTGTGATAGAGATGTTCAGTGTGGGTTTGGTCTATGCTGTGCTGTCAGCCTGTGGCTTAGGGGACTGCGGATGTGTATACCACGAGGGGAAGAGGGGGACGAGTGCCACCCCTTCAGTCACAAGGTGAGGAACACACACGCACGAACGCGTGCACACACACACGCAAACACACATGCATATGCTTGATGGCACGTACTGGCTGGCACACGCACTCACACATGCGCAAACACTCACACACTCCAGTATACACACACACACAAGCGCACGCACACACACAAACACACAGAAGTGCACATAAACACACATATGCACAAACATACACACAGTTATTGCTTAGGATGATAACTTCAGAAGTTATTGACTTGTTTTCATCATGAATCAAACCAATGGAAGTAATACATCACTTTGATCGGCTGGAGATCGGCTCAGCCACCAGCCGGGTTAGTTCACTCCACAAAGTTTATCTCAGGGAATTGACAACTGAATGGTTCTCCATTTCCCATTGGAATTGCTCCATAATCTCTGGTGGCGTTTGACCAAGTCTGTTCATTTAGCCCATAGAGCTGTTGGCTCAATGTGATTTAATGGATCCTAAGGGAGAAGTTGAATCAAATGTAGATCACGTATTTTTCTTCCAGGTGCCCTATCCAGGAAAAAGACAGCATCACACCTGTCCATGTCTTCCTCATTTGGTCTGTACCAGCTACACACGTAGCACATACAGGTGTACCAAAGACTTCAAAAACCTAGACTTTTGATGACAGAGGAGGAAGAAGAGGAGAGAGAAGAAGAGGAGAAAGATGGGAAACAATGACAGCAGCACATTCAATCACACACGACCTTCACTCTTTTCCCTCTACTTAGTCTTTGTTCTATATACTATAGGAACTGTTATATTTCATGAGAATATAACATCTGTAAATACACCTCACTGTGCCCCACTGGCCACCAAAGACATGCCAAGACAATATATACATGCTAAACTGTGCCAAGAAAGATACATAGCTAAATGTTTTCTTTTTTTATGTATATACCAATTACAGACTATAGTTTTAATACACAGGCCTGTCAAAAGCTTGATGCAAATCAAAGTAATATACGGTTTAATTCATAGGCAAATGTAATGTTTTTATTTATGATCAACATTTTTGCAAATTAAACTCACTGTATCATACCACTGTGAAAAATATGTACTTACACTGTGTGTTGTGTCTGTTGTTGTTATGTAAGTAATTATGTAAGTTATATATATACTGAACAAAAATATAAACTCAACATGCAACAATTTCAATGACTTTACTGAGTTACAGTTCATATAACGAAATCAGACACTTTAAATAAATAAATTAGGTCCTGGGTGGGCCTGGGAGGGCATAGACCCACCCACTGGGGAGCCAGGCCCAGCCAATCAGAATGAGTTTTATTACAGACAGAATACTCCTCAGTTTCATCATCTGTCCAGGTGGCTGGTCTCAGACGAAGCCAGATGTGGAGGTCCTGGGCTGGACTGGTTACACGTGGTCAGCGGTTGTGAGGACGGTTGAACGTACTGCCAAATTCTCAAAAACGACATTGGAGGTGGCTTATGGTAGAGAAATTAGCATTAAATTATCTGGCAACAGTTCTGGTGGACATACCTGCAGTCAGCATGCCAATTGCACGCTCCCTCAAAACTTGTGGCATTGTGTTGTGTGACAAAACTGCACATTTTAGAGTGGCCTTTTATTGTCCCCAGCAGAAAGTACTGCTGTGTAATGAGCATCCTGTTTCTTGATATGCCACACCTGTCAGGTGGATGGATTATCTTGAAAAAGGAGAAATACTAACTGGGATATGTATAAAAAAAATTGTGCACAAAATTTGAGAGAAATCTGTTTTTTTGTGCGTGTACGGTATGGAACATTTCTGGGGATCTTTTATTTGAGCTCATGGGACCAACACTTTACATGTTTTTTGTTTGTTTAGTGTAATATCTTATCTCTTAGTGAAAGTCCATACCTCTTTGTTTTACTTGAGTATCACGTGGCCGTAATCAGCCTCTTCAAAAACAAATACCTGCAGCCCTTGCCTTTCCTATGACTGGAACATGTGAGAATCAATGTCAAATGAGTCCGTAACTAAGGTTGTATTCAACATATGTTGTGGCCATAGAAACATAATTGGGAACAAAGAGATTGTCAAAACAAGTCGTGACTCTGACTCAGAAAACAGTTTTAGTGATATATTCATAGCTGCGTTCTGTTTGTTAAAACAAACAATGTTTTCCCAGCCATTCAGTCAATTAGAAAGCATCATAATTAAGCACTGTACTGTCCCTTGGACATTCCTCATAATCATCATCATCATCGTCATTTGGCTCCCGGGTGTCGCAGCGGTCTAAGGTGCTGCATCTCAGTACAAGAAGTGTCACTACAGTCCCTGGATCGATTCCTGGCTGTATCACATCCGGACGTGATTGGGAGTCCCACAGGGCAGCGCACAATTGGCCCAGCGTCGTCCGTGTTTGTCTGGGGTAGGCAGTCATTGTAAATAAGAATTTGTTCTTAACTGACTTGCCTAGTTAAATAAAAAAATATTAGCGTTTTGATTTATAATGTGGAGGATGCCATACCAAAGCAGTATATATCCTTTCAAGGGTTCTAATTGTGTCCTGCACGTCATCTTTATGTTGTTGTTCTAAAGTAGAAAAGAAACAAGCATTTTCATCTTTAAACTGGTTCAAATGTGATCTTTAAATGTGTTGTCAGAGACGACCTCTACTACACCTTCAGACATTCTGTTTAAGGTACTGATAACCAATGCCTGATTACAGACCAATTGTTCATTACTGATGTAGATAAACTTGTGCTGGTCAGTCAATATTCTGTGTATTCATATATATTCTTCATATATTGCTGTTGTTGAACGCTGTTATCAAATAACTTTGGCAACGGCAAGCTCGTCTACTTTCCAAATGGAAACATGGAACATTTTGATAAGATTATGCAAAGGTACATTCAGCATTACTTAGTCCCCATATAGGTGCAGTGAAATATGTTGCTATAGAGGGTAAGACGCCCCCAGGAGCAAATTAGGGTTAACAGATATTCTCTCCTTGTCGTCTCACGTTTCACAAAACAGTGATTGAGTTACGTTATTAGTAGCCTAAATTATGACTATGCAATCTATTCATCACGTAAAGAATGGTAGCCTATCTTACCTACGTTTTTGCTATGATAGATGCACGCAATCCTTTAATATAAAAGTTACATTTTATAGTGAAAGAAAAAGAACTTCCCTAAACTTGAAACTCACGTGCCGCCTACGCATGTCGGCATTTGAAGCCTTGTGATGTGATCATGTGTATTACGCGCCTATTTCACGTTGCACTGAACGTGCCGTTCCACAAGTAAATGAGACAATATATACGACGAGGTTGGGTAATGGTCAACACTATACACCGAGTTACAAAACACGCAATTTATCTCATCCCCATACTGTTTATATTTATTTACTTTTCTGCTCTTTTGCACACCAGTATCTCTACCTGTACATGACCATCTGATCATTTATCACTCCAGTGTTAATCTGCAAAATTTTAATTATTCGCCTACCTCCTCATGCCTTTTGCACACAATGTATATAGACTCCCCTTTTTTTTCTACTGTGTTATTGACTTGTTAATTGTTTATTCCATGTGTAACTCTGTGTTGTCTGTTCACACTGCTATGCTTTATCTTGGCCAGGTTGCAGTTGCAAATGAGAACTTGTTCTCAACTAGCCTACCTGGTTAAATAAAGGTGTTCTCAACTAGCCTACCTGGTTAAATAAAGGTGTTCTCAACTAGCCTACCTGGTTAAATAAAGGTGTTCTCAACTAGCCTACCTGGTTAAATAAAGGTGTTCTCAACTAGCCTACCTGGTTAAATAAAGGTGTTCTCAACTAGCCTACCTGGTTAAATAAAGGTGTTCTCAACTAGCCTACCTGGTTAAATAAAGGTGTTCTCAACTAGCCTACCTGGTTAAATAAAGGTGAAATAAATAAAAACATGAGGAACACCGGCTCTTTCCATGACATAGACTGACCAGGTGAATCCAGATGAAAGCTATGATCCCCTACTGATGTCACTTCTTAAATCCACTTCAATCAGTGTAGATGAAGGCGAGGAGACTGGTTAAATAATCATTTGTAAGCCTTGAGACAAATGAGACATGGATTGTGTATGTGTGCCATTCAGAAGGTGAATGGACAAGACAAAAGTTTTAAGTGCCTTTTGAACGGGCTATGGTAGTAGGTGCCAGGCGCACCGGTTTGAGTGTGTGAAGAACTGCAACGCTTCTGGGTTTTTCACACTCATCAGTTTCCCGTGTGTATCAATAATGGTCCACCACCCAAAGGACATCCAGCCAACTTGACACAGATGTGGGAAGTATTGGAGTCAACATGGGCCAGCATCCCTGTGGAACCCTTTTGACACCTTGTATAATCCATGACCCTACAAAAAAATAAAAATTTGCTAGTTGTCCCTAATGGTTTGTACACCCAGTGTACAGTGCCTTGCGAAAGTATTCGGCCCCCTTGAACTTTGCGACCTTTTGCCACATTTCAGGCTTCAAACCTAAAGATATAAAACTGTATTTTTTTGTGAAGAATCAACAACAAGTGGGACACAATCATGAAGTGGAACGACATTTATTGGATATTTCAAACTTTTTTAACAAATCAAAAACTGAAAAATTGGGCGTGCAAAATTATTCAGCCCCTTTACTTTCAGTGCAGCAAACTCTCTCCAGAAGTTCAGTGAGGATCTCTGAATGATCCAAT
This sequence comes from Oncorhynchus tshawytscha, assembly GCF_018296145.1. Taxonomy (NCBI): domain Eukaryota; kingdom Metazoa; phylum Chordata; class Actinopteri; order Salmoniformes; family Salmonidae; genus Oncorhynchus; species Oncorhynchus tshawytscha. Next base: position 81,065,604 of record NC_056444.1, on the reverse strand, counting down.
GTTGACCTAAATGACTAATGATGATAAATACAATCCACCTGTGTGTAATCAAGTCTCCGTATTATCTGAACTGACCCCTCATATCCTAGGTTTATCTGAACTGACCCCCCATATCCTAGGTTTATCTGAACTGACCCCCCCCATACCCTAGGTTTATCTGAACTGACCCCCCATACCCTAGGTTTATCTGAACTTACCCCCATATCCTAGGTTTATCTGAACTGACACCCCCATACCCTAGATTTATCTGAACTGACCCCCCACTGGGTTTTTGAACTAACCCCCCATATCCTGTTTATCTGAGCTGACCCCCATATCCTAGGTTTATCTGAACTGACCCCCATACTCTGGGTTTATCTGAAATAACCCCCCATACCCTAGGTTTATCTGAACTGACCCCCATACCCTAGGTTTATCTGAACTGACCCCCCATACTCTAGGTTTATCTGAAATGACCCCCATACTCTAGGTTTATCTGAACTGACCCCCATACTCTAGGTTTATCTGAACTGCCCCCCATACCCCCCATACCCTAGGTTTATCTGAACTGACCCCCCCCCCATACCCTAGGTTTATCTTAACTGACCCCCATACTCTAGGTTTATCTGAACTGACCCCACATACTCTAGGTTTAGCTGAACTGACCCCACTGTGGCACAGACTAGTATCCAGATATATTTTGCTTTCTAGATTAGATGACAGACGGTTCTTTAACATTGTTCCTCATATTTACTTTTGCTACATAGGCGTTTTATATTTGTCACCACTTCACACTTCTTATCTGAAGTTGTGTTATCACATAGTGCTCAAAATGGCACCCTGTGCCCTACATAGTGCACTACTTCTGACCAGAGGCATATGGGCCCTGTTCAAAAGTAGTGCACTATATAGGGGATAGCATGCCATTTTTGGACATTACCCATAACTTTGACATTGTGTGCTGAAGGAGGGCATTAACATGGTCGATTGGCTGTGGGATTGGGTCCTGGTGTCCAGGATGACTGTATATAAGGCCTGGGTTCTCCTCCTTCTAACTTCACTCCCTCTGTCCAAGAAGAACCAGAAGCAACCATGATGAACTGGGCTGTCCTCCTGTGCGCCTTAGTGGCCCTGTCCGAGTGTAATGTCAAGTAAGTTCTGTTCTTCTCAGTCTGCATATTCGGTTTATTATTGTCAGCACCTGGCACCAGGTCCAATTCCTGGTACGTGTAATTGTGGTGAATAAAGTGGATTTGTGATTGTGCTTGTGTGTTTTCAGGATCTCTCTGATCAAGGGGAAGACTGCCAGAGAGACCCTGATGGAGAAGGGTATATGGGAGGAGACCAGGCTGAAGTTCCCCTACAAACCTATGGCCAAGTTCTACCAGACTGGTGATGAGGCTATGACCAACGACGCTGATGTAAGGCACAGACCGAAGCAGTGTGGTGAAATACTGCATTAGCCTGGTGACTGGTCCCACAATTGTTTTTGCTCTATAGCTAATGGCCATGGGATTTGTCTATACAGCGCAAACAGACCTGGGACCAGGCTAGTCTATAGGCTAAATGATTATTGTTTCAAAAATGTCCTTACATGTTGGATATTGTGACTGCATAGTTTGAACCCATTGGCTCTAGACTTTGTGTTCTTGTTTAAATTAAATGTACACTGGCATAATCAGATTAACTATG
>NC_056444.1:81003933-81058933 GCF_018296145.1 Oncorhynchus tshawytscha | reverse complement strand
GCAGCCAATGGCAGTGTCCACCTTTAGGTATAATGCCCGGAGCCGCTTGTGGATTTGATAAACCTGTAAGCTTTTCCACCTCCAATACCGCAAAAGAAACCCCACTTTAATCATCGACTAAAGTGGATCTGATTGAATAGAGCCTTAAACCAGGTTGAGGTTATACAATGCAGGTTTTCAAACATTGGAGTTCTGGGATCATCAGAAAGATAATCGGGTTCAGCGTTGGTTGCTAGCCAGTGTGGAGTACACCACTGTCCCAGCAGGCTCTCTGTGTGAGTCGGTGCTTCTGGGGCTGCGGAGTGTCTGTAGGTTAGCATACAGCTCAGTGGTATGGTTCTCATGAGGCTTGAAGTCCACTGTGGTGTAGACAATACTGCTCTCCTCCTGAAGGACATCCTGCATATTACATATTTAAATTCAGTTTTTCCAGTTTTTTCATAGTTTCATCAGTTGTTGTGCAATAACACTGAAACTAACATTGAAAGTGAGAACACGTGATCAGTCCCATTTCCTGATAGTTGCTGGTTGAAAAGACATTCTACACAGGACAGGACTTTCTAAAATCATCAGGTTTGCATGGGCAGAAGTGTCCCCACTTAGAACACTCCCAGAAAGTCCTATTGCTTGAGAAATATATTTTTGCCCATTTTAATTAAAAATCTATTACAGTAAAGGTACCTAATTCTTACGCACATATGTTTTGATGAGATAAAAACGGCAGCATTGGGACTTTAAGGTATACGTTATGAGTAGCAATACATATTTATAAGTAGTTAATAAACTGTTCAGTACGGGGCACACTACAGAAGACGTCAACAGGGAAAATACACAATGGCAACGTCAAGTTCAAACACAATAATTATTCTTTGGTTGTTGTTTCTGGGACAAAAGACATTTGACACTGAGTCACAGAGACAAAGTCCACCTTTAGCACTTACTGAGAGGATGTGTGCAGCTGAGTCACTGGAAGTTGCTCCACATTTCTCTGCGAAGAACGAGGTTATTACATCAATTTAAAAACAAAGAACAGACACAGTGCTTACAATTATTATTATTATTATTTTTAAATCATTGCTACTGGCTAAAAAAGGTCATAGCCTACGCATTTGAAAAATGATTTCAACATGAACAGCAATTCATCTATGAAACACTGAAGGTTTATCCTCTTACTTTTCGTGATGATTTTGTGATGAACCACAACAAGGACTACTGAGCTGATCACAATCACCATAGTGATGCAAAGACCTGCAGCTAGTGGTAAACCAAAGCTCCAGGGAACACTACCAGGTGAATTAGACAAACATGACAACATATTAACATAGGCATTAAAACGCTCCCAGAAATATGATCAACTACGAGGAATAATTAACCAGTGTTATAGGGAGAGATTGCACCTGGGGCTGTCACTGTGGTCCTTGGTGAAAACAGGCCCAGAGGTGTCTGATGAGGAAGAGAAGATGAAGGGGCTGATGGTTGACCTGACCGGAGGTCGAGGGGATACTGGACCGCTACGTCGACCACTATCTAAACAGAGACTGAGTTTAATAAGCACTCATTTCAATACAGTTATGTTGTTATTTAAAAAAAAGGTGACTTCCTCATCCTGTAGATTTATTTGTCTTCAACACTGACTGGTTTACAATATCACAGTTCCTAGAATACAACAGAATAACTTTCTAACCCCAGATGAAACTTCATATAAGATATGGTATGATTTATTTATGATCATTCTTACCAATCTGGAGGTTATAGTCTTTGTAGATATGATTCCATCCAATGGTGACAATAGCACACCTGTAGTCGCCAGTGTCCACTGGCTTTAAATTCCATATCACAACGTCCATTCCACCATTGTACTCGGTTGTGGATACTCTTCCCTCGTAGAAGTCGTTGACATATCCTCTGGTATTCACAATAACAGAAACTCCCCGAGGATATAGTTTAGAACAGAACTTCTCATAACCGTTGTAGAAAGGAGGAAAGACAAATCTCAGCAACGCTTGTCCATTCACCACCGTCCTCTGTTGTGCTTCCATCTCAGGGACATCTATCAAACAAACACACTAAGAAATTACAAACAAGCAGATTCTCCCCCCCCCACAAGAAAAAATACTAGTTAACTATATAATATTATACAGTACTTACTATAGAAATATATTAAAATGTAAATAAACTTAACGATCACATTTACATAAGTATTCAAACCCTTTTCTCAGTACTTTGTTGAAGCACCTTTGGCAGCGATTACAGCATTGAGTCTTCTTGGGTATGACACTACAAGCTTGGCACACCTGTATTTGGGGAGTTTCTCCCATTCCTCTCTGCAGATCCTCTCAAGCTCTGTCAGGTTGGATGGGGAATGTCGCTGCACAGCTATTTTCATGTTCGATCAGGTTCAAGTCCGGGCTCTGGCTGGGCCACTCGAGGACATTCATAGACTTGTCCTGAAGCCACTCCTGTGTTGTCTTGGCTGTGTGTTTAGGGTTGTTGTCCTGCTGGAAGGTGAACCTTCACCCCAATCTGAAGTCCTGAGCACTCTGGAGCAGGTTTTCATCAAGGATCTCTCTGTACATTGCTCCGTTCATCTTTCCCTCTACCCTGACTAGTCTTCCAGTCCCTGCCACTGAAAAGCATCCCCACAGCATGATGCTGCCACCACCATGATTCAATGTAGTGATGGTATTGTTCTGGTTTCCACCAGAAGTGATGTTTTGCATTCAGGCCAAAGAATTCAATCTTGGTTTCATCAGATCAGAGAATCTTGTGTCTCATGGTCTGAGAATCCTTTTGGTGCCTTTTGGCAAACTCCAAGCAAGCTGTCATGTTCCTTTTACTGAAGAGTGGCTTCCGTCTGGCCACTCTACCATAAAGGCCACTGTGTTCTTGGGGACCTTCAATGCTGCAGACATTTTTTGGTACCCTTCCCCAGATCTGTGCCTCGACACAATCCTGTCTCGGAGCTCCACGGACAATTCCTTCAACCTCATGGCTTGGTTTTTGCTCCGACATGCACTGTCAACTGTGTGACCATATATAGACAGGTGTGTGCCTTTCCAAATCATGTCCAAATCAATTGAATTTACCACAGGTGGACTCCTATCAAGTTGTAGAAACATCTCAAGGACGATCAAGTTGCATTGCAAAGGATCTTAATACTTATGTAAATAAGGTATTTGAATAAATTTGCACAAAAAAAAAATATATAAACTGTTTTTTTATTCTGTGTAGATTGATGAGGAAAAAACATTTAATACATTTTAGAATAAGGCTGTAACGTAACAAAATGTGGAAAAAGTCAAGGGGTCTGAATACTTTCTGAATGCACCCTGCCCTTTCCCCATATCTTATTTTGTGCCACCCATAAGTGAGAGACCTTACATGCCAAGTATAAAACATATTGTGTTGTCTACAGCTTATTGAAAAGAGAGAAGAATCCATTCAGACCCCAGTCCTACCTACAGGTTATGGAAAATGTGCTCTTTTAAGCCTCGTTACCATGGGCAGTTTGAAGGTTTTTGTTGCATATCTGATTAAAATCTGTTATTTTTCCTGCATTGTGAACAGCCAAAAAGCCATTTCAAGCCACCTTCCTACAGTGCCTTCAGAAATGAGTCATAACCCTTGACTTATTCCACATTGTTGTTTAACACCATGAGTTCAAAACTAATATATATATTTTTCCCTCACCCATCTACACGCAATACCTCATAATAAAAGTGAAAAGCTGTTTTAGATTTTTTTTGCACATACATTTTTTTATTTTTTTTATTTTTAATATTGAATTTACATAAGTATTCAGACCTGAGTCAATACATGTTAGAATCACCTTTGGCAGCGATTACAGCTGTGAGTCTTTCTGGTTAAGTCTTTAAGAGCTTTGCACATCTAGAATGTACAATATTTGCCCATTATTCTGTTCAAAATTCTTCAAGCTCTGTCAAATTGGTTGTTGATCATTGCTAGTCAACCATTTCAAAGTCTTGCCACAGATATTCAAGCAGATTTAAATCACAACTGTTTTAGGTTATTATCCTGCTGAAAGGTGAATTGTTCCCATGTCTGTTGGAAAGCAGACTGAACCAGGTTTTCCTCTAGGATGTTGCCAGTCCTTGGCTCTACTACGTTTATTTTTATCCTAAAAAACTCCCTAGTCCTTGCTGATGACAAGCATACCCATAACATGACGCAGCCAACACCATGGATTTGCCCCAAACATAAAGCTTTGTATTCAGGACAAAGTAAATTTCTTTGCCACATTTGCAGTTTTACTTCAGTGCCTTGTTGCAAACAGGATGCCTATTTTGGAATATTTGTATTCTGTACAGACTTCCTTCTTATCACTCTGTCATTTAGGTTAATATTGTGGAGTATCTAGAATGTTGTTGATCCATCCTCAGTTCTCATATCAAAGCCATTAAACTCTATAAACTGTTTTAAAGTCACCACTGGCCTCATGGTGAAATCCCTTTGTGGTTTCCTTCCTCTCCGGCAACTGAGTTAGGGAGGACACCTGTATCTTTGTAGTGACTGGGTGTATTGATACACCACCTGAAGTGTAATAAATAACTTCACCATGCTCAAAGGGATATTCAATGTCTGCTTTTTATTTTTACCCATCTACCAATAGGTGCCCTTCTTTGCGAGGCATTGGAAAACCTCCCTGGACTTTGTGGTTGAATCTGTTTGAAATGAAATGAACTGCTCGACTGAGGAACCTTAGAGCTAATTGTATGTGTCGGCTACAGACATGAGGTAGCCATTAAAAAATAAACACTATTATTGCACAGAGTGAGTCCATGCCATTAAAGGCGTTGGATACTTATTCACTCAAGACATTTCAGCTTTTCATTTTAAATTCATCTGTAAACATTTCCAAAAAAAAAACACAATTTCACTGACATTATGGGGTAATATGTAGGCCAGTGACACACAATCTCAATTGAGTCCATTTTTAAATTCAGTCTGTAACAAAACAAAAATGTGGAAAAGGTCAAGGGGTGTGAATTATTTTTGAATGCGCTGTACCTAACTAGCTCGTTAACTGCTGTGACTAAACAAAAAGGATTTGTTTTGAAAGTTGGATCATCTTTTTCCTTTGAGGCTTTAAACGTGTTTATACACTAATGATTTTGAACATTCAAAGCAACTGTGAAACTTCCTGTCGTTACTATGACAACTAGCGTAGCCGTGTCAGCAAATGACTGCTGTCTGAACACACACATCTAATTTGGTCATTTGTAAACTTGCTGTTCGGACAGTCAGTTGTCCAATATAGATTTTGAAAACAGAACAGATTAGAGCATTAAGGTCTGAAGTGTGAACAAGGATTTAGTATTTCTCCAGTAGGATTCCTGAAGGAGAAAGCCTCAATGCCAAAGATAATAATATATATTTTTATAAAACACTACAGTAAATACTAGTTATACCGCAAAGACACTACAGTAAATACTACAGTATAGTACAGTCTGCAAAAACACTACAGTATACTAGATAATTTTCTCATGTGGGTCTCTCACAAATTTTATATATATATATAATTTTATATATATTTATTTATTTAAATGTTAAATGAGACAAAACTGGATAAAATCTCACCTAATAGAAGAATCAAGAGAAAGAGAATCTTCATCTTCAGTCAAGTACTCACTGAGGCTGTGCAGCTGTCCCCACACATCCTAGTCACCAACCAAAAAAAGGCAACTGGAGTTGACAGGTCTTTTACTGTATTGTTCCGAGACCAGCCTTGTGATTAACTTCCTTCATTTTGGGGGGGTGTCTCTCTAACTTGTAATTTACAAGTTTCAGAACACTTATTATTGGCTTAGAGTAGAAGGATGATTGGTTGTACTGTTGTCACGGTACCAGCTCAGGTATCACAGTTTCAAGTAGTATCACAATACCTCTTGAATGTTTTTGTCATAGAAAAACAAAATTATCTGGTCAAAATGAAAGCATAAGAAAACAAAATCACAATAAGGGAAGTGAAAGATCTGACAGAATGTAGTAATGTGGCAGCTAGCCTAGCGATTAGAGCACTGAGCCAGAAACCGAAAGGTCACTGGTTTGAATCTTTGCGTTAACTCGGTGAAAAATCTGTCGATGTGCCCTTGAGCAAGGCACTTAACCCTAATTGCTCCTCTAAATCGCTCTGGATAAGAGCGTCTGCAAAATGATTCATATGTAAATGTTGTGATTTATTTGGCATCAGCTTTTAGCTTATTCAGCAATTTTCATTTAAGCAAATCATGGAACAAAATGCTTCATATGCAAAAAGATATGTACAAATGACCAAATGATTAATCACTCCTTTTAAACCACAAATCACAATCAACCCTGTAGTCTGACAGTCCTCCGATCCTCCAGAGGCAGTCTTCACACAGTCCATTTTAATTTCTTCTTTTGTGACATTGTCTTGCAAGTCAAAGCAGGTGTTGAGGAAACCACAGATCTTAAATAATTACAGAGTACGCCTACATACCAAAATAAACTATTCCCTATTTAGTGCACCAGTTTTGAAGGGCCCTGGTCAAAAGTAGTGCACTATGTAGGAAATAGGGTGGCATTTCAGACAGTCTAGATCATCCAACCGTGTGTAACTTTGTTCTTTAATGTACATCAGCCCCTATTGATTAACTTAGAAGCGACGGGTACAATATTTAGAATTTACAAAAGCTTCTGTTTATAGATCTACTTAACAGTGAGAGTTCATCTATTCAACACTCCCACTATGAGTGATAGATCTACCAGCCACTAGAATCCTCTCTAGGGCTGCTTCTTTCATCCCAGGTATCTGAAGCACGGCAGAGCTCCTAGAGAGTAGAGCAGTGGGTTCTGGGTATCTGAAGCACGGCAGAGCTCCTAGAGAGTAGAGCAGTGGGTTCTGGGTATCTGAAGCACGGCAGAGCTCCTAGAGAGTAGAGCAGTGTGTTCTGGGTATCTGAAGCACGGCAGAGCTCCTAGAGAGTAGAGCAGTGGGTTCTGGGTATCTGAAGCACGGCAGAGCTCCTAGAGAGTAGAGCAGTGTGTTCTGGGTATCTGAAGCACGGCAGAGCTCCTAGTGAGTAGAGCAGTGGGTTCTGGGTATCTGAAGCACGGCAGAGCTCCTAGTGAGTAGAGCAGTGGGTTCTGGGTATCTGAAGCACGGCAGAGCTTCTAGAGAGTAGAGCAGTGTGTTCTAGGGGATGGACCTAGGCAAGACCCTGCCAAGATTTGCCAATCTTGATCGCATAATGAGTAGCGGTTTTGGATGATTTTACACAATGATTTTTAGATTCTCTGCAGTCTCGCTCGGGCCGATCCTGTCAAACCATGCTGGAGGTCACTGGTCATCGTGGTTCCACCGTACTAGTCCTGCACTACATACGGACATCAGGCAGCCAATAGTAGACATCATACTAGGAGACAAGTCCGCAATCACAGAGAGCCATCCCTCCCGACTTCCATCCGTCCAACAGAGGGTCTCTACTCATCGGTGAAGGTGATGACATCATACTGGATTCCCTGCTGCTGTAGCTGCTCCAGCTGTTCTTGTGTGGCCTCTGTATAGACCGTCTGGGTCTGTTGCAAGGCTGCATCTGCTACCGCTGGAACAGAGAGGGAGGGAGAGCAGGTAGTGTTAATAAACTGACAAGAGAACAACCACTTCAAAGGTTCTCAACCTCCAGTTCTTGAGCCCTTTTGTTCCAGCCCGTCCCCTCTAAAACCACTGATTCAAATAATCAACAAATCCTGGTGTTACGTATAGAGAACACGAGGATTTGTATTTAACTAGGCACGTCAGTTAAGAACAAATTCTTATTTTACAGTGACGGCCTACCCCGGTCAAACCTTCCCTTAACCCGGATGAAGCTGGGCCAATTGTGCGCCGCCCTGTGGGACTCCCGATCACGGCTGGTTGTGATACAGCAGGGGATCGAACCAGGGTCTGTAGTGACGCTTTTAGCACTGAGGTGCAGTGCCATAGACCGCTGCGCCACTCAGAAGCCCTCGGGATAACATGAACTAGGTGTTGCAAGGACTGAACCAGGTGTTGCTACAGGGTTGGAAGGACTGAACCAGGTGTTGCTATAGGGTTGGAAGGACTGAACCAGGTGTTGCTACAGGGTTGGAAGGAAAGCCTGCACATCCCGTAGCTGGCAGGAGTTGAGAACCCTGGTCAAATGTATGAAGCAGACAGCGTGTATGAAGCAGACCGCGTGTATGAAGCAGACCGCGTGTATGAAGCAGACAGCGTGTATGAAGCAGACAGCGTGTATGAAGCAGACAGCGTGTATGAAGCAGACCGTGTGTTAACATACCAGTAACAGCAGAGTGTTCAGCAACCTCCAGGTCCTCAGGACTGACCATCTGTTGTTCTGAACTGATGGGAAGATACTGGATCTGTCCGTCGTGACTCAGGGCAATCTGCAAGACAGTTTGACAAACAGTTAACAATCTAACATACGGTTTTCAAACAAAAGAGTAAGCAATGCACATGCAGTGCATTCAGAAAGTATTCAGACCCCTTGAGTTTTCCACATTATGTTACTTTACAGATTTATTGTAAAGTTCAATCTTGCCTTCATCAGAGGAGAGAATATTGTTTCTCATGGTCTGAGAATCCTTTAGGTGCCTTTTGTAAACTCCAAGCGGGTTGCCATGTGCCTTTTACTGAGGAGTGGCTTCCGTCTGGCTACACTACCATAAAGGCCTGATTGGTGGAGTGCTGCAGAGATGGTTGTCCTTCTGGAAGGTTATCCCATCTCCACAGAGGAACTCTAGAGCTCTGTCAGAGTGACCATCAGGTTCTTGCTCACCTCCCTGACCAAGGCCCTTCTCCCCTGATTGCTCAGTTTGGCTGGGCGGCCAAATGTAGGAAGAGTCTTGGTGGTTCCAAACTCCATTTAAGAAAGATGGAGGCCACTGTGTTCTTGGGACCTTCAATGCTGCAGAAATGTTTTGGTACCCTTCCCCAGATCTGTGCCTTGACACAATCCTTTCTTTCTCAGAGCTCTACGGACAATTCCTTCAACCTCATGGCTTGGTTTTTGCTCTGACATTCACTGTCAACTGTGGGACCTTATAAAAAGAGAGGTGTGTGACTTTCCAAATCATGTCCAATCAATTGAATTTACCACAGGTGGACTCCAATCAAGTTGTAGAAACATCTCAAGGAGGATCAATGGAAACGTGATGCACCTGAGCTCAATTTCGTGTCTCATAGCAACGGGTCTGAATACGTATGTAAATAAGATATGTTTTTAAAAAATTATACATTTGCAAAAAATTCTAAAAACCTGTTTTCACTTTGTCATTATGGGGTTTTGTGTGTAGATCCATTTTAGAATAAGGCTGTAACATCACAAAATTTGGAAAAAGGTCAAGTGGTCTGAATACTTTCCGAAGGCACTGTATAGCACCTTTCCATGACATAATTATACTGAAATAAATATTTATTCTGGATTGAGTAATTTTGTTTTTGGGGGTCCTCTCTCCCTCACCTGTTGCTCCTGCAGGAAGGCCCCATCATGCTCATACTGGATGATCTGGCCATCTGACATCTGGATGTGGTTCCCGTCTGCTAGCACCACGTACTCCTGGGGTAGGAAGTGTTGGACTCCATCCTGAGAGATGATATACTGGACCTGGGAGGGCGAAGGAGGAGGATTAGACCTGGGAGCGAGAAGGAGGAGAACTAGACCTGGGAGGGCGAAGGAGGGGATTTAGACTTGGGAGGGCGAAGGAGGAGGATTAGACCTGGGAGCGAGAAGGAGGAGAACTAGACCTGGGAGGGCGAAGGAGGAGAATTAGATTGTCACTGTCTGTCCCGTCTCTATATCATACTGTTACAGTGTCTTCGGAAAGTATTCAGAACCCTCAACTTTTTCCACATTTTGTTACGTTTCAGCCTGATTCTAAAATAGATTAAATAAATAATTACTCCTCGTCAATCTACAAACGATACCCCATAATGGCATCACAATACCCCATAATGACATCACAATACCCCATAATAAATAAACAGGATGCACCTGAGCTCAATTTCAAGTCTCATAGCAAAGGGTCTGAATACTTATGTAAGTAAGGTATTTCTGTTTTCGCTTTGCCATTATGACGTATTGTGTCTCGTAGATTGATGAGGAATTATAATGTTTTGGTCCATTTTAGAATAAGGCTGTAAAGTAACAAAATGTGGAAGAAGTCAAGAGGTCTGAATACTTCCCGAATACACTGTAAGTAGTCATAACGAGCTCCATTTGTAAAGGAATCTACTGTATGTATCTAGCAGAGGAGGCTGGTGGGTAGAAGTATAGGAGGACGGGCTCATTGTAGTGGCTGGAATGGAACGGATGGAAAGATATCGAACACATGGAAACCATGTGACCGTCCTCCTATATCTCTATCCACTAGCCACCTCTGGTATCTAGATATAGCTCTATCTACAGCAGGGGTATCAAACATCCAGTACGACAGGGGGTCCAATCCGGCCCGCGGTTGGTTTGAGTAAAAGACCCCCCCCAGTTTGACACCCCTGATCTACAGTGTACATCACCCCCCAGTTTGACACCCCTGATCTACAGTGTACATCACCCCCCAGTTTGACACCCCTGATCTACAGTGTACATCACCCCCCAGTTTGACACCCCTGATCTACAGTGTACATCACCCCCCAGTTTGACACCCCTGATCTACAGTGTACATCACCCCCCAGTTTGACAACCCTGATCTACAGTGTACATCACCCCCCCAGTTTGACACCCCTGATCTACAGTGTACATCACCCCCCAGTTTGACACCCCTGATCTACAGTGTACATCACCCCCCAGTTTGACACCCCTGATCTACAGTGTACATCACCCCCCCAGTTTGACACCCCTGATCTACAGTGTACATCAGTCACCTGGTTGTCTCCTGTCATGTACTGTAACGTCTGTCCGTCCACTGTGGTGATCTGCTGAATGTACGTGGCCTCCTCTTGGTCTTCCAGGCCTTGTTCCTGGGACACTATGATGTGGTCCTGACCCAAGGTTTGTTCCTGGGACATGATGATGTGGTCCTGACCCAGGCCTTGTTCCTGGGACATTATGATGTGGTCCTGACCCAAGGCTTGTTCCTGGGACACTATGATGTGGTCCTGACCCAAGGCCTGTTGTAGCTGCTCTGGGCTGATAGTCTGTCCTGCCTGCAGAGCTGCTGGAGACACACAGGGACAAAGACCAGGTCAGACAATGGGCTAATGGCTACCATACAATAACATTAAAATGTGAGCATTTCAAACCACCTTTGGGGGAGCTATGTGTATTGCCCTAGGGTGTGTGTACAGTATATCAACCAGAATGTCAGATGGTATGGATGGAGATTGACATATTCAACCAGTGAAATGATCTGTGTATGTGTGCTAGTGTATAGGCTCTTAAGTATGGTTCCCTTACACTGTAGCGTGGCGAGAGCCTCCTCGTCACTGTTAACTATGATGGTCTGCTGGGAGCCTGCACCAGAGCGGCTCTTCTTTGTCGGAGGGTCCTGGCTGTGGAGTCGCTCCATATGGAACTTGAGGTGGCCGTTACGGTTAAACCTGAAAGAATAACATGGATATTCACTAAATCATGAGTCACCATTCTCTACCCTTCTGCTCCAGGTGTGCACTTTTTCACATCCCCTCAAGATTTTTTTTTTTATATTTTTTTTAAAGGAAAGTACTGGTGTAAGAAATATGGGGGAACCTTTCTCTTGCCCAGTGGTTCCCATACCTTTTGGAACTGTGACACAACTGTCATGCCCTCCATCTCATCTGATCCATACTGCAAATCATCACTTTTCAGTACAAACTTAGTAAAAAAAAAAAATAAAAAAAATAAAAGATTAAGTAGGGTTGATTTGAACTATTGTTATAGCTCCTTACTCATGATGATTCATTTGTGTGTACCCCTTTAAGAGCGTCCGGCGAATACGCAATATAATAACTTGATATGCACGGGTCTTTACTTTTGAACGATTTGGGCTTGAGACGAGCGGCTTTCTGCTTCGTAAAAAGGTCCCACCGTGATGGATACATTTATTTGATTAGGCTGGCACAGCTAAACCTAAAATCAGACTTGCTAATGGTTCTTACAGGCGAAGTAAAAATTATACAAAATTACTTGACTTGTGATGCGGAACAGCCTCTCACACGTGTGCCTGGCTATTCTAGGAGGGATTTTTCCTTCTAGGGTCACTGGTTCTCCTAAATAAATAGTTAACCATTTATAAGTGCGTGTTCAGATTAGGGAAAGTGTCAGAGCACACCTCCTAGTTCCTCAAGGCATTCCTCATAGTTCCTCAGGGCACACCTCATAGTTCCTCAAGGCCCACCTCATAGTTCCTCAGGGCACACCTCATAGTTCCTCAGGGCACACCTCATAGTTCCTCAGGACACACCTCATAGTTCCTCAAGGCACACTTCATAGATCCTCAAGGCACACCATCACACCATCACTGCTTTAGCTTATGTTTACACCAATCAATGCCTGTGTAGGGAATTGCTTCAGTGCACTGTATCTATAATCCTTAATAGAACAAGAGAAATCTGCAATCTGACTGTCTTTGGGTACATACCTCTGTCCACAGATCTGGCAGGTGAAGGGCTTCTCGTTGGTATGCGTCATCATGTGTCTCCTCAGATCCTTCTTGTTCTTGGAGGCAAAGCTGCAGCTGGGACACTTGTGAGGTCTCAGGTAGGCATGCATGACCATGTGGGTCTGGGGAAAGGAATGGGACATGGGAAATGCTTTGGAAGTAGTTGTAGCTCAGGACAAGGTCAATGCTGCCTTTACAGGCTGTAAACGATACATTCAACCTCTATCTATGTGGTGACTGTCAAAAGTCTTCCCTCGTGCCCCATCTCCTAGCCATCCCCCATCTCCTAGCCTCCCCCCGTGCCCAGTCTCCTAGCCGCCCCCCCGTGCCCCATCTCCTAGCCGCCCCCCAACTCTCCTAGCCGCCCCCCGTGCCCCATTTCCTAGCCGCCCCTCATCTCCTAGCTGCCCCCGTGCCCCATCTCCTAGCCGCCCCCCCGTGCCCCATTTCCTAGCCCCCGTGCCCCTTCTCCTAGCCTCCCCCATCTCCTAGCCCCCGTGCCCCATCTCCTAGCCGCCCCCGTGCCCCATCTCCTAGCCGCCCCCGTCTCCTAGCCACCCCCCGTCCCCATTTCCAGCCCCCCCGTGCTAGCCTCCCCATCTCCTAGCCCCCCGTGCCCCATCTCCTAGCCTCCCCCATCTCCTAGCCCCCCGTGCCCCATCTCCTAGCCCCCCCCATCTCCTAGCCGCCCCCCGTGCCGCCCCCCATCTCCTAGCCGCCTGCCCCATCCCCATCTCCTAGCCGCCCCCCCGTGCCCCATCTCCTAGCCGCCCCCATCTCCTAGCCCCCCCCGTGCCCCATCTCCTAGCCGCCCCCCGTGCCCCATCTCCTACCCTTGTTTTGAAAAGGCATTGGAGGAGAACGTTTCAGCCCCTCAGACCTTCTCCTCAAGGAGGCAAGGATGAGAAAAATCAAGAAAAACCCTTTTGAGATTTACCATGTAATTCACCATGTAATTAAAATGTCTCAAAGCTGATCAAAGATAGTTTACCCCCCCACCTTGACAACTGGCCAGGAGGAGGCAGTGAAGTCACAGTCGGGACACTTAAAGGTGGAGGGGTCGATATGGGCCCTCTTGTGGTTCTCCATGTCACTGCGGCCGTGGAACGACTCCATGCAGATACGACAGGAGAACCTCTTAGGGTTGAGCTGGTTCTGCTGGGGAGAACCCACCATGGAGGGAGAACCCGGGGCCTCACTGCTCAGCTGGAGAGAGAGTGAGAGAAAGAAAGAGAGCATGAGGATGAGACTTATCAGAACGCAGACTTCTGGGGTGGACTTGGTTCTGATATCCTCCCTCTGTCTAGATGCCCCAGGGTGAGACGGCTTTCTGCAGCCTAATACGAGGCATAAACTACATGACTTCTAAAATCTTAACAACTTGGACCTGCTCACATTTCCTTGATCCCAGATCTTTCCTTCCGCCCATCCTAAACCCCAGGATGTGGTGTGCTCACTTTACACCATGACTCCCTAGTTGATTCTGCCCTGCGTTTCTCAGGTGTCGTAGGAGAAAAAAAGAAAAAAGAAAAAAAAGAGGTGGAAATTATGGACCAGCCAATGGTTGGGCAGACGTGGACAATATGGACGTTTGATTCCACAGAGTGAATTAGAGGTCATATAAAATATTGAATAATATTAATATTGAAAAGCCAGCAGTGTTCTCTCCACAGCTCCACCAGTCTGTCTCCCATCACTTCAGTCCACACGGTGCCTTGCTGCTGCTAGTTGTTGTTGATGATGATGACTTCCTCTTCACCGTCGTCGTTTTGGTCTCACATGCTGAGTGCTCATTGGCTATTGGCAGTAGCCCTTTGCCCAATTGCGAGTCGTAGCGCTGTTCAGACTACAAAATCACACCACCAACATTTCTGACATGTCTGAAAATGTACTAAAAATCGGGACATCCGACAGAAGTCTGGAGAACGGAACAGCCGTCATCAACGTGTACCTGACCCGCTCATACTACACGAGACCCGATGTACTGATCCTAGCCCAAGTTCACAGGATTTCACCCCAATCATGAAAATAAGTCTGGAACGGCAAAATCGTCTAGTTCAACCGTACTAAAATCTTCCACTGATGACCTTTCAGCCATCTTCTGTTCAACCGAACAGAACCAAAAAGCCACAATCCTGACCACATGGTTTGGTATAAAGCTGAGGGATGGGACTGGATAAATGTAAGCACTCATAGACAGAGCTATGGATGCGGTGGTTCCCTTCAGGCTTACCTCGACCTGCTGCAGCACCCCATCCCCTAGGCCGGAGGTCAGGTAGTACTTTTCTCCATTCTCTCTGACTATTTCTGTTCCCTCCTCCTCTTCTTCCATAGGCTGAGGACTCCCCTCGCCACTGCTGAAAACACAACACACACACGTATAGGAACGCAGTGAAAACAAGGGAGTGCTTCCTGAACTTCCTGAACTTGTCCAATGAGAGCAGAGGATTTTTTCTCTCACATTGCTCTACTAAACACGACCCTGGTGAGACCATGGTGTTGTACCTGTACCCAGGTCCGGTGCTGTGGATCTCCTCTGTAGCTTGTTCCACCTGTTCCAACACACTGAAGCCTTCTGCCCCCTCATAGGCCTGGATGGCCACCTGGGTGATCTCTCCATTCTCATTGGTCTCTGCCTCATAACCCTCCTGCACATCCTGGACCTAATGGATCATTATGTGGGTGATTAACATTTTGATTGTGTGAAAAACAATGATGAATACCAACAAACAGAACAGACAACAAACCCAGTCGACACCACACAAAGTCATCTAGAAGTAATAAGGCCCATGATAAATCAAACGCCCATGATAAATCAAACGCCCATGATAAATCAAACGCCCATGATAAATCAAACGCCCATGATAAATCAAACGCCCATGATAAATCAAACGCCCATGATAAATCAAACGCCCATGATAAATCAAACGCCCATGATAAATCAAACGCCCATGATAAATCAAATGCCCATGATAAATCAAACGCCCATGATAAATCAAATGCCCATGATAAATCAAATGCCCATGATAAATCAAATGCCCATGATAAATCAAATGCCCATGATAAATCAAATGCTAAAAAGAAACTGCAGCAAATATACAATAATCATAGTATACAATAATAACAGTATTCAACAATATACAATAATAACAGTATACAACAATATACCATAATAGTATACAATAATATATCATAATAATAGTATATCATAATAATAAATCATAATATCATAAAAAAAAGAAAAACATAATAGTATACAATAATATAAATAGTATATAATTAATATATAAAATAATAGTATATAATAAATCATAATAATAGTATACTATAATAATGTATATAATAATATATAATAATAATAATAGTATACTAAAATAATAAATCATAATAATATACAATAATATATCATAATAATAGTATACAATAACATATAATAATAATATACAATAATATATCATAATAATAGTATACAATGATATGATAATAGTATATAATAATATATCATAATAATAGTATACTATAATAATAGTATACAATAATATACAATAATATTATAATATATTATAATAATAGTATATCATAATTTATTATAATAGTATACTATAATAAGTATCTAATAATAATAGTATATAATAATATATTATAATAGTATATAATATACAATAATATATCATAATAATAGTATACTATAATAATAGCATATAATATCATAATACTAGTATATAATAATATATGTCATAAATGTACCTCCTGCACCAGGGTCTCGCCGGTCTCAGACACGTGAAAGGTCACTACTTTTTGCCCTCCCCCTGTCGCCGAGGTAACGCCCGTCCAGGAGCCTGCTTCTAGAACATTGGAGTCAGACGACTTCAACACCTGTACCTGAGGTGACAGACAGAAAGGCTGCTCATAGACAGAAACTAGATGCATTCCTATTCACGCAGACCATAGCATGTCTACTGCTCCTTAGGTGGATAGGTCAAAAAAGCATGGATCGGTCAACTAACCATGGATCGGTCAACTAACCATGGATCGGTCAACTAACCATGGATTGTCAGATAGACGGCAGGAGAGAACCTTGTCAGGATGTAAAACCAAAGCTTTGGGCAGTACCTGCAGTGAGTTTCCCACCAGCTCTCTGGCGTTGCTCATATTCAACAGCAGATCCAAAGCATTCTGGGCTGACAGGTCTGAGTTTCCGGCTGTGGAGATGGAGAGAGAGTCTCAGACATGGTTCAGTCATGCCTTACACTCAATATACTATACAGGACATGCAAATGTTCTTAATGTGTTTGGAGGAGATCAACTGACCAATTTCTGTTGAGACAATACATTTATATTGAGCCATAAAAATGTATTTTTCCCTCCATGTCATTTGTTTCTGTCCTTTTGTATGGCAGGAATCACTGACCCTGTTCGTAGATGATGGTGGTGTTTCCCATTGCATCTTGGGAGACTGAGGCGTTCTGCATTGTCTGCATGGCTTGTAGTGTATCAGGATCCACCGCCAGCTAACACAGGGAAAAAAAACAGTCACAGGCCTGCAGCTTTTCTATTCAGAACCTGCAGCTTTTCAAATTCCAAAGCATAGAAATGCAAGAGAAGCTCATCAAGCCTGTTTACAGATCAGTTTGTGATGTCATAGGAGTTGGCTAATCAACCCTAACAGATCTGGGACCAGGCTATGCCTGTAATCAACCCTAACAGATCTGGGACCAGGCTATGCCTGTAATCAACCCTAACAGATCTGGGACCAGGCTATGCCTGTAATCAACCCTAACAGATCTGGGACCAGGCTATGCCTGTAATCAACCCTAACAGATCTGGGACCAGGCTATGCATTTAATCAACCCTAACAGATCTGGGACCAGGCTATGCCTGTAATCAACCCTAACAGATCTGGGACCAGGCTACGCATCTAATCAACCCTAACAGATGTGGGACCAGGCTGAGCAAATCAACCCTAACAGAGGTGGGACCAGGCATGGTGGCATCTAAATCAACCCTAACAGATCTGGGAATGGTATGCCTGTAATCAACCCTAACAGATCTGGGAAGAATACGCATCTAATCAACCCTAACAGATGTGGGACCAGGCTAGCAATCTAATCAAAATAAAACAGATGTTGGGAAGGCTATGCATCTAATCAACCCTAACAGATGTGGGACCAGGCTATGCATCTAATCAACCCTAACAGATGTGGGACTTAAGGCTAGTGCATCTAATCAAGTAACAGATGTGGGACCAGGCTATGCATCTAATCAACCCTAACAGATGTGGGACCAGGCTATGCATCTAATCAACCCTAACAGATGTGGGACCAGGCTATGCATCTAATCAACCCTAACAGATCTGGGACCAGGCTATGCATCTAATCAACCCTAACAGATCTGGGACCAGGCTATGCATCTAATCAACCCTAACAGATCTGGGACCAGGCTATGCATCTAATCAACCCTAACAGATCTGGGACCAGGCTATGCCTGTAATCAACCCTGACAGATCTGGGACCAGGCTATGCCTGTAATCAACCCTGACAGATCTGGGACCAGGCTCTCCAGACGTACTATAGTGTTCTGTAGGCCCGGTGTGTCGTCATGTTGCTGTTTGAGTTCCTCTATCTGTTGCTGGGTGAAGAAGGGTCTCCTCCTCCGCCTGACGGGCTCCTCAGGGTGCGTAGCGCTCCACTCCTCAAACGCCTCCGGGTGGCGACACTGGACGTGCAGACGCAGGTTCTTACGGTGCTTCGTCATGAAGTGGCACATCTCACAGGAGAACGGTTTCTCTCCTGGGAGGAAGAAATGTTTTACACACGGAAACACGCATTAGCCACTGAGAGGCACAGGGTCAGTCTCAGTGCAGCGCCCCCTGGATGGAGAGCAATTAAGGGGTTGAGTGCCATAATCAAGGGCAGAATGACAGGAGATCAGAGACCAGCAGTTCAGTTCCCACTGTACACTAGGCCTGTGGTTTGAACCAGCAACCTTTTGGCTACTGCTCCGTCTCGCTAGCCTCTAGGCTAGCTACTGTGCCAACTGTCATCAAATCATTAGTGACTCACCTGTGTGTTTGATGGCCAGATGTGAGACCAGGAAGTCCTCTTTAGAGGTGGAGTATTTACAGTAGTCACATTTAAAGGGCCGGTCGTTGGTGTGGGACAGCTGGTGGTTGAGCAAGAGCTTCTTGTTGTCACAGTCATAGTCACAGAACTCACACTTGAACCTGGAATAGAAACATGCATTAGATCGCAGATCGCAGGCTAAGGGGATACGTTCCGCTAAGGAGCTACGTTCCGCTAAGGGGCTATCGCTAAGGGGCTACGTTCCGCTAAGGGGCTACGTTCCGCTAAGGGGATACGTTCCGCTAAGGGGCTATGCTCCGCTAAGGGGCTACGTTCCGCTAATAGGGATATGTTCCGCTAAGAGGCACGATGAAAATGGCACTACATCCTGTACTGACCTGCTGTTGTCAACACTCTGGATGTGTGTGAGGAGATGCATCTTGAACGTATATCTCTTCTTGAAGGACTTCCCACACTGAAGTCAAAGCACAAATGAAAACCTGAGATTGTAACTAGAAAAACATGATTGATTTGAGTGGATTATTGGAATGGTTAATGGTGACAGTGATTAACCATTCCAATAATACACAGGTCTCCTCATTCACATTTAAAAACAAAGTTGATAATTAAATTACTTTCTTGTACATGCGTGTGTGTGAGCGTGCGTATGTGTGTCTCAGTGCTGTTACCTTGTCACACATGTGTGGTTTCTCGGTACTGTGTGTCTTCATGTGCTGAGTGAGTCTCTTCTGCATGGGGTAGACTCTGTGGCACACTGGACACGGGAACGACAACACCTTAGATACCTGCTGAGAGTCAGACAGACCACACTGGACACGGGAACGACAACACCTTAGATACCTGCTGAGAGTCAGACAGACCACACTGGACACGGGAACGACAACACCTTAGATACCTGCTGAGAGTCAGACAGACCACACTGGACACGGGAACGACAACACCTTAGATACCTGCTGAGAGTCAGACAGACCACACTGGACACGGGAACGACAACACCTTAGATACCTGCTGAGAGTCAGACAGACCACACTGGACACCTTTGTCCTATCGTGATTATGTACCCCAAAAATATTGTGATATGAGATTCTATTGCCCCCATTGGTCCCCCCCCCAAAAAAAGAATTCTCAGCTAAAATGACAGTTGGGCTGTAGTGCAAAATCGCTACAGCAACGAGACAGATCCTGACATCTTATGTTTTTTAAAGCCTGGCAAGTCCAAGCAATGGCAAATCTGTTCTAATGATTATTTCTGGTGGAGGAGCAGAACAGGTGTGTCGGTGTCTGTGTGGCACACACCTGATGTAGAAGTAACTGTCTGGTGAGCAACAGTCTGTCTTACCATAGTGAGCTAGGTTATAGGACTACATCATGGTGAGGAACAGTGTCTCACCGTAGTGAGCTAGGTTATAGGACTACATCATGGTGAGGAACAGTGTCTCACCATAGTGAGCTAGGTTATAGGACTACATCATGGTGAGGAACAGTCTGTCTCACCATAGTGAGCTAGGTTATAGGACTACATCATGATGAGGAACAGTGTCTTACCGTAGTGAGCTAGGTTATAGGACTACATCATGGTGAGGAACAGTGTCTCACCGTAGTGAGCTAGGTTATAGGACTACATCATGGTGAGGAACAGTGACTGTCTGGTGAGGAAGTCTGTCTCACCGCAGTGAGCTAGGTTATAGGACTACATCATGATGAGGGACAGTGTCTCACCGTAGTGAGCTAGGTTATAGGACTACATCATGGTGAGGAACAGTGTCTTACCGTCTCACCATAGTGAGCTAGGGGGCTACGTTCCGCTAAGGGGCTACGTTCCGCTAAGGGGCTATCGCTAAGGGGCTACGTTCCGCTAAGGGGCTACGTTCCGCTAAGGGGCTACGTTCCGCTAAGGGGCCGCTAAGGGGCTACGTTCCGCTAAGGGGCCACGTTCCACTAAGGGGCTACGTTCCACTAAGGGGCTACGTTCCACTAAGGGGCTACGTTCCGCTAAGGGGTTACGTTCCGCTCAAGGGGATACGTTCCGCTACATCATGGGGCTGACGTTCCGCTAAGGGGATACGTTATAGGACTACATCATGGTGAGGAACAGTGTCTCACCGTAGAGAGCTAGGTTATAGGACTACATCATGGTGAGGAACAGTGACTGTCTGGTGAGGAAGTCTGTCTCACCATAGTGAGCTAGGTTATAGGACTACATCATGATGAGGAACAGTGTCTCACCATAGTGAGCTAGGTTATAGGACTACATCATGGTGAGGAACAGTGTCTCACCGTAGTGAGCTAGTTTATAGGACTACATCATGGTGAGGAACAGTGTCTCACCGTAGTGAGCTAGGTTATAGGACTACATCATGGTGAGGAACAGTCTGTCTTACCATAGTGAGCTAGGTTATAGGACTACATCGTGGTGAGGAACAGTGTCTCACCATAGTGAGCTAGGTTATAGGACTACATCATGGTGAGGAACAGTCTGTCTTACCATAGTGAGCTAGGTTATCGGACTACATCGTGGGCTGGATAGTAGAAGTCTGGATAGTAGCAGGTTATAGTAGCAGTCTGGATAGTAGCAGTCTACCGTCTTTACAATTGGATAATAATTGCTTTTCTGGCCCGTCTGGATAATTTCTGGATAGAAAAGTCTTACTATGGTAACTGAATATTCATAGATTTAAAAAGGGGGAAATACTTACTGACTCAGACTTTGTTTTCCTGTGGACGGAAGAAAAATAAGTTACGGTTGATGATTGAACTGTATTTTTAATTTTTTAGATCAAGTCAATCAATCTGAAATCTTAAAAAACAGTAAATGTACTGTAGGTCTGGCGAGTTGTATTGAGCTCACAGGGGAATGGCCCACATGGTGGCAGGAGAGAGCATACTGGTTCTGGTTGTGTACTGCGGAGTACCCTGATCACATCCTGTGTGTGTGTGTGTATGTGCCCATATACATTCTTGTCCTTGTTGTGTATTGCAGAGTGTCTGATGATATCCTGTGTGTGTGTGTACATACTTGTCCTTGTTGTGTATTGCAGAGTGTCTGATGACATCCTTCTTATACACACTGCTGTAGTCACACTCCTCACACTTAAAGGGCTTGTTCCCCTGGTGGTTGAACATGTGTTCCTGTTAACACAGCAGAGACAACAGGCTCTTACCATTCCACTGTGGTTATTACAGAAAGTACAGTGAACAGACAAAGCCTGAGATACAAGAGAACAACTGAAGACTGATTCAATGATTGTTTCTTCAATTATTTTGCAATAAAGACTAATGACCTGCTGCTGTAATGAGGGCTGTACAGTCAGTCAGTAATCCAGTCAGTTATTCAGTAATCCAGTCAGTCAGTCAGTTATTCAGTAATCCAGTCAGTCAGTCAGTAATCCAGTCAGTCAGTTATGCAGTTATCCAGTCAGTAATCCAGTCAGTTATTCAGTAATCCAGTCAGTTATTCAGTAATCCAGTCAGCCAGTCAGTAATCCAGTCAGTCAGTCAGTTATGCAGTAATCCAGTCAGTCAGTTATGCAGTAATCCAGTCAGTCAGTTATGCAGTAATCCAGTCAGTCAGTTATGCAGTTATCCAGTCAGTCAGTTATGCAGTTATCCAGTCAGTCAGTTATGCAGTTATCCAGTCAGTAATCCAGTCAGTTATTCAGCAATCCAGTCAGTCAGTCAGTCAGTAATCCAGTCAGCCAGTCAGTAATCCAGTCAGCCAGTCAGTAATCCAGTCAGTCAGTTATGCAGTAATCCAGTCAGTCAGTTATGCAGTAATCCAGTCAGTCAGTTATGCAGTAATCCAGTCAGTCAGTTATGCAGTTATCCAGTCAGTTATTCAGCAATCCAGTCAGTTATTCAGTAATCCAGTCAGTCAGTCAGTAATCCAGTCAGCCAGTCAGTCAGTCAGTAATCCAGTCAGTCAGTAATCCAGTCAGTCAGTCATTAATCCAGTCAGTTATTCAGTAATCCAGTCAGTCAGTCAGTTATCCAGTCAGTCAGTGAGTAATCCAGTCAGTCAGTGAATGAGTCAGCCGTACAGTGCCTAGTGAAAGTCTACACGCCCCTTGCACAGAAAATATAATCTAAGGGATTACCACCCCCACAAAAAAAATTATCGACCTGTGGCTGAATCTAGTTGATGATCCCTGGCATATGTCTTCACACCCCAGAGGTAATACTTGGTGGTAGCACGTTTGGCAGCCATTTAATTTTTCAAATCATTCATGGACAGCAATATTCAAACTGTGTCTGATTTTCAAACGGATTTAAAGTAAGGACAGACTGTATTCCCCTGGAACACTCCTGGAACACTCCACACCTCCTGGAACACTCCTGGAACACTCCACACTTCCTGGAAATACATTCTGCTGTGTCTTTGTCATTAACATTTGCGTAATTGTCCCAATTGGGGGGGGGTATAACTATTTCCATGGACTTTGCTCCTTTCATATTTATTTTGATCCTGACAAACTCCCCAATCCCTGCCGGTGACAAGCATACCCATAACATGATGCTGCTTCCACATTACATATCCATAACATTTATTTGTTTGCATTAAAGAAAACAAGATGATAGACAACAATACAGATAAAAAAAACTTCAAATAAACAAAAAAAACTAGTGTGCAGGTTAGAAGCCCAAGGGCTTATATGAAAACTACACCACAAAACTATATTACAATACATAGATACAAAAAGAAAACAGGTTTGTTAAAACAGATGAGAAAACCTACTAATTATAAAATATATAAAGGAGTTGATGATCAGTAATCACAGGGGAAAAAATTATAATATTTATTTTGTTTAAATGTGTGTGTGTGTGCGCGCATGCGAGTGTGTGAGAGTTAGAGATTACTGAGTAGTTTGGTACATCAGGCTGACCCCCAGTCTTCATGGAGGAGATTACTGAGTAGTTTTGTTCATCAGGCTGACCCCCAGTCTTCATGGAGGAGATTACTGAGTAGTTTTGTTCATCAGGCTAGATTACTTCATCAGGCTGACCCCCAGTCTTCATGGAGGAGATTACTTAGTTTGGTACATCAGGCTGACCCCCAGTCTTCATGGAGGAGATTACTGAGTAGTTTTGTTCATCAGGCTGACCCCCAGTCTTCATGGAGGAGATTACTGAGTAGTTTGGTACATCAGGCTGACCCCCAGTCTTCATGGAGGAGATTACTGAGTAGTTTGGTACATCAGGCTGACCCCCAGTCTTCATGGAGGAGATTACTGAGTAGTTTGGTACATCAGGCTGACCCCTAGTCTTCATGGAGGAGATTACTGAGTAGTTTGGTACATCAGGCTGACCCCTAGTCTTCATGGAGGAGATTACTGAGTAGTTTGGTACATCAGGCTGACCTCCAGTTGTCTCTTGAAGTTTTTGAGGGATGATGATATTTTGGCAAATGTGAAGATAAGAATTCCAGAATATGGTTCCTCTGTATTTGATAGAGAATTGACTATGTGAGGTGCGGCACAGGGGAGGGTGAAGGTTATCGCAGTGTCTTGTGTTAACCTGGAAGAATCCATTGAAGGGTTTAGATAAACTGTCTGGGAGGTATGAATATTCGTAGATGAAAGTGCATAATTGGCGTATATTAATGTCGTAAATAGACAAGATATTGAGTTTCTTAAACAAAAGGTGCAGATGGAGCCAGGTAATTAGAGGAGGTGGCTAGTCTTACAAATGTATTTTGTACGATGAGTAGAAGGAATATGTTCTGGCCCAGACAATATTACAGTAAATGTGAGATGGGTAAAAGAAGCTATAGTATAGATTTAAGAAACAAGGCTGATGAACCAAACCACTAATCTTTCAGATGATACAAACAGATTTCCTCACTTTGCTGCAAACACATGGATTATGATCTCACTTAGAACTCAGAGGAATCTAGTGGATTTGACAAGTTCCATTTCATTCCCACCAATTAAGATTCTGGCTTTTAATAATTTTTTTTATACAATATTTATTATTCTTACTAGTGAAAACAATCAAGTTGGATTTTTTTTTACATTTAAAAGATCATTTGTTTATCTGGTAGTATTCAGAACATTTTTAGTGAATAAAAATTATTGTGTGATAAAATCAAATTGGTTTTCATCAGCAAAGAGAATGGGAGGTATGGTGGAAGACACGGCAGCAAGGTCATTGATATGAGTTAGGAATAATATAAAGATACAAACATCTTATTAATTTTTAAAAATAGTGATACGAGGAATAACAATAACGAGTAAAACTAAGATGGATATATACAGGAAGTACAGGACAGGAAGTACCAGTACCAAGTTCCTGTGAAAAGAAGGAAGCATGCATCAAATTTAAAATAAAATTGAATTATGTTAGCAACAATATTGCAAGACAACATGGCTTAAAATAAACCCAATCCAACACATCAGAGTGAAACCCTCTGTATTTCCATGTAATGTGGTGGCAGCATCATGTTATGGGTATGTTTGTTACTGACAGGTTCTGGGGAGTTTATCAGGATGAAAATAAATATGAAAGGAGCAAAACCCAGGTAAAAAGTTAGAGGAAAACATGCCTCAGTCTTTTGAAAACCAAACCCTGGGATAGAGTTTATTTGTCAGTGGGACAATTATACACATTTTAATGCCAAAGACACACCAGAATGGCTTTCCAAGAGGTGTGGAGTGTTCCTGAATGGTCCAGTATCAGTCCTGACTTAAATCTGCTTGAAAATCATAAACAAGATTTGAATATTGTTGTCCATCAATGATTCCCAAACAAATGCACTGTGCTTGAGCGATTTTGACAAAAACAATGAATAGATATTGCCCTAAGAGTTGTGCAGAGTTGGGCGAATCTTATTCAAAATGACTTACAGCAGAATTTGTTACCAAAGGTGCTTCTAATTTGTTACAAAAAAAATTGCTTAAAAAATATAATAATTGAAATATATATATATATTTTTTTTCTTTAACTTTGAAAATATGGACCAGGTTGTGTAGATCTGTAGGGTATAAAAAAAAAACTATTGAGTCCCTTTTTATAAGAAGAAGAGACTTGCCTGGGCCAAGAAACACGAGCAATGGGTATTAGAACATTTTATGGCAGCAAAATATGACAACTGTACAAGGCACTGTACAATTGACTGACCGGCGGACCGTCTGACCGGACTGTAAGCCCCGGCCCACTCACCTTAAGCGAGGACCATCGTTTGCAGCGGTAGTTACACTGCAGGCATTTGAAGCACTCTGGGTCGTTTCCTTGGTGAGAGTCAACGTGGAACCTCAGGTCCTCCTGGGACAGGAAGCGAGAGCCGCAGATCCAACAACTGTGAGGCCTCAGGAGCGGCTTCAGAGACTTACAGTACCTAACAGAACAGACGGGGAAGAGGTTCCTAAAAGCTTCATAGCTCACACAGTATTTTATATCTCTGGATGACGCAGAGAAGACTGACAAGCTTATAATACCAATCTAGAGGATGCAGGGGATGAGGTAGTCAAGGTTTGGTTGCGAGAGCTCTTATAAAACCAATCTAGAGGATGCAGGGGATGAGGTAGTCAAGGTTTGGTTGCGAGAGCTCTTATAAAACCAATCTAGAGGATGCAGGGGATGAGGTAGTCAAGGTTTGGGTGCGAGAGCTCTTATAATACCAATCTAGAGGATGCAGGGGATGAGGTAGTCAAGGTTTGGGTGCGAGAGCTCTTATAATACCAATCTAGAGGATGCAGGGGATGAGGTAGTCAAGGTTTGGTTGCGAGAGCTCTTCCTACAGATAAATCATTTATGGAATTATATACCTTTTTCACACTACAGAGAAATGCTGAGCTACCTGCACTGCATGGCCTGATTACATTCATCACATCTGCTGGAAAGGACCATTTGAAAATAAAACATATTTTTGCCAGCTCACTTCCAGTACAGTTGGGGCCCTCCCAATACTTCAACAAGGGTATATAGCTGTTGACAGGACTCAGTGAGAAAGGCCGCTCCAGGTGTCAGTAATAATATGAAACTGAGTCTTACTTGCGGTTCATGTACTTCTTGTATTTCTTTCTGATGAACCGCTTGGAAGGTCGACCCCGTTTCCTTGGGAAAAGCTCTTCTGGCCTCCCATTGGACGACGGGTCTTTGTTCTCAGAGTCCGATTGGCTGATGCCGGCTTCCGCTGTGTTTCCATTGGCCAAGGGACCTGGGCCGTTTCCCAGGCCTGAGGAACTGGCCTCCTCCGAGCCTTGAGGATCCACACTCCCCTTAGGCTTTGACGTCCCGTCTGCTACTGCTTCTGCATATATCCAAAACAAAAAGTTCATGCCCTGATAGCAAACCTATTGAATAAGATCATTCAAATGAAAGACAAAACGGCATTCTCTTCCTGTAGTTGGTTTCCCACCAGCTTTTCAGCTGGAACGCCTTCATATTACAATGGACAGATTATTCAGAAAAACAGAGGTGGTGCGTGGCATGAGTATTTGTGCAGTATAGGATACCTACCCTTGCCGTTGTAGCTGCCCTCTGTGTAGGTGAACTTCCTGGGTCGTCCCACCCTGCGTCTGGGGCGGTCTGTGGAGGAGGAGGAGCAGGGAGGGGGGACAGGTTGTCGCAGGAGAGCAGGCTGTCTGCCCCTACAGTCCTCATCTGCTGGGTTATAGTCACTGTCCTCTGGGGTTGGGGAAGAGAGTGAGTGTGTAAATCCCAAATCGACTGCTAGCCCTTAGGCGCAGATCTGAGAGGGTTGGATATGGGGCTGTGGCGGTCATACTTTTTCCCCCAGCCGGTTATTGTTATGGAAAAGACTGCCATTCTCACGGTAATTGACAGCTAATTAGCATAAACACGTTTAGCATCTTCAGGCCTCCTCATTGGCTACAAGCCGCTGATGTGCACCTTTGGAACATCTACATTTTAAAAAGTCTAATAAATCTAAATACACCATCAAAATAAATCCATTTTATTTTAAACTTTAGGCAGGTCTAAAGCAACATGATATGAATATTTTTTTATTCCGGAGAACAGAATATGAGTTGGCCTACTGTGTGTTATCTGTCTATGCCCCATTATATAGGCTGTAGACTTGTTCAATTAGAAGACTAGATATGCTTATTAGTTTCATTATTTTAGAATAAAGAAGAATATAATTTAACTTAGCTTAATAAAATGGAAAGGATACATTTTCCCATCCCGGAGTGAGTGTGCATATGAAGTGGCTACGTTGAGCATTAAAGTGATCATTTGAAACAGGTCTTATATGCTAGATTCAGAGTTATTTGGCATCTTTAGTTGTGAATGATACAAACCTTAGAATGTCTTAGAAATGAACACATATATGGGCTGCAAGATGCGACCAAAGGCAGTTAATGAATTGAGAAAGTCAAAAAGAAAGAAAGAAGCTTGCTCTCTGTTCCTTTCCTCAGGCTGCACAGCTGTTCTCTCATCAAGTGATCATCATTTTCACCCATCAGGCTATTCTCAATGGAATCTGGTCTTTACTAATGAGTTAATATTAGTTTGGATTTAGAATGGCCCGTTATCAAATGGGAAGGAACAGAGGAAGGAGCAAAAATACCTGTCACCTGTAAGCAATGGAATTGTAGCCACTTCCCAGCCAGTATGTTTTTCCACTCATGTCGGGTAGGCTACTCTGGTCATTTTGCAGCACAACAGGTGATATTCTGCCCAAACTCTGCATGCCATGGGCTCTCCAACCTGTTCCTGCAGTTCCTCCAGTGCTTCATTTGGGAAACCAGCCAAACCCAGCCAAACCCGGACGACACTGGGACAATTATGCGCGGACCTATGGGACTCCCAATCACGGCCGGTTGCAATAGAGCCTGGAATCAAACCAGGGTCTGTAGTGACGCCTCTAGCACTGAGATGCAGTTTAGACCGCTGCGCCACTCGGGAGCACAGTGGTGAGATACTGTATTCTGTAGCTAAAGGTAATGTGTCAGCCTATTAATTATGAAATTAATTATTACTAGGCTATTCAAACTCAAATACAGATAAACTATAATTGTAGGCTAACTCTGAATTTGTTTAATTTAGGCTAGACCAATGTACCAAAGATATCTGGAATCACCTCATGAAGCTGGTTGAGAGAATGCCAAGAGTGTGCAAAGCTGTCATCAAGGCTAAGGGTGGCAACTTTGAAGAATCTCAAATATAAAATATATTTTTTAACACTTTTTCGGTTATTACATGATTCCATATGTGTTATTTCATCGTTTTGATGTCTTCACTATTATTCTACAATGTAGAAAATATAAAATAAAGAAAAACCCTTGAATGAGTAGGTGTGTCCAAACTTTTGACTGTCCAGAGTGCATAAGAAGATATTACCAATTTTACTGCAGGCATGACTCATGACTGCCGGTGTGGCAGCAATATGGTCACAGCAACAGCTATAGTTGATGAGCAAGTGATGACAGTGGATCAGTGAGTGAGTGAGTGAGTGAGTGAGTGAGTGAGTGAGTAACTATCTGCTTTTGCTGGGTGACAATGCATTTCTGTAAAGTACAATAATTGATCTAAAATGACAGGGATCTCCACGGACTGTACCTTCAGGGTCATCGATGGCCCCAGCGTCTACGATGTCATCGTCCTCTGGCTCCTCAGGCTGGGGCTCTGGCTTCACCTCAGCCTGCTGACGGGCCAACGTATCACTACGCCGGGGCCGACCACGACCACGCTTCTTAGGAGGGGGGCCACCTGGATGTAACACAAACACCATCAATCAGCTAATCAAATCAAACTTCCTCTTTGGCAGGGCGCTTATTTGATAAATGATAAAGGGTTATATTAGTCTATTTTTTTCTCCCTGGGGGATCAATAACGTTTAATTCCAATTAATTCAGCTGGGGATAAATAAAAGGTTCATTCTAATTAATTAGGCTGAGGATCAATAAAGCTCGATTCGAATTCATTTAGTTTCTGTCCTCACCTCACCATCGGGCGGCGCACAATTGGCCCAGCGTCGTCCGGGTTAGAGGGTTTGGTCTGGGTAGGCCGTCATTGTAAATAAGAATTTATTCTTAACTGACTTGCCAAGTTAAATAAAAAGGTTAAATTTAAAAAAAGAAACCTGTGCCTCTAGACTATGTCCAAATATAATTTCCCCCTTTTGGATGATGAGTCCAGTTTGTTTCGATCATATGTTTATGTCTTTCTTCTCTCTAGGTGGGATGGGGCTACTGTACCTGTGGGTTTGAAGTACCTGTCTCTCAGCTCTCTCTAGGTGGGATGGGGCTACTGTACCTGTGGGTTTGAAGTACCTGTCTCTCAGCTCTCTCTAGGTGGGATGGGGCTACTGTACCTGTGGGTTTGAAGTACCTGTCTCTCAGCTCTCTCTAGGTGGGATGGGGCTACTGTACCTGTGGGTTTGAAGTACCTGTCTCTCAGCTCTCTCTAGGTGGGATGGGGCTACTGTACCTGTGGGTTTGAAGTACCTGTCTCTCAGCTCTCTCTAGGTGGGATGGGGCTACTGTACCTGTGGGTTTGAAGTACCTGTCTCTCAGCTCTCTCTAGGTGGGATGGGGCTACTGTACCTGTGGGTTTGAAGTACCTGTCTCTCAGCTCTCTCTAGGTGGGATGGGGCTACTGTACCTGTGGGTTTGAAGTACCTGTCTCTCAGCTCTCTCTAGGTGGGATGGGGCTCTCTGAAGTACCTGTCTCTCAGCTCTCTCTAGGTGGATGGGGGGATGGGGCTACTGTACCTGTGGGTTTGAAGTACCTGTCTCTCAGCTCTCTCTAGGTGGGATGGGGCTACTGTACCTGTGGGTTTGAAGTACCTGTCTCTCAGCTCTACTCTAGGTGTGATGGGGCTACTGTACCTGTGGTTTTGAAGTACCTGTCTCTCAGCTCTAGGTGGGATGGGGCTCTAGGTGGGATGGGGCTACTGTACCTGTGGGTTTGAAGTGCCTGTCTCTCAGCTCTCTCTAGGTGGACATGGGATGGGGCTACAGCTACCTGTGGGTTTGAAGTGCCTGTCTCTCAGTTCTCTCTAGATGGGGCTACTGAACCTGTGGGTTTGAAGTGCCTGTCTCTCAGCTCTCTCTACGTGGGATGGGGCTACTGTACCTGTGGGTTTGAAGTGCCTGTCTCTCATGTGGTTGATGAGGGTGTCTTTGGAGACACTCTTGTAGGGACACATCTTGCACTTAAACTGCTGAACGATTACCACCTCCATCATCTCCTCCAGTTCAGCCATGGTGTGGGGGACGGCGACCCCTGGTCCACTCCCAGCCCCCTCCTCCACGACTGGAGCCCCAGACCCCCCCACCACGCCGCCCTCCTCCTCCTCTCCCCTCGAAGGCCTCTCCAAACTGGGGGACCATGTAGGTTCAGGGGCCTCTTCCATCTCAGGCTCCGGGTGGTAGGAGTAGGTTCCACTGCTACTGATGTAAGGGCCAGGCTGGCTCTCAGAACACTCCATAGCCTCTGGATGATCTGCTGAGCCCGAGTCTGCGGTGTCTGCCTGGGGGTGGTGGTGGTCAGTGGTGGAACCCTCGCCTTCTGGGCCAGTGCTGCTGCTTGTGGTTTCCATGTAGTGGGAGTGCTGAGGCTGCTGCTGGTCAGAGTGCTGTGGCTGGTCTGGGTCCTGGTTCTGGTCTGGGTCCTCTCCTTGCCCTTCCTCAGCCTGGTATTGGTAACATCGTGGCTGTTCCGAATCTGCAGCCCCAGACTCCATATATTGCCGCAGGGTTTGGTGACTCTGAGAGTGGGAGTTGGAACAACCGGGCTGCTCTGAATCTGCAACCGCAGCCCCGGACTCCACATACTGCCGCAGGGTTTGGTGACTCTGGGAGTGGTTAGACAGAGTTTGGTGATTCTGGGAGTGGTTAGACAGAGTTTGGTGATTCTGGGAATGGTTAGCACTGCTGCTGCTGTCGATGTGGCTCCGAGAGTGGTTCTGCATCGAATCCTCTTCCTCGTCCCCGGCACACTCCAGGTACGCCCCCGTCCCCGCGCTGCAGTCCACCATATAGTGGGTGTGTCGTAGGCGGGCAGGGGACGAGGGGTTGGAGTCGGTGGCACCGCTACCACTACACTCCACGTACCCCCTCAGGTCCTGGCCAGAGTTATCGACTATACCGTACTCAGGAAAACGGGACCGGACGAGGGAGCGAGAGGAACGTGTCTGGTCGGGTTCCTCATCGTCTACATACGAGGAGGAGGACTCTCCAGTCTGGTTAAAACAAAATTAAACTTTATTTAAAATGCATTGAAAAATCGCAACACACTCCACCATAAAACAATGGAATGACAGATACCACCCTCACCCCCCCAAAAAAATACAGAAAAGTCATAAAGGTGATGAAGATAAAACAAACACCAACAACAGAACATAAAAAAGATGTGTAAAATAACAATAAAATCAATGATTTAAAAAGGCCAAGCAAAAAAAAAAAAACCTCAACTGAGTCTGTCCCTCATACCTGATCAGGTCCGTCCGCATCTCCACCGCTACACTCCATGTACTGGGACGCGTGGGAGTGCTGAGGCTGGTTGTCCTGGTCCTCATGGTCTGGGTAGTGGCCGGAGTGAGAGTGACTCCCAGAGGGCTGATCTGGATCCAGGTTATCTTGCATGTCATAAACATATCAATCAAATAAGGGACAGCACTCACTTGAAATCTTTATGAAGCTTTTCTTTCATAAAAATAAAAAAAACATTACAATGACCAAACACTGGCATAGGTTGCATATTTCATACCCTGCATGTCCCCCTGGTCGTGGCAGGTGGAGGTAGGACCCTCTCCCAGAGCCTCGATGGCGATGCGGTGATGGCTGGACAGAGCCGAGGACGACATGTGGGCTACCATAGGGGCCCCTGGAAAGAGACAGGCATGTTGTGTTCCCATGAAACAACAAATGTACTTTCCTATGTACAACGTACTGGCTGCTGATACATTGGTTCTCTAAATAAGAGTTTCCAAAACATATTGCACTCAGACAACCCCCCATTCCAGCAGTGGGGAACATCCTGCGCCCCCTCCCTGCACGCGCCACGTCTATTTGTATGGGCACAAGCACTGTTCATGACACAAACTGTTTACCCTTCTTGTTGGCGGAGTGAAAATGTATCAGGTTTAAATCTCATTTCTTTCAATTCTACGAATTTGTCACACGGGATGCAGATAAAATGTTGCCGTTTTAAAACACGTTTCCTGTAATATACACATGTTGCCATGTATTGTGTGTTCATGTGATACTTGAGTTACTCAAACATTATAACAAAATCTATGGGCTAAAAAACCTAGCTCAAAAATGTTAGCTGACATGGGCTAGTTGATGTAGACATTTCTGACAAGTTAAAAATGATGATGCACTACCCAATTTCGCCTGCGACCCCCCCCCCCCCCCCCCCGACCCTTTGCCACAGTGGTTCCCCCAAACTCTAAACCAGTTTGGGAACCGCACTGCTCTAAACCCGTTTGGGAACCGCATGCTCTAAACCCGTTTGGGAACCGCATGCTCTAAACCCGTTTGGGAACCGCATGCTCTAAACCAGTTTGGGAAATGCCTAAAGTTTGGGAACCACATGCTCTAAACCCGTTTGGGAACCACATGCTCTAAACCAGTTTGGGAACCACTGCTCTAAACCAGTTTGGGAACCGCATGCTCTAAACCCGTTTGGGAACCACATGCTCTAAACCAGTTTGGGAACCACATGCTCTAAACCAGTTTGGGAACCACATGCTCTAAACCCGTTTGGGAACCACATGCTCTAAACCAGTTTGGGAACCACATGCTCTAAACCAGTTTGGGAACCACATGCTCTAAACCCGTTTGGGAACCACATGCTCTAAACCCGTTTGGGAACCACATGCTCTAAACCCGTTTGGGAACCGCATGCTCTAAACCCGTTTGGGAACCGCATGCTCTAAACCCGTTTGGGAACCACATGCTCTAAACCAGTTTGGGAACCACATGCTCTAAACCCGTTTGGGAACCACATGCTCTAAACCCGTTTGGGAACCACATGCTCTAAACCCGTTTGGGAACCACATGCTCTAAACCCGTTTGGGAACCACATGCTCTAAACCCGTTTGGGAACCACATGCTCTAAACCAGTTTGGGAACCGCATGCTCTAAACCCGTTTGGGAACCACATGCTCTAAACCCGTTTGGGAACCACATGCTCTAAACCCGTTTGGGAACCACATGCTCTAAACCCGTTTGGGAACCACTGCTGTAAACCACTGAAAGCAATATTGTGTGCTACTTGGAAGACCTAACAGGTACAGTCGATACCAAGGAGTCCTCAGAGAAAAGCTCACCATCGTCTGGTCCTTGTAGTATCAAATACTGCCCCTCACTGGTCTCGGCAGCTCCGTCCTCTGCACTGGTCACTGCTATACATCCTGGAGAACAAGGATACATATATATTGGCTGTGATGGACAGGTTACAGTGTGTGGTCAGTTCTCCACAAAGGAATCGCACCAACTCAAGTCCTTTAAAAAAATATTTTTATAATTGACCTGAATGGTGTATTTGTACTTGCATTGTTTGTTACGTTTGTGTCTATTGTTCTATTTATATTTTCATGATTACTAGGAATCAAATTTCCTTCATTGGGGGGGGACAAAGGTTTTCATTCCCTCACCGTTCATGATGTCAGGTCCGATGGTGGACTCTATGATCTTGTCTATGGCTGATCCCAGGTCTGAGGAGGTAGAGGCTGTGCAGTCTGACACCATCATGCCCCCGCAGTCTGACACCGCTGCACTGGAGTGGACTGTCACCTGTAATACAATATACAGTATGCCGTTTAGCAGACGCTTTTTTTGATACCAAAGCGACTTAGTCAGTGACATTCAACACAACTATTAGCCAAATCAATGTTAGAAAGAAGAAAAGACAAGTGAGAGTGTAATACTATGTAATATGAGTGTAATACGAGTGTAATACTATGTAATATGAGTAATATGAGTAATATGCGTGTAATACTATGTAATATGAGTAATATGAGTGTAATACTATGTAATATGAGTAATATGAGTAATATGAGTGTAATACTACACTCAAAAAGTAAGGAGCACAGAAAATATATTTTTTTTAAACTGCAAATGACTGTCCCTATTATTCTTAAAATTGTCATCAGTTGTTAGCTTTGATGTAGAATGCATCACAAGACTAGCTAAAAAAAAACGGACTTGCTTTTATGGTTAGAGTAGGGACATCCCAACGATCCCGGATAGCACTAACCCTCTTCCCGGATAGCACTAACCCTCCTCCCGGATAGCACTAACCCTCTTCCCGGATAGTGTCCTCTATGGTGCCGATGATGTTTAACGGAAGACCACTCGTTTCCATACGTTGGGGTTGATTTGTAATTCATACATTTTTCTGGGTAAGTAACATGGGTCTGAATTTGGTAAAAGCCGTCGCCTTTGGCAATGCAGTAAGCAGTGTTAAATATTATCTCTAGCTCAGTTAGCTAACAGTTAGTTAACGCTGCCTGTTGACCGGCGTGGGCTGCCACCTGTTGCCTGTCAAATACGGCTGGTAGCTAGTACGGCCGGTAGCTAGTACGGCTGGTAGCTAGTACGGCCGGTAGCTAGTACGGCCGGTAGCTAGTATGGCTGGTAGCTAGTACGGCCGGTAGCTAGTACGGCTGGTAGCTAGTACGGCTGGTAGCTAGTACGGCTGGTAGCTAGTACGGCCGGTAGCTAGTACGGCTGGTAGCTAGTACGGCCGGTAGCTAGTACGGCTGGTAGCTAGTACGGCTGGTAGCTAGTACGGCCGGTAGCTAGTACGGCCGGTAGCTAGTACGGCTGGTAGCTAGTACGGCTGGTAGCTAGTACGGCTGGTAGCTAGTACGGCTGGTAGCTAGTACGGCCGGCAGCTAGTACGGTAGCTAGTAC
The DNA here is from genome assembly GCF_018296145.1 of Oncorhynchus tshawytscha. NCBI lineage: Eukaryota > Metazoa > Chordata > Actinopteri > Salmoniformes > Salmonidae > Oncorhynchus > Oncorhynchus tshawytscha. The sequence goes on along the minus strand of NC_056444.1, from coordinate 81,023,427 downwards.
GGCCGGTAGCTAGTACGGCTGGTAGCTAATACGGCTGGTAGCTAGTACGGCAGCTAGGCCGGTCGGTACCTAGGCTGGCTATGGGGTTCAACCAGGGTGCTCTTGAATATTAGAGATGCTCACCTGGGCCGACCCGGACACCAGGATGGACTGGGTTACGGTGGAGACGCTGGTGGACTGGGCCACAGAGGAGGAGTCTGGGAGGTGGACGGTGGCTCTGTGGTGGGTGACGTCTGTACTGGAGCTGGTCTCTGGTAAGAACGCCTGGAAACACAGAAACACGCGTGAGAGGAGATGGAGACTAACTGAAACGTATTACCAGAGACCCTACCGAGCCATTCAAACACTGAACAGTCTTTGGATTCTTGAAAAGCGCTTTATTAAAATGTATTATGATTATCATTGCAAACACACAGGCTTCCCTTGTATTACCATTACAGATTAAACGTTTTTTTTATCTCTTTTAGGATCTATCATGGTCCAAACACACCAACACAGTTGTGAAAAAAGCACAACAAAGCCTATTCCCCCTCAGGAGGCTGAAAAGATTTGGCATGTGTCCTCAGATACTCAAAAGGTTCTACAGCTGCACCATTGAGAGCATCTTGACTGGTTGCATCACCTCCTGGTATGGCAGCTGCTCGGCATCAGACCGCAAGGCGCTACAGAGGGTAGTGCGCATGGCTCAGTACATCACTAGGGCCGAGCTTCCTGCCATCCAAGACCTCTATACCTGGCGGTGTCAGAGGAAGGCCCTAAAAATTGTTGAAGACTTCAGCCAAGTCATAGACTGTTTTCTCTGCAAGTCTGGAACTCCAGACTCCGCAAGTCTGGTCCTGTTGGTTCCAGAACCAACAGGACCCTGAACAGCTTCTACCCCCAAGCCATAAGACTGCTAATAGTTGTTAGGTTAGCTATTTGGTTAACTATCTGCATTGACCCTTTTTGCACAAACGTTTTGTGACTCATCACATACGCTGCTGCTTCTGTTTACTATCTGTCAATGTATTCATAGTTATATGTACCTCATTTACCTCATATCCCTGCACATCGACTCTGTACTGGTACCCTGTGTATATAGCCAAGTTATAGTTACACGTTGTGTATCAATTATTACATGTTTTACTTTTCTATTATTTCTCTATTTTCTTTCACTCTGCATTGTTGGGAAGGGCCCGTAAGTAAGCATTTCCCTGTTAGTCCACACTCGTTGTTTACTAAGCATGTGCATGTAACGAATACAATTTGATTTGATGTTGAATAGCAATAAAGTTTGAGGATTCTGAACAGTTCACATAGTGGTGTTCTTACCGGGATACCCTCTGAGCTTTGTCCCACATGGCAGTCTGACTCTGGGGCCTGGCCATGGTGACCGTGCCCATGGTGACCGTGCCCATGGCGGTGCTGGCTGTGGTGGCGTGAGGCGTGTGGCGCCGCTGCGTCGCTGCTGTCTGCAGACATGGCCTCCGACGACTCCATGCCCATACCGCTCTCCGACGGCTCCTCCATCCCGGACCCCGACGGACCCACATCACTGCTGCTCTCCACCTCTATCTCCCCTTCCATCTAGGATAGAAAATTATATGGTCATTAAGCTTTAAGAATAGAACTGCATTTTCCCCAGAGGGAACGTCAGTTTCCTCCCCCCCAAAAAATATTTTTGTTTTAGTAATTTAGTAGACGCTCTTATCCAGAGGAACATACAGTAGTGAGTATGTACATTTTCATACTGGTCCCCAGTGGGGAATCAAGGCCACAACCCTGGCATTGCAAACACCATGCTTTACCAACTGAGACACACGGGACTTATGAGTGGCACATGTTCAGTGTGAGGGAATCAAACCCACAACCTTGGTATTGTCAACATTATGTTCTAACCCTTGAGACATCTGTGCTCTAATGGCCTACCCCAGGCAAACCCTAACCTACACAACGCTAGGCCAATTGTGCACCGCCCCGTGGGACTCCCAATCACGGCCAGTTGTGTTACAGCCTGGAATCGAACCAGGGTCTGTAGTGATGCCTCTAGCACTAAGATACAATGCCACACTACAGAGACATTATTGAGACTGACATGATGATGGATACCAGTTTAACTTTCATACTATTTTATTAGTGTGCTTTTACACAAAATGTGTGTACCTTTTATTGGATATTGATTGTGTGAATTGCAGATTATTGCAAATAAGTTTAAGGAGTTTCTGTAGAGTAGCATTTCTGAGGATCATGAGAGAAGTCAGTGTAGAGGTAAATATTAGTGACACTAGATGGAACACTATTGGAGAGCTTGCTAGCTTCATCGCTAACTGTAAATGTTAATTGCGCTGGACGTGGTTTCCTTCTTCTTTGCGCTTAAGACAGCACATTGGCGACCTTTAGAGGCAAATATACTATCTAGTAGCTAAACTAGTAATAGTAGTTTTTCTGAGAAGACAACAAGGCTCTCGGACAAGCCGTTCAGATCCTGCTAATAAACCTGCTGACGTGATGTTGCACATCAACATGCAACAAGGTCAAGTGGCATAGTTATATACTTCGTGGTTGAAATAATAGCGCAAACAGTCCTTATTGTTTATTTTTATATGTTGACAACTCTAACTAAACACAACTTGAGTTCAGCGTGTGAGCTAGCAACGACCCATCTTTATGGATTTCAACAGGCCTAGCTGCCCTCTCTCCTGCCTGCTCTGCGAGCCCACGTTTTTGCATTCAGGCATTCTAAAACCTACTAAGGCGGAGGGACCTCGAGGGCCTCAGTAAAAAAAAAAACAGACCGTCCAACGTCCGTCCCTGAAGAAAATTTTATTAATGTATCTATATAACACGAGATTCCTTGAGATTTTTACTTACTGTGTATTGCGAGTTGAATTTGTTTATGACTTAGTAGACACGACAAAACTGTATAAGAAGTTGTACGCGATAATTGCTCCTCCATTCTAGTCGGGCGCCATCAGTATCTCCTCACTTCCTGTTTGACCGACCGGATCTTATTTCTCTGTTTTGCTGAAAAGTGGAAGCTGTTTTAAAATGAGCTCCTTGTTTTTTTTCCATTATATTAACGGCAGGTCTTAAATCTTGTTAGTTTCAATAGAGCACCGTATGGCAAATTACAGGACTATTGTTTCCAGATGAAGACGTATTAGATCATTTACCAACGAGCGGCGTGCTGGGCATATTAATTGTAGCGCGAACATGCTGCAATGTTTCGGAAAATCAGTAGTTATGGCTGTAAAATGTTCTACTATAGTTGTAAATAGTAGCTTGATGTTTGGTTAGATGATACAATGTATATATTTACATACTGGCAGTGGCTAATAACGCTGGATGTTTGGCTCAGTCTCTCTGGCTCTGCTGTGTGGAATTTCAACAAAAAAAACAGGCATAGCTCTATTTCAAAAGATTTTACTGAGTTACAGTTCATATAAGGAAATCAGTCACTTGAAATATATTCGTAAACCCTAATCTATGGATGTCACATGACTGGGAAAACAGATACAAAAAAAAAGTAGGGGCGTGGCTCAGAGAACCAATCAGTATCTGGTGTGACCACCATTTGCCTCGTGCAGCGCCGCACATCTTCATAGAGTTGATCAGGCTGTTGATTGTGGAATGTTGTCCCACACCTCTTCAATGGCTGTGTGAAGATGCTGAATATTAGCGGGAACTGGAACATGCTGTCGATCCAGAGCATCCCAAACATGCTCAATGGGTGACATGTCTGAGTATGCAGGCCATGGAAGAACTGGGACATTTTCAGATTCCAGGAGTTGTGTACAGATTCTTGCGACATAGGGCCATGCATTATCATGCTAAAACATGAGGTGATGGCGGTGGATGAATGGTACGACAATCGGCCTCAGTATCTTTCCACTGTATCTCTGTGCATTCAAATTGCCATTGATAAAATGCAATTTTATTGTCTGTAGCCTATGCCTGCCCATACCATAACCCCACCGCCATCATGGGGCACTCTGTTCACAACGTTGACATCAGCAAACCGCTCACCCGTACAATGTCATACACACGGTCTGTGGTTGTGAGGTCGGCTTGGACGTACTGCCAAAATCTCTAAAATGACTTGAGGAGGCTTATGGTAGAGAAATTAAAATTTGATTGTCCCCAGCACAAGGTGCACATGTGTAATGATCATGGTGTTTAATCAGCTTCTTGATATGCCACACCTGTCAGGTGGATGGATTATCTTGGCAAAGGGGAAATGCTCAGTAACGAATATCAAATTTGTGCACAAATTTGAGAAATAAGCTTTTGTGTGTATGGACAATGTCCGCAGATCTTTTATTTCAGCTCATGAAACATGGGACCAACACTTTACATGTTGCGTTTATAGTTTTGTTGTGTAGTTTATGCGGAGCATCATTGTGTTGACAGGAGAGAGGAAGACGGCTGCACAAGATGATTAGCTAGCTACATGGTGACATAGACAAGGACTGATAATGAAGTGCTATTTGTTTATTGAATTTTCAGTTCTGTTTTAATACAAACCATTGATTTACATACTAAAATAATTTAAGTGAGAGAGACCATGGCGTGCCATTCAGCGCAAAATACTTGGCTTTTGAGCCAGTTCAAAAATATTAAAAATAACTCTAAATAAACACATTGTATTGTTGAATACAAAAATAAAACTGAAGAGCAATATAAATAAATATAAATTCATGTCTCATCCAAAATATCTGTGCCAGGGAGACAGGTGAAAGCCACAACAGATTTTGAATCGATTCTGCTGGAGCTGTGTTTATTTCAGGGCTGTGGTTATATCTCTCTGGACCCTAGTCTAGGTTAAATGACAGGAACCTGTTAACTCACACGCCGTTTGAAGGAAAGTACCCATTCTACTGTTGGTACATGGAAGGTGGCCAATCATTTTACAAAACACAAGCTTTGGGGTGACGTTTCAACTTTCCAAACGGTACTGCATAAACACAAACCGTACCTTAAGACACTCGCCGTCATTCTCAAGTCGCTCTGGATAAGAGTGTCTGCTAAATTACTTTCAATTTAAATACATAAGTTGGCAAGACGGCACAAACAGATCTGGGACCCAACTCTAAGAGGCCCTATTGAAACGGTTCTTCAATCTTCAGCCCCCATAGTTAAGAGCCACTGCAGTTCAGGAGATCGAACTTCACGTATCCCACACGGTCCACCTGTCTGTTGGAGTTCATTCGCCAGTAGAAACTATCCCGGCAGAAGTAGGAGTTGCCTACAATAAAAACAATCACAAGGATTAATCTTCTTTCACGTGTTGTGTGTTTAGTACACAGCAGTGTGAAGTATCTTGTTGCCATGGTTCCAATTACAGGAGGCTGGCTGAGCATCCCCATTACAAATAAGGATCCCCTTAAATTAAGAACTGGAATAATCCATGTCATTCCCTTTATCAAAAGTATAAACTTGTCAGTTTGCTGCAATACTTATGCTGTTTCTTATCAAAAAGCCTCCGGTGGGAGTGGAGAAATATAGTTGAATATTTACCCTGGAATTGGAACACATCATGGGAATCGAGGGGAACTCCTCCAAAGACCAGGTCTGTGAAGCGAGGATATCCCATGTCGATTTTCTGGCCCCCTACATCCAGCCTGTAAGGATCAGACACATTTGGTTTGGTTATTACGACACAGATCTACACATACACTAAATAGTTATACATCCAATCCTCCATTGAGTTCTTCTGATCCACTTCCAGTTACGTTTGGAGGTTGTTTTGCTGTATGAAATGATACAGCTAATAATATTATATTCTGCCACTTAGCAGTCACTTCAAATCTAAACAATTTACAATACAGTCACTTTTAATCCAAAGCAATTTACAATAGTCAATGCATACATTTCTAGTATGCGTGTGATCCCTTCGAAACTTGAACCCAGAACCTTATCTCAGCACCCAGTCCTCCCATGTGAACTCGGGATTGACTCACCTCCAGTAGTTCTCTCCACTGAAGAGGAGCACCTTGCCTTTCCCTCTCTGCAGTGCTCCCTCCACCTTCTCTACAGTGGAGGACAGACCCAGTTTCTCAATGCTGTGGGGTCCCAGGAGACTCTGTCCTGTATACACCCAGAACCTGGTGCCTGTGGGACAACAGAGACAAAGGTTAGAGAGATGTGGGGCGGCAGGTAGCCTAATGGTTAGAGTGTAGGGGAGGCAGGTAGCCTAGTGGTTAGAGTGTAGGGGCGGCAGGTGGCCTAGTGGTTAGAGTGTAGGGGCGGCAGGTAGCCTAGTGGTTAGAGTGTAGGGGCGGCAGGTAGACTAGTGGTTAAGAGTGTAGGGGCGGCAGGTGGCCTAGTGGTTAGAGTGTAGGGGCGGCAGGTAGCCTAGTGGTTAGAGTGTAGGGGCGGCAGGTAGCCTAGTGGTTAGAGTGTAGGGGCGGCAGGTGGCCTAGTGGTTAGAGTGTAGGGGCGGCAGGTAGCCTAGTGGTTAGAGTGTAGGGGCGGCAGGTGGCCTAGTGGTTAGAGCATTGGGCAAGTAACCGAAAGGTTGCTAGATTGAATCCCCAAACTGACAAGGTAAAAATCAGTTGTTCTTCTCCAGAACAAGGCAGTTTATCCCACTGTTCCTGGGCTGTCATTGTAAGTAAGAATTTGTTCTTAACAGACTTGCCTAGTTAAATAAAAAAAATGGTGTGTGTGTATATTATGTTTACCTGAGAAGAAGTAGATTTTCTTGGTCGCAAGGTCCTCGAAGGCCGTGTCAACGACGACTGGCACAGCCGGCCACCTCTTTGACATGGAAAACGGACCCTCCGGTCCCCCATCAGTCTTGCTCGACATCCTCCAATATTGCCTATTGGATTCAGCCCAAAAAAACATCACAATTATGAATTTAGCTACATTTCAACGCTATTATTTACATTGTAAGATAATGGGCTACACTGTTAGAAGAAATGGTTTCTAGAAAGAACCAACAAGTGTTCATTAGCTCTAATGGTCATTGTGGTGTAGCTGTGCTGAGTAGTAAGAGGGGACTCCAGCGGGAGAAATATGTGAACCATGGCTCCTTTATTTGCATTCTGTCCTGTAAACTTCCTGTTTCTCTCTCTGGTTATCTCTCCATTGGCCCATAACTCTATCCTGTTTCTCTCTCTGGTTATCTCTCCATTAGCCCATAACTCTATCCTGTTTCTCTCTCCGTTTATCTCTCCATTGGCCCATAACTCTATCCTGCTTCTCTCTCTGGTTATCTCTCCCTTATCTCATAATTCTATCCTGTTTCTCTCTCTGGTTATATCTCCCTTAGCCCATAACTCTATCCTGTTTCTCTCTCTGGTTATCTCTCCCTTATCTCATAATTCTATCCTGTTTCTCTCTCTGGTTATATCTCCATTAGCCCATAACTATTCTGTTTCTCTCTCTGGTTATATCTCCCTTAGCCCATAACTATTCTGTTTCTCTCTCTGGGTATCTCTCCATTTGCCCATAAAAAAAATTGTCCAAGATCCCAGCCACCCTAGTCATAGACTGTTCTCTCTGCTACCGCACAGTAAGCGGTACCGGAGCACCAAGTCTAGGTCCAAGAGTCTTCTAAACAGCTTCTACCCCCAAACCACAAGACTCCTGAACAGCTAATCAAATGGATACCCAGACAGTTTGCATCCCCCCCCTTGCGCTGCTGCTAGTCTCTGTTATTATCTATGCATAGTAACTTTAATAACTCTACCTACATGTACATATTCCCTCAATTACCTTGACACCGGTGCCCCCGCACATTGACTCTGTAACGGTACTCCCTGTATATAGCCTCACTATTGTTATTTACTGCTGCTCTTTAATTATTTGTTATTCTTATTGATTTATTTTTTTTAGGTATTTTCTTAACTGCATTGTTGGTTAAGGGCTTGTAAGTAAGCATTTCACTGTAAGGTCTACTACACCTGTTGTTTTCGGCTCATGTGACAAATAAAATTTGATTTGATTTGAACTCTTGTGCGCTCTTAAAGGGGCACACACCCATTTATCGTCACAGCCCTAAAAAAGGTTGCAGTGTTGAACCGCAAAGAAACCTTTTTTTTTCTAGTGTAAAGGTTGCTCACCCATCTTTGAAGAAGTGCAGGTCTCCATCAATTTCTGTGATGGTGTCGAATTTGTTAATCTGGCAGGGGCTCTGGGATGGGTCCACAGGGTGTGTGGTGGTAGTGGTAGTGGACTTAGTGGTCGTGGTGTCAGGCTTGGGATCAGGGCCAGGTGAAGGAATGGTGGGGATGGGGTCAGGGCCTGTCTTGGACCCTGGGTGGGAAGATTTTGGAAATTAATGCAATGAAATGAAATGAACAACACTTAACTATAGTCATTTTTGTTCCATTGCCATCTGGTCTCGGTGGTGATAAAGGGAAATGCTACGTTGTTGTCTGTATGTTGTGTATGCTGTATGATCACATGACATTGCAGCCTGGTCCCAGCCCACTTGGCAAAAACTGGTTGAATCAACATTGTTTCTACGTCATTCCAATCCCCCCCCCCCAAAAAAAATAATAATTATATGATGATATGTCAATGTGTAAAACTGATCGGATTTGCAGAAAATCATCAATGGGCATTTTTAACCTAAATCTAATGACATGGTGACATTTGCTGTTGATTTCACGTTGAATTCACAGTTAGATGTAAATCAAAGCTAGAAGTTAAACTGACGTATGTGCCCAGCGGGAGGTCTGTGTGTCACTCAAGACAGCACAAACAGATCTAGGACCCTGACTAGTGATATTGCATAATCAAGTTTCAAATACAGTGAAAATGCCTTTTCTAATCACATCACATGGTGATAATATCATACCATAGAGATAGTGAATGCCCTCAACATCATCTTCATGCAGGGAGAAGTCTTCCACGTAGCTGTACATGGGATACATGAGGGCGTCTCTGATGTTGGAGTGGTCCAGACCCAGGGCATGACCAAACTCATGGGCCGCAACCAGGAACAGACTGTAGCCTGAGAGAGGAGAGGGTGAGTAGAAACACATCATTAAGTCAGCTGTGGTTTGCACATGTAGCCTTAGTGCCAGTATTGTTTGTGCTATCATGCTAACTACCCGTCACACATTGTCATGTTTGGCTTGATATTTACTAACTGGCAATAAACAGATCTGGGACCAGGCTAACTCTCAACAAACAGATCTGGGACCAGGCTAACTGTCAACAAACAGGTCTGGGACCAGGCTAACTGGCAACAAACAGATCTGGGACCAGGCTAACTGGCTACAAACAGATCTGGGATCAGGCTAACTGGCTACAAACAGATCTGGGATCAGGCTAACTGTCAACAAACAGGTCTGGGATCAGGCTAATTGGCTACAAACAGATCTGGGATCAGGCTAACTGGCTACAAACAGATCTGGGATCAGGCTAACTGTCAACAAACAGGTCTGGGATCAGGCTAACTGGCTACAAACAGATCTGGGATCAGGCTAACTGGCTACAAACAGATCTGGGATCAGGCTAACTGGCTACAAACAGATCTGGGATCAGGCTAGTGCACCTACTATAATAGACAGTTTCCATACTATTGAGCTGGTTATGCATCCACCTAGAACCATGCTGGAAAGGACAATGTGAAAGGAAATGATCTGACTCAGCGGTTCGAGTCGGCGCAATAGTTTGAAACAGGTATAGATGCACTGGCGTTTGTCTCTGACTGTCAGCCAGCAGTTTGTCTCTGACTGTCAGCCAGCAGTTTGTCTCTGACCGTCAGCCAGCAGTTTGTCTCTGACTGTCAGCCAGCAGTTTGTCTCTGACTGTCAGCCAGCAGTTTGTCTCTGACTGTCAGCCAGCAGTTTGTCTCTGACTGTCAGCCAGCAGTTTGAGTCAGCATGGTAGGTGCACTGACACTGTCTATATCACTCACCCCTATCTTGGCAGAAGCCCCATTTCGTGTCTGCGTCAAAGTTGCTGGTGGTAGCGCACCACAGCCTGCCGTCTCCCCGTCCCTCGCTGGTGCATGAGTCATACTGATTTCCCAGGAAGACGAAGGGGAAGTGACACGGCTCTCCCTCAGAGTTTCCACCAATCACAGCCGTATCTGTCATAACACAGACACAATACTATTAGCGAACATGTGTCACTGACGGCAGGCTAGTGATTCATGTATGTGTGACAGCGATCAGACCTGGGTTTAAATACTATTTCATTTGAACTGTGCTCGATTGATTTTTCTTGGTGCAATGGAATCAGTGGATAGGCCCAAAACCACACCCATTTGCTACTCCTGTCAGGCTCAATCAAACACTCAAAATATTTGAAATAAAAAGAATACTATTTGAACCCAGGTCTGGTAGTGGTGACAGTGACAATCCCTCACCTCTGTTGGGACAGAAGCCAAATTTCTTATCCTTGTCAAAGTTGTCTGTGGTGGAACACCAGCGGTATCCATCGCTGCGGCCTTCCGTTGTGCAACCTTCATATGTCTCCCCGAGAAACACAAAGGGGAACACACATGCTTTGCCGTTGCTGTTTCCGTCAAATGTGTACAGAACTGTGTGAGAGAGAGAGAAGAGAGAGAGAGAGAGAGAGAGAGATGGAGTGAGAGAGAGATGGAGCGAGAGAGAGAGAGGGAGAGAGAGATGGAGTGAGAGAGAGAGAGATGGAGTGAGAGAGAGAGAGATGGAGAGAGAGAGAGAGAGAGATGGAGAGAGAGAGAGAGTGAGAGAGAGAGATGGAGCGAGAGAGAGAGATGGAGAGAGAGAGAGAGAGAGAGAGAGAGAGAGAGAGAGAGATGGAGAGAGATGGATGGAGAGAGAGAGATGGAGTGAGAGAGAGAGATAGAGAGAGAGAGAGAGAGAGAGAGAGAAAGAGAGAAAGAGGGAGGGGCATATGATTAGAGGCATGTCATAGCACACTCTGTCTAAAATACTTTCTGACCAATCATTCCTCTCAAGTATTAACTGTCAATCTTACGTTCACTTGGACAGAAGCCGAATTTCTTGTCTCTGCCGTAGTCGGCTGTGGTGGCACACCAGGGCAGGTTGTCAGAGCGCCCCCTCGTGGTGCAGGTGGAGTACTGCTTGCCCTCGAAGGAAAAAGGGAAGTGGCACAGAGCACCCTCTGCGTTGCCAAAGCTAGTCTTCACAGCTGGAACAAAAAAGTGATGTTTTTATTGGGTGAAATTGTGAACGATAGCTATGTCCGACATTATTAAATACATATAATTGACCAAAAAAAAAATGCTCACTGCAGCTCAAGGATTCAACCCTACAGATTGATGTTGAGATGTTGGCAGAGGCATGTAATTCATTTCAATCTCAGTCAAGACAATGCTTAAAATGGACAGTAGGGGGAGTCATAGCTCCATGAAATACTGCCTGCCTGAAACAGCCAGGTTTGACTATATACCATGCTGACCTGCTCCTTTGCCGAGGGTCCAGTTTTCGTCGTCGTCAAAGTGGGCGTCTCCCTGTATGCCGTCACCAGGGGGGAAGGCGTGGGCCAGAAGGCCGTCCTTACCATCGAAGGGGTAGCCGTCTCCATGATCTGGAAAATAACAAGGCATTGAATGAACGGCATTCATTTCATGCAGAGTCGGGGTCAATTCCATTTCCGTTTGGTCAATTCAGTTCCTCCCTTTCATGTTTCTTCAATAAAGATTTATTTGGATGTCTACTCTTCAATTTCGGGATATGTTTAAAACGTACATTTTCTGGGAGGCTGAGGTTGTTTAATTGTTGCTGTCAGATGATATGGTACATATTGCATAGCCTGGAATCCAAAATGATATGCTCCCTTTTCACTGAAGTGAAACAATGGGTGAAAAACAGAGCGTCCGTTCGGATCCCAGGCTACGTACAGTTACTGCAGCCCTTCTTACCTGCTTTTCCAAATGACACCATGATGTCAGCGATGCCGTCGAAGAGTCGCGTGAAGGTGAGAGGGGTGACATCACTCCACACCTTGAAGGCTCTGGCGAAGGCGTCGTCTATCAGAGAGGCTCCCATGTCTGGAGAGTAGTTCAGGATCCTAGAGAGAAAAGCAAGAGAGTACGCTCAAACTCACATCCACAGATTCAATTAGATAGTATCGTAGGCCATTGTTTTGCAATGCGCTATTAGCACACCGTTTGAGGTATCTATTTCCAACTCAAGTCTGTTGAGGCACAGCATCGGACATAACTCTGGAATGTGCTTTCTCAGTCAGGAAAAGGGTTGTAAGGATAATACATGCATCTCATTACACTTAGCTACTGGGCTAATGAACATACATGAACGCACCAAGAGGTATTAGGAGCATCACTCTGTGCAGTCTTTTGGTTATATTATACCATCTTCCACCATACCTGTACGTAATGTCGTGATGGTCCCATTTCAGGTCCCCCTGGAAGGTCTGGTAGGAGCGTACATCAGGGACCCCGCAGCGAGGTGCCTTCATGGCTGCTACCGTAGACTTGTCCAGCGTCCCTGTCTCCTCCAACCCCATCTGCCTCTGCATTCTCATCAGAGCCTTGGAGGTGGACACCATGGACTGGAAACCGCTGCGGTGCTGAACGTCCATGTAGCCAAACCTCTTCAAGTAGCTCTGGAGGTAGGAAATAATGAATACCATGAGATTATTTGATTAATTACATCATTGCAAATTCATGAAATGAGGTCAAATTATAATACATACATGTCTGCTTCAGGTAGTTCTGATGATACATTACGATGATAAGATTATAGCAAATCTTGAGATTATTGCAAATCATAAAATGATGTCCAACTATGCAGAATTTAGTGTCCCTTTAGTTTGCCGTAATCCAAAACATTGAAACATGAAGACGTTGGACAAAACCCACATTTCTTTAGTGACCATAAAGAAATGTCCCACCCTCACGTCATGTGTTTTGTCTTCAGAACAGAAAACAGGACGAATGAAGCATCTGTTCATAGACATAGATCAAATCTCTATTTATCTATTGGTTACTCACATTTGCCAGCTCCGTATCCGTCATGCTCTTGAGGACATCTCCAGGGAACGTGACGGACACAGACTTCTTCAGGGGAACGCACCATCCACTCAGCATACACGTCCCCAACACAAACAAAGCCAGAACTCTTCTCATGGTGAGACCAAAGGTGACAGAGAAGATGCAAGAATGTGCCAGATAGACAGTCAATGAAGATGAATGCTCTCTCGCCGACACACACACACACACACACAAAAGCACAGTCTCTCCCTTGGCTCTTGTTGCTGTTCAATCTCTTTGTTGTGGCCAGCTCTTGAGACTTGTTGCCGTTCTCCTTTGTGACCTTGGTGCTTTGGGTTCAGTATTTATGCTCTCAGTTTTAGACACCCTCTTAAACCCCCCTCTCTGCCTATACCAGTCATCACCACTCCCACAGGGACTAGGCTTTATGTTATTGTTCAGGGGTTTTCCAAAATATACTAATCTACACATTTAGCCCAGTACATCACTTCCTATCAATGAACCCTTTTTTTAGCTACATTTCTGGTGAAGTATTTGACCAATACAATTAGGGAAATGATCTAATAATTACGTTAGGATGTTTTGGCTTTGTTCGAACCAAAAGATTGCACGACATTTGGTTAGAAGAGTGACTCTGACATAATGCGATAATCTAAAAGTACTGTTTCTTATATTCTACAGCGACAGCGAGTGCTGTAGTAACACATACATCTTTTGATTTCTATTAGTGCTGAATTTCTAGGAAAAGCCCCTGCAGACATATAACTCGCATAAATAAATAGCTGTGGTAATAGCTGTGGTAATAGCTGTGGTAATAGCATGCTTATTCAATGGACATATCCATCTGTTTATGTTTAGCCGGTGGGTTTAGGTAACTGTAAGACTGTAAGATGTGAAAACCAAATGTAAAAAATGTAAAATCATAACTTAAAATGTACTTGAACCTGTACATCTGTTATCGTAAAATAATACATTGTAGCTGCAACATTTTATTAAATGAAGTTTGCCTCCACTTTTCTGTTTTCAGGTTTTGGGGGAGTCAGTGGTCAAAGAGGTTCAAGATATAACTACTATGTGTTACACCATGTAACTGTCTAGGGCCAATCCCCACTAAACTATGTAACTGTCTAGGGCCAATCCCCACTAAACTATGTAACTGTCTAGGGCCAATCCCCACTAAACTATGTAACTGTCTAGGGCCAATCCCCACTAAACTATGTAACTGTCTAGGGCCAATCCCCACTAAACTATGTAACTGTCTAGGGCCAATCCCCACTAAACTATGTAACTGTCTACTGGGCCAATCCCCACTAAACTATGTAACTGTCTAGGGCCAATCCCCACTAAACTATGTAACTGTCTAGGGTAAACTATGTAACTGGGCCAATCCCCACTAAACTATGTAACTGTCTAGGGGGCCAATCCCCACTAAACTATGTAACTGTCTAGGGCCAATCCCCACTAAACTATGTAACTGTCTAACTGTCTAGGGGCCAATCCCCACTAAACTATGTAACTGTCTAGGTCCAATCCCCACTAAACTATGTAACTGTCTAGGGCCAATCCCCACTAAACTATGTAACTGTCTAGGTCCAATCCCCACTAAACTATGTAACTGTCTAGGGCCAATCCCCACTAAACTATGTAACTGTCTAGGGCTGCCAATCAAACATATAAAACTCTCCTTCTATCACCAATCCCCACTAAACTATGTAACTGTCTAGGGCTGCCAATCAAAAAACGCTCTCTGTTTGTCCCTACATATCAATAATCAAGTACATGTACAGCAACTTTTGTAATGAAATACATGTACAGAAACTGTTGTAATGAAATATATGTACAGAAACTGTTGTATGGTTCAGAAGAGTATGAATGAAAACTGACATTGAACCAAATAGCTACAAACATGAAGCTAAATACATTGATAGAGAATTTAGATAGCATCTACTAATACTATGTACATTACTAATCAAATATAAAGCCACAGGCAACACACATGTTGTGCTCCATTGCACAACACGACTTGCTGTACATCACCGTGTAATAATGCCGCTGCAATACTCTGTGGTGAATTCAATTTAAGGAACAATCTACTTTAATGTCACCATGTCAGTGATGACATGCCAGGAATCGTAACCCAAATCATTGTGGTCAAACTTGTGACGAATATTAGGTCATGGGAAAAAACTCGTTAGTGTTTTTTTTTCTCACCCTAGGAGATATTTCATCATTCAAGACGGGTTTATTTCCGGCCCATCCGAGCACATTGCACAGGCCTATGCAGTTTCAGTGCAACACATTTCAAATAGTATTATATGTATATACGGGGGTATTCTCAGCAAAACCTCAGTATAAATAGAGTCTAAATACCCACTGGGCAGAGACGTCAATTCAACGTCTATTCCACGCTGGTTCAACGTAACCAGTGTGTTCCCAGTGGGTAGAGTTTGGTCTTAAGCTTTCCAAACAAAATGGGGATAACGACCTTGAAAGACCAGCTACAATCAGGTGACCTCCAGGTGATATCATCTAGTCTGTTATGATGATGTGGGAGTATGTAGCAGCACTTTGTGGCAGTAAAGTAGAAAGATGACTCATGAACAGAAACCTGGACGAGGGACATTTTTTCCAGATGAGCCTACAATCTAGAGATGTGGAAAGTGCCGAAAAAACGGGGGGAGTTTGCGGGACTCCGCCCGGAGGGGCAGATCCCGAGAAGACAGCCATACCCTCTGCCTGAGACGATAACGGGGAACGAGGGTCCGGTAGCGGTCTGCCTGTCTACGCTACCGGTGGTCTTAAGAAGAGCACACTGGGCTCACTTCCAGGTATGGCGACAGCGACCAGATGAACATCTGGGCCGAGGGTATGCTGACCTCTTCCACTTGCTCAGGGAAGAGCAGGGGGCTGATAACCCATCAAACACTCAATAGGCGAGAGACAAGTGGCTGAGCAGGAGGGAAGGGTGTTGCGGGTGTAATCCACCAACACAAGTTGCTGGCTCCAGGTGGTGGGGTTGGCTGAGACGAGGCAACGAGGAGTTGTTTCCAGATCCTGATTGGCTCGTTCCGACTGGCCGTTAGACTGGGGATGAAACCCAGAGGACAGGCTGGCCAACGACCCAATGAGTGTGCAGAAAGCCTTCCAGAACTGAGGACCACAGTCAGAGACCATGTCCACCTGAAGTCCATGGATCCGGAAGACATGTTGCACCATGAGCTGGGCCGTCTCCTTGGCTGAGGGTAGCTTGAGGAGGGGAATGAAATGGGTAGCTTTGAAAAACCTGTACACCACCGTAAGGATAGTGGTGTTGCCATCAGATGGAGGGAGACCAGTGACAAAGTCCAGGGATATATGTGACCAGAGACGGTGAGGGACAGGAAGTGGTTGCCAAGGTGTCTTATTCTGAGCACAGACAGTGCAGGCGGCGATGAACGCGGAGACGTCAGAAACCATGGTGGGCCACCAAAAGCGTTGTCACACAAAGGCCAAGCTCCAATGGGAGCCATGGTGGCAGGCAGGAAGCATTGCAGCTGTACTCTGGAAGTGGGTTGAGGGCAATCCACCACCGCTCTCACCTTTGCGGGACCCATCTGCACATTACCAGCAGCGATGATGTATCCTAGGAAGGAGAAAGGTGGAGCGATGGAATTAGCATTTTTCTGCTTTGACAAAAATCTGGTTCTCCAGGAGACGCTGGAGGACTTATCAGATGTGGAGAACGTGTCATTGAACTGAGCGGGGGAAAAACGAGGATGTCGACGAGGTAGACGAACATGAACAGGTTCAACATGTTGCGGATAACGTTGTTAACCAGGGCCTGGAACACAGCAGCAGAGTTGTTCAGACCGAATGGCATCACCTGGTAGTCATAGTGTCCGCTAGCTGTGTTGAAGGAGAAAATAGTGGCCCCATGGAGTGGCTCGAAGGACAAGGCGATGAGTGGTAGCGGGTAGCGGTTCTTAACCCGTGATGTCATTAAGACCCCGGTAGTCGAATTCCCCACAGGTGCAGGGTTTTGTTCCTCTTCTCCACAAAGAAGAACCCTGCGCTGACGGGGGAGGCAGAAGGACGGATACACCCTGCAGCCAGGGAGTCCTCAATGTATGTTTCCATAGCCTTGTTCTCCGGACCCGACAGAGAATACAGCTGTGCCCGGGGTGGAGTAGTGCCCAGGAGAAGGTCGATCACGCAGTCGTAGTGTCGATGCGGAGGAAGTGAAGTGGCCCGAGCCTTGCTGAAAGCCTCCCGGAGGTCCTGGTACTCCGCGGGAAGGGTGGAGAGGTCCAAGGCTTCTTCCGAGCCCACAGGAAGACGTTCCGGGGCAGGCTGCGCCGACTTCAGGCAATGGGCGTGGCAGAACGGGCTCCAGCCCGTGATAGCACCAGCATTCCAGCTGATAAGGGGGATTGTGCTGCTAGAGCCATGAAAACCTCAATACCACGGCTACCTGAGGAGACTTGATGAGAATGAACTGCATAGACTCACTATGGTTTCCTGACACTCGCAGGTTGATACGAGTAGTATTGTGCGTGACTCTGCCTATAGAGCGCACATCCAGCCCTCTGATGTCCATGGGAATGGGGAGGGGCTGAGTGGTGATGCCCAGCTCTGACACCAGGATAGTGTCCATGAAATTCTCATTGGCCCCAGAGTCAATGAGTACCCGGATAAATTTTGACTGGTCGCCCCACAGCAGGATGGCATGGAGAGGGGTACGAGTAAGGAGAGTAGGAAAACTGACTGATAGTCCCGCAATACAGACAACTCTTGGTGTTAAGTCTGAGTAAATGTTCAGCTGGAGACAACCTAGCTCTGCCGAGTTGCATCGGCTCCGGTAGAGGCGAATCGGCAGACCTCGAAGACTCTCGGGGGAACTGGGGTAACCTCGGATTCTCTCGGGAACATAGATGCTGGGGACTTCTGGGATCCCTTGGAGGCGAGGTGGGATCAAGCAAGTGAGCAAGTGAGACCGGAATTCCGTAGCCACCCATCGATCCGGACGGCCAAGGCGATGAGTCGAGATCCTTAGGCAGCTCCCAGACTGCGAGCTCGTCTTTAACTTCCTCCGATAATCCATGAAGGAATGTGTCGAACAGGGATTCCGGGTTCCAGGACCTCTTAGCAGCCAATGTGCGGAAATCAACCGCATAGTCTGCCACACTGCGGGAGTCTTCCCAAAGTTAGAGTAACTTCCTGGCAGCCTCTCTCCCGGACAACGGAGAATTTAAAACCTTTTTCACCTCAGTCATGAACTTCTCCAGACTGAAGCACACGGCAGATTGTTGTTCCCACACTGCCTTAACCCAGACGAGAGCCCTCCTGGACATCAGCGTTATGAGGTACTTTATCTTCGAGGGAAAGGACAAGGGCTGCAGCATGAACATGAGGGAGCACTGGGAGAGAAACACCCAACAGTTTCCTGACTCTCCAGCAAAGCACTCCGGAGGAGGTAAGCAGGGTTCTCGGGAATCCAGGGAGGCCTGGAGAGCCGCGCTGCTGCCAGCGGGGTTACTGAGGGGCTGGGAGGTTACTGTCATGGCTGGCTACCTAACAGACAATCCACGGAATTGCTGCAGCAATGTATTCAAGGCACGGTCATGGCGTTCCGCCAAGGTCTGGAATCTTTCCATAAGACCTAGAAATAACTCCTTGTGTCTCCCAATGGTGGCTCCTTGACAGGAGATGTTGTTGCAGAGCTGGTCCGAGTCTGCTGGGTCAGTCATGGACAGTTCGTACTTTCAGGTATCAAGGTAAGACCCAGATGCAGATGCAGACAGTTTGTATACAAAACAGGGGGCAGGCAAACGACAGGTCAAGGACAGGCAGAGGTCAGTAATCCAGGGTAGAATCAGTAAGGTACAGAACGGCAGGCAGACTCAGGGCAGGCAGGGTTCAGTAATCCAAGGCAGTGTCAGAAAGGTACAGAACGGCAGGCAGGCTCAGGGCAGGCAGAGGTCAGTAATCCAGGGCAGAATCAGTAAGGTACAGAACGGCAGGCAGGCTCAGGGCAGGCAGAGGTCAGTAATCCAGGGCAGAATCAGTAAGATACAGAACGGCAGGCAGGCTCAGGGTCAGGGCAGACAGAAAGGTCATAACCGGAAGAACTAGAATACAGAGGCTAGAAAGGAGTACGGGAAAAAACACGCTGGTAGGCTTGACGAGACAAGACGAACTGGCAACAGACAAACAGAAAATACAGGTATAAGTACCCAGGGGTTAATGGGGAAAACGGGCGACACCTGGAGGGGGGTGGAGACAAGCACAAAGACAGGTGAAACATATCAGGGTGTGACAAATGCACACCATTACAGTGAATATAAAACCAAGCTATCTTGAACATCAGTGTCATTTAATAATATGCATGGGGTGTTGTAGTTTATAGTGAATGTATCACTATTTATCACAATGCAAGCCTGCTCATTGGAAATACAACACCAGCCGTCCTATTGCAATGCAATATTAGCTTCACAGTGAAACACCAAAATTCTGGCTATTTATCATTCTTAAACAGAAAGAAAAATAGTTTATTTTGCTATTATTATTATTTTTTAAATGTATTTTCAGCCTCTGTACAATGCATGAAAACT
>NC_056444.1:80843933-80988933 GCF_018296145.1 Oncorhynchus tshawytscha | reverse complement strand
GGACAAAGATCGTATTTTTTTGAGAAATGTCCTCTGGTCTGATGAAACAAAAATAGAAATGTTTGGCCATAATCACCATTGTTATGTTTGGAGGGAAAAGGGGGAGGCTTGCAAGCTGAAGAACACCATCCCAACCATGAAGCACGGGGGTGGCAGCATCATGTTGTGGGGGTGCTTTGCTTGCAGGAGGGACTGGTGCACTTCACAAAATAGCTGGCATCATGAAGCAGGAAAATTGTGGATATATTGAAGCAGCATCTCAAGACATCAGTCAGGAAGTTAAAGCTTGGTCGCAAATGGGTCTTCCAAATGGACAATGACCTCAAGCATACTTCCAAAGTTGTGGCAAAATGGCTTAAGGACAGCAAAGTCAAGGTATTTGAGTGGTCATCACAAAGCCCTGACGTCAACCCTATAGAAAATGTGTGGGCAGCACTGAAAAAGCATGTGCGAGCAAGGAGGCCTACACACCTGACTCAGATACACCAGCTCTGTCAGGAGGAATAGGTCAAAATTCTTTGGCTTATTGTGGGAAGCTTGTGGAAGGCTTCCCGAAACGTTTGACCCAAGTTAAACAATTTAAAGGCAATGCTACCAAATACTAATTGAGTGTATGTAAACTTCTGACCCACTGGGAATGTGATGAAAGAAATAAAAGCTGAAATAAATCATTCTCTCTACTATTATTCAGACATTTCACATTCTTAAAATAAAGTGGTGATCACTTTTGACCTAAAAAAGGGAATTTTTATTAGGATTAAATGTCAGGAATTGTGAAAAACTGAGTTTGAATGTATTTGGCTATGGTGTATGTAAACTTCCGACTTCAACTGTTGTGTAAACCTGAAACCTTTGGAAAACCACTGTTTGGGAAAGAGGGGTAAAAGAGAGGGGAATTTCCCCTTCCTGTAGCCAGCTGCTATCCGAAAGGAAGTGAGTCAGATGGTTCTACTGGCCCCGCCCTTCAGTTGTAAACATTAGTTCAGACTTGTTTAGTCAGGAAATTACTGTACCACCCCTCTGTATGTATGTGTTTGTTGGGAAACACGCCTGGCTGGCAGCGTTTTGACCTCCTCTGAGAGGACAAAGAAGAAATCAAGTCATCCAGTGCAACAGACAGACAGATGGATGGACAGACACAGGTTCTTTGCAGTGTTCAACATCTTGAACCCGAGAGGCGTTGCCTTCTACTAGCAGAGGATACTCTACCACCAGTCGACCTAGCGAGCCGGCGCACCAGCCCATTCATCAACCTGCCCAGGTCAGTGATGCCCATTTGTTCTTCCCGGGTAAATATGATCTAAAGGCCGTGGCTTTCTACTACAGTGCTGCCTCTACTTTGCGCACCAGAGGGGAGCTCCTACTACGAGAGATCCAAGGTTGCCACGGTTCATTTTTCTGCTGACTGGGCGGGCATTGGAATGGGCCAAGTCTGGGAGAGAGGAGAGGAGGAGCTGGATTGTATGCATACGAATGAGGGGTTCATGGCTCAGTTCAGAGAAGTCTTCAATCATCCACTGGAGGGCAGAGAGGGGCAGAAAGGGGGTGAGCATCTACTTCAACTACGGCAGGATGACCAGACTGCTCCTGTGGTTCCACGTCGGTTGAGAGTCCTGTAGTTGCCCTTCAGCCTAACATCCCGGTGGTATACCATGACCTGCGGAAGGGTATTTTCCAAAACCCGCGCCACCTGTCTCTCTTCTCATCGACCCTGGCGCTGCACCATTGACCTGCTTGCAGGCTCTGCGCCCCTGCGCAGATGCATCTACCCTCTGTCGGTGGCTGAAACCCAGGCCATGGAGGAGTACATCCATGAGGCGCTTCAACAAGGTTTCATTCGCACATCGGCTGGTTTCTTCTTCATGGCCAAGAAGGATGGAGGGTTACGCCCATGTATTGATTACAGAGGACTCAATGAAATCACCACCAAGTACCGTTACCCTCTCCCGTTGGTGCCGGGAGCCATTGAACATCTCTGCGGGGCCCGGTTCTTTACCAATTTGGACCTGCGGAGTGCATACAATCTCATTCACATCTAGGAGGGGGATGAATGAAAGACAGCTTTTAGCACGATGTCTGGTCACTACGAGTACTTGGTGATGCCATTTGGCTTAGCCAATGCTCTGTCAGTGTTCCCGGCATTCGTCAACGAGGTATTCCGGGTGTATATCGACGAAATCCTGGTCTGCTCGGCTACCTTGGAGCATCACATCACTTCCGTCCGAGTAGTCCTGAACGCCTCCTGAGCGTTGGTGATCGAGGATACATTCGTCATCCTCACCTACCATCGGAACCTGGAGTACATACGGACAGCGAGGAGGCTGAATCCGTGCCAAGCAAGGTGGGCCCTGTTCTTTACAAGATTTGACTTCACGCTGACCTATCGCCCAGGTTAAAAAAACACTAAAGTCGATGCCCAGTCCCGTCTACGTTTGGGGAGAAGGTCCAGAATACACCCATAATCCATTCCTCTCGAGTCATAGCCCCTGTGGTCTGGGACATAAATGTGGATATCCACCAGGCTCTGGAGAGGGAGCCCGCACCCACTACCTGTCCTCCTGAGCGTTCCCACGGGGATAAGGGGTCGGCTGCTGACCTGGCCTCAGCGTCCCTAGTCTCATCTATCCATTGACTTTGTCATAAATCCTAAAACCTGTCGTTTTATCCCTCTCTCTGGTCTCCCTACTGCTCTCAAGGTCACTGTCAAGGTCACTAAGGCACTATTCCAGCAGGTCTTCTGACATTATGACCTGCAGGAGGACATCATCTCCGACAGAGTTCCTCTGTCCAGTGTCTGTGTTCTTTTGCCCATCTTAATATTTTATTTTTATTAGCCAATCTGAGATATGGCTTTTTCTTTGCAACTCTTCGCAGAAGGCCAGCATCCCGAAGTCGCCTCTTCACCGTTGACGTTGAGATGGGTGTTTGGCAGGTACAATTTAATGAAGCTGCCAGATGAGGACTTGTGAGGCATCTGTTTCTCAAACTAGACACTCTAATGTACTTGTCCCCTTGCTCAGTTGTGCACCGGGGCCTCCCACTCCTCTTTCTATTCTGAGACAGTTTGTGCTGTTCTGTGAAGGGAATAGTACACAGCGTTGTACGAGATCTTCAGTTTCTTGGCAATTTCTCTCATGGAATAGCCTTCGTATTCAGAACAAGAATAGACTGACGAGTTTCAGAAGAAAGTTCTTTGTTTCTAGCCATTTTGAGACTGTAATCGAATCTACAAATGCTGATGCTCCAGATACTCAACTAGTCTAAAGAAGGACAGTTTTATTGATCTTTAATCAGAACAATAGTTTTCATCTATGCTAACATAATTACAAAATTGTTTTCTTATGATTAATTAGCCTTTTAAAATGATAAACTTGGATTAGCTAACACAACGTGCCATTGGAACACAGGAGTGATGGTTGCTGATAATGGGCCTCTGTACGCCTATGTAGATATTCCATAAAAATATTCAGTTTCCAGCTAAAATAGTCATTTACAACATTAACAATGTCTACACTGTATTTCTGATCAATTTGATGTTATTTTAATGGACAAAAAAAAAGGACATTTCGATGTGACCCCAAACTTTAGAATGGTAGTGTATGTTAAATGTACAGGATAGGGGCATTCCACTCCATCTAAACAATGAATATGTAGTGTTTTGCAACTAAACCGGTTGTAATACACATCTAAAATCGAATTCCAAATCTGACAGTAATATTTTACTCACACGCATAAAGGTACCAATAAGAGGTACAGGAGTTGGTTAATAGTATTGTCCAACAGTAAATGGAGTTAGGTAATAATATTGTCCAACATTACAGGCAGGTAGGTAATGGTATTGTCCAACAGTACAGGAAGTTATGTAATAGTATTGTCCAACAGTACAGGGAGTTGGGTAATAAACTCAGCAAAAATAGAAACGTCCTCTCACTGTCAACTGCGTTTATTTTCCGCAAACTTAACATGTGTAAATATTTGTATGAACATAACAAGATTCAACAACTGAGACATAAACTGAACAAGTTCCACAGACATGTGGCTGACAGAAATGGAGTAATGTGTCCCTGAACAAAGGGGGGGTCAAAATCAAAAGTAACAGTCAGTATCTGATGTGGCCACCAGCTGCATTAAGTACTGCAGTGCATCTCCTCCTCATGGACTGCACCAGATTTGCCAGTTCTTGCTGTGAGATGTTACCCCGCTCTTCCACCAAGGCACCTGCAAGTTCCCGGACATTTCTGGGGGAAATTGCCCTAGCCCCACCCTCCAATCCAACAGATCCCGGACGTGCTCAATAGGATTGAGATCCGAGCTCTTCGCTGGCCATGCAGAACACTGACATTCCTGTCTTGCAGGAAATCACACACAGAACGAGCATTATGGTTGGTGGCTTTGTCATCGACAGGGTAGCCTGGTGGTTAGAGCGTTGGACTAGTAACTGAAAGGTTGCAAGTTCAAATCCCCGAGCTGACAAGGTACAAATCTGTCGTTCTGCCCCTGAACAGGCAGTTAACCCACTGTTCCTAGGCTGTCATTGAAAATAAGAATTTGTTCTTAACTGACTTGCCTAGTAAAATAAAGGTAAAAAAATTCTGCATTCCTGGTGTAACTCGGGCAGTTTTTGTTGCCATCCTGTAGCCGCAGGTGTGATGTTCGGATGTACCAATCCTGTGCAGGTATTGTTACACGTGGTCTGGCCACTGCGAGGACGATCAGCTGTCCTTCCTGTCTCACTGTAGCGCTGTCTTAGGCGTTTCACA
Organism: Oncorhynchus tshawytscha; assembly: GCF_018296145.1. NCBI lineage: Eukaryota > Metazoa > Chordata > Actinopteri > Salmoniformes > Salmonidae > Oncorhynchus > Oncorhynchus tshawytscha. The sequence goes on along the minus strand of NC_056444.1, from coordinate 80,984,173 downwards.
GTACAGACATTGTATTTGTGCTCATTTAGCAGACACTCTTATCCAGAGCGACTTACGTTAGTGAATGCATACATTTTCATACATTTTTTTTCTTCACACTGGTCCCCCGGGGGAATCGAACCCACAACACTGCCATTGCAAGTGCCATGCTCTATTAACTGAGCCACATGGAACCACCATGGTCAGAGTTTACACTTTTGGGACAGTTCTATTGGTTATATTTTGACACGAAAGCTCAATCTAACAATGCTGAAGTATTTGAAATGATTTCAAATATTATTTGACCCAGATCTGGTTGTAATTTGATCTGGGTCTGGGCAGTAGTAGAAGCAGTGGGACTTGAGGGACATCTTCGTTAAATAACCCACATCTGTGACCCTGGTGATGTCCTCTATCTGACCACTGACTAGCTGGATAGAGTACTGTCCTCTCTATCGAGATGGGATGGGACTCATTCAACATATCAGGGCTAGAATAGATATCAGGGCTAGAATAGATATTAGGGCTAGAATATATCTCAGGGCTAGAATAGATATCAGGGCTAGAATAGATCTCAGGGCTAGAATATATCTCAGGGCTAGAATAGATCTCAGGGCTAGAATAGATATTAGGGCTAGAATATATCTCAGGGCTAGAATAGATATCAGGGCTAGAATAGATCTCAGGGCTAGAATAGATATTAGGGCTAGAATATATCTCAGGGATAGACTAGATATTAGGGCTAGAATATATCTCAGGGCTAGAATAGATCTCAGGCTAGACTAGATATCAGGGCTAGAATAGATCCCAAGGCTAGAATAGATCTCAGGGCTAGAATAGATCTCAGGGCTAGAATAGATCCCAAGGCTAGAATAGATCCCAAGGCTAGAATAGATCTCAGGGCTAGAATAGATCTCAGGGCTAGAATAGATATCAGGGCTAGAATAGATCTCAGGGCTAGAATAGACCCCAGGGCTAGAATAGATCTCAGGGCTAGAATAGATCTCAGGGCTAGAATAGATCTCAGGGCTAGAATAGATATCAGGGCTAGAATAGATATCAGGGCTAGAATAGATCTCAGGGCTAGAATAGACCCCAGGGCTAGAATAGATCTCAGGGCTAGAATAGATCTCAGGGCTAGAATAGATCTCAGGGCTAGACTAGATCTCAGGGCTAGAATAGATATCAGGGCTAGAATAGATCTCAGGGCTTGAATAGAGAAAGTGCTGTGAGGTCTGGGCAATAGTAGGAGCAGTGAGACTGGAAGAGCAGCTTCATTAGAGAACGACAGATGTAACTCTGTGGGCTGATATACCCCTTTAACTCTACTGAACCAAACCCATTCAAACTGTGACCAGATGCCTTATATCTATCAACAGGACCAGTGAGCCAGACATTTTTTTTTTAACGAACTATAATTATAGGCCAAGACCAAGACAAACCCAACCAAGCTGTGACCCTGATGCCCTCTATCTGTTGGCCAGAGGACAGACAGCTGAGCCTGGCAGCCCATCCATACTGTAAGATCTGTAAGGTGGAAGAGCCACATAGCCTATAACCTATTAGAACGTTCAGATCTACAGGTATCAGAGGGTTAAGGCCCACAGTAACTTCGTCCCCAGAGAGCTGGCTGGTGGACGACATTAGGTAGTGGAGTAAAATGTGACCCGAATAGCCTCTCTGCTTGTAGTACCTTTAATGCCCAGCAGAGGGCAGTATGTCATTAGGGCCCACAGTAGGACTGGAAACACAAAACCGTAACAACAACCCATCTGAGCAGCAGCTATGGAGGAAGGAGGAAGGTAGCCCATCTCCAAGAGGCGAAAAAAACAAAACAAAGGTAGCATCTTTTGGTTCATAACCCATCTATGTACAATACACATTAGTGGAGGCTGGTGGGAGGAGCTATAGGAGGACGGCCTCATTGTAATGACTGAAATTTAATAAATAGAACTGGATCAAACATATGGAAACCTTGTTGGTCTCTGTTCCTTTTCTTCCGTTGCAACCATTACAACTAGCCAGTCCTCCTATAGCTCGTCCCACCAGCCTCCCTTGATACCCATTGGGGGGGAGGGGGTGTTTTATCCTAAACAAGGGCATTATTAGGACAATAAATGTTGGAAATAAAGTTTGACTAGGTGTGAAGGGAAGTCCCTCACTTTGGACTAAAGCCCCTCACTTCTCTCCCCCTCTCCCTCTCTCCCCATCTCCCCCATCTCTCCCTCTCACTCCCCCTTTCCCCATCTCTCCCCCTCTCTCTCTCTCTCTCCGTCTCTCTCCCCCTCTTCCCCATCTCTCCACCTCTCCCTCTCTCCCCTTCTCTCTCTATGTCCTTCTCCCCCCTTCCCTCTCATTCTCTCTCCCTCTGGATATGTGGTTTCTGGTCTACACCCACATTACTGGACCCTGGAGGACAATATGTCAGTTGAGAGAAAAGCCACCTTTCTGTTCCTGGCTGCTCTAATAATATGATCTGTGTCCCAAATGGAACTCTATTCCAGTGGTTCTCAACCTTTTGTTACTGTACCACCAACTGAACGTTGCTCTGCCCAGAGTACCCCTGAAGTACCCCCTCTTGTGCATTCTACCAGTAAGCTTATGGTCTCATGAGTCTTTACAAGTACCCCCTGGATAGGCCAAGTACCCCCCAGGGGTCCTAGTAGGCCTGGTTGTAAACCACTACCCTATTCTCTCTGTAGTGCCCTATCAGAACCCTATCGGTCCAGTATAAAAGAGTTATCACAGGAATCCCATGGTCTGGCAAGCCTGATCCCAGATCTGTTCATGCTGTCTTGGCAACTGCTGTCATGGAGAAGGCAAGACAGCACAAACAAATCAAATCAAATCAAATCAAATTTTATTTGTCACATACACATGGTTAGCAGATGTTAATGCGAGTGTAGCGAAATGCTTGTGCTTCTAGTTCCGACAATGCAGTAATAACCAACAAGTAATCTAACTAACAATTCCAAAACTACTGTCTTATACACAGTGTAAGGGGATAAAGAATATGTACATAAGGATATATGAATGAGTGATGGTACAGAGCAGCATAGGCAAGATACAGTAGATGGTATCGAGTACAGTATATACATATGAGATGAGTATGTAAACAAAGTGGCATAGTTAAAGTGGCTAGTGATACATGTATTACATAAGGATACAGTCGATGATATAGAGTACAGTATATACGTATGCATATGAGATGAATAATGTAGGGTAAGTAACATTATATAAGGTAGCATTGTTTAAAGTGGCTAGTGATATATTTACATCATTTCCCATCAATTCCCATTATTAAAGTGGCTGGAGTTGAGTCAGTGTCAGTGTGTTGGCAGCAGCCACTCAATGTTAGTGGTGGCTGTTTAACAGTCTGATGGCCTTGAGATAGAAGCTGTTTTTCAGTCTCTCGGTCCCAGCTTTGATGCACCTGTACTGACCTCGCCTTCTGGATGATAGCGGGGTGAACAGGCAGTGGCTCGGGTGGTTGATGTCCTTGATGATCTTTATGGCCTTCCTGTAACATCGGGTGGTGTAGGTGTCCTGGAGGGCAGGTAATTTGCCCCCGGTGATGCGTTGTGCAGACCTCACTACCCTCTGGAGAGCCTTACGGTTGAGGGCGGAGCAGTTGCCGTACCAGGCGGTGAGACAGCCCGCCAGGATGCTCTCGATTGTGCATCTGTAGAAGTTTGTGAGTGCTTTTGGTGACAAGCCAAATTTCTTCAGCCTCCTGAGGTTGAAGAGGCGCTGCTGCGCCTTTTTCACGATGCTGTCTGTGTGAGTGGACCAATTCAGTTTGTCTGTGATGTGTATGCCGAGGAACTTAAAACTTGCTACCCTCTCCACTACTGTTCCATCGATGTGGATAGGGGGGTGTTCCCTCTGCTGTTTCCTGAAGTCCACAATCATCTCCTTAGTTTTGTTGACGTTGAGTGTGAGGTTATTTTCCTGACACCACACTCCGAGGGCCCTCACCTCCTCCCTGTAGGCCGTCTCGTCGTTGTTGGTAATCAAGCCTACCACTGTTGTGTCGTCCGCAAAGTTGATGATTGAGTTGGAGGCGTGCGTGGCCACGCAGTCGTGGGTGAACAGGGAGTACAGGAGAGGGCTCAGAACGCACCCTTGTGGAGCCCCAGTGTTGAGGATCAGCGGGGAGGAGATGTTGTTGCCTACCCTCACCACCTTGGGGCGGCCTGTCAGGAAGTCCAGTACCCAGTTGCACAGGGCTGGGTCGAGACCCAGGGTCTCGAGCTTGATGACGAGCTTGGAGGGTACTATGGTGTTGAATGCCGAGCTGTAGTCGATGAACAGCATTCTCACATAGGTATTCCTCTTGTCCAGATGGGTTAGGGCAGTGTGCAGTGTGGTTGAGATTGCATCGTCTGTGGACCTATTTGGGCGGTAAGCAAATTGGAGTGGGTCTAGGGTGTCAGGTAGGGTGGAGGTGATATGGTCCTTGACTAGTCTCTCAAAGCACTTCATGATGACGGATGTGAGTGCTACGGGGCGGTAGTCGTTTAGCTCAGTTACCTTAGCTTTCTTGGGAACAGGAACAATGGTGGCCCTCTTGAAGCATGTGGGAACAGCAGACTGGTATAGGGATTGATTGAATATGTCCGTAAACACACCGGCCAGCTGGTCTGCGCATGCTCTGAGGGCGCGGCTGGGGATGCCGTCTGGGCCTGCAGCCTTGCGAGGGTTAACACGTTTAAATGTCTTACTCACCTCGGCTGCAGTGAAGGAGAGACCGCATGTTTTCATTGCAGGCCCTGTCAGTGGCACTGTATTGTCCTCAAAGCGGGCAAAAAGTTATTTAGTCTGCTTGGGAGCAAGACATCCTGGTCCGTGACTGGGCTGGATTTCTTCCTGTAGTCCGTGATTGACTGTAGACCCTGCCACATGCCTCTTGTGTCTGAGCCGTTGAATTGAGATTCTACTTTGTCTCTGTACTGACGCTTAGCTTGTTTAATAGCCTTGCGGAGGGAATAGCTGCACTGTTTGTATTCAGTCATGTTACCAGACACCTTGCCCTGATTAAAAGCAGTGGTTCGCGCTTTCAGTTTCACACGAATGCTGCCATCAATCCACGGTTTCTGGTTAGGGAATGTTTTAATCGTTGCTATGGGAACGACATCTTCAACGCACGTTCTAATGAACTCGCACACCGAATCAGCGTATTCGTCAATGTTGTTATCTGACGCAATACGAAACATCTCCCAGTCCACGTGATGGAGGCAGTCTTGGAGTGTGGAGTCAGCTTGGTCAGACCAGCGTTGAACAGACCTCAGCGTGGGAGCCTCTTGTTTTAGTTTCTGTCTGTAGGCAGGGATCAACAAAATGGAGTCGTGGTCAGCTTTTCCGAAAGGGGGGCGGGGCAGGGCCTTATATGCGTCGCGGAAGTTAGAGTAACAATGATCCAAGGTCTTTCCACCCCTGGTTGTGCAATCGATATGCTGATAAAATTTAGGGAGTCTTGTTTTCAGATTAGCCTTGTTAAAATCCCCAGCTACAATGAATGCAGCCTCCGGATAAATCGTTTCCAGTTTGCAGAGAGTTAAATAAAGTTCGTTCAGAGCCATCGATGTGTCTGCTTGGGGGGGATACAGGGCCTTGCGAAAGTATTCGGCCCCCTTGAACTTTGCAACCTTTTGCCATATTTCAGGCTTCAAACATAAAGATATAAAACTGTATTTTTTTGTGAAGAATCAACAACAAGTGGGACACAATCATGAAGTGGAACGACATTTATTGGATATTTCAAACTTTTTTAACAAATCAAAAACTGAAAAAGTGGACGTGCAAAATTATTCAGCCCCTTTACTTTCAGTGCAGCAAACTCTCTCCAGAAGTTCAGTGAGGATCTCTGAATGATCCAATGTTGACCTAAATGACTAATGATGATTAATACAATCCACCTGTGTGTAATCAAGTCTCCGTATAAATGCACCTGCACTGTGATAGTCTCAGAGGTCCGTTAAAAGCGCAGAGAGCATCATGAAGAACAAGTAACACACCAGGCAGGTCCGAGATACTGTTGTGAAGAAGTTTAAAGCCGGATTTGGATACAAAAATATTTCCCAAGCTTTAAACATCCCAAGGAGCGCTGTGCAAGCGATAATATTGAAATGGAAGGAGTATCAGACCACTGCAAATCTACCAAGACCTGGCTGTCCCTCTAAACTTTCAGCTCATACAAGGAGAAGACTGATCAGAGATGCAGCCAAGAGGCCCATGATCACTCTGGATGAACTGCAGAGATCTACAGCTGAGGTGGGAGACTCTGTCCATAGGACAACAATCAGTCGTATATTGCACAAATCTGGCCTTTATGGAAGAGTGGCAAGAAGAAAGCCATTTCTTAAAGATATCCATAAGATATCCATTTAAAAAGGCAAGTCAGTTAAGAACAAATTCTTATTTTCAATGACGGTCTAGGAACAGTGGGTTAACTGCCTGTTCAGGGGCAGAACGACAGATTTGTACCTTGTCAGCTCAGGGGTTTGAACTGGCAACCTTCCAGTTACTAGTCCAACACTCTAACCACTAGGCTACCCTGCCGCCCCGGACTTTCTTCAAGTGTAGTCGCAAAAAAACATCAAGTGATGAAACTGATGATGAAACTGGCTCTCATGAGGACCACCACTGTCATGTATACTCCCCCTCTGGCCTCTAGGTCACCAGACTGCTGATTATTATCCACATCTGTCACCATCGTCACTCGCACCAGCGCTTATTGACACTCACCTGGACTCCATCACCTCCTTGATTACATGCCCTATTTATGTCACTCCTTTTGGTTCCTACCCCAGGCATTAAATGTACTCACTCCCTGAACTTGCTTGGGTCTGGGTTCTGCAGCCGGAGCAACTGAGGATGCCTCAGCCGGCTCTTCAGGTTTTCAAGACTCGGTAGGCTTGGCAGCCTCCCATGCCACAGCTGGCTCACCAGGCTCTGGCGCTTCAGGCTGCTCGCCAGGTTCCTGTGCCTCTACAGAGGCGACCGGTCCACTCCTGATCCCTGGGAATGTTTATTTAGAATTCAAGGCACACTTAACCAGCATGGCTACCACAACATTCTGCAGCAATACGCCATCCCATCTGGTTTGCGCTTAAATCAATTTATTTATTTAAAAAAATGTATTTATATAGCCCTTCGTACATCAGCTGATATCTCAAAGTGCTGTACAGAAACCCAGCCTAAAACCCCAAACAGCAAGCAATGCAGGTGTAGAAGCACGCTTAGTGGGACTATCATTTGTTTTTCAACAGGACAATGACCCCACACAAGGGCTATTTGACCAAGAAGGAGAGTGATGGAGTGCTGCATCAGATGGCCTGGCCTCCACAATCACCCAACCTCAACCCAATTGAGATTGTTTGGGATTAGTTGGACCGAGTGACGGAAAAGCAGCCAACAAGTGCTCAGCATATGTGGGAACTCCTTCAAGACTGTTGGAAAAAGCATTTCAGTTGAAGCTGGTTCTGAGAATGCCAAGAGTGTGCAAAGCTGTCATCAAGGCAAAGGGTGGCTACTTTGAAGAATCTAAAATCTAAAATATATTTTGATTTGTTTAACTTCCTGTGAACACTGGTGACATTATGGTTATGATAAGACTTCTGTATAAATATTTCCTCAATATTATATAAAGAGCCACTGCATTATAGCATCATTAGACCCAGTCAGAGCATGGCATCAGTCATTTACAAATTTAAAATCAAACTTTATTGGTCACATACACATGTTTAGCAGATGTTATTGCGTGTGTTGCGAAATGCTTGTGTTCCTATCTCCAACAGTGCAACAATATCTAACAATTCACAACATTTCACAACAATACACACAAACCTAAAAGTAAAAGAATGGAATTAAGGAATATATAAATATTCAGAGGAGCAACGTCGGCGTGGCTTTGACTAAAATACAGTAGAATTGAATACATAAAGCAAAAATATGTAAATATTACTCAAGTGACCAGTGTTCCATTATTAAAGTGGCCAGTGATTCCATGTCTATGTATATGGGGCAGCAGCCTCTAAGATGCAGGGTTACGTAACCGGGTAGAAGCCGCCTAGTGATGGATATTTAGCAATCTGATGAAATTGAGATGGAAGATGAAATTGAGATGGATGTTGTTTTTTTTCCAGTCTCTCTGTCCCAGAACCTGTACTGACCTCGCCTTCTGGATAATAGCGGGGTGAACAGGCAGTGGCTCGGGTGGTTGATGTCCTTGATGATCTTTTTTGGCCTTCCTGTGACATGGGGTCCTGTAGGTGTACAAGGCTCTACATACTGTACAAAAAGTTAATTTCTCAGACACATACTGAACTAACAGTGAATGTGTTCAGACATGATAGATATTTCCCAAATGGCTTCCTACTTCATATGTAGTTCACTACTTTTGATCAGAGCCCTGTCTGCCCAGACAGACAGACAGACAGACAGACAGACAGACAGACAGACAGACAGACAGACAGACAGACAGACAGACAGACAGACAGAGTGACAGACAGACAGACAGACAGACAGACAGACAGACAGACAGACAGACAGACAGACAGACAGACAGACAGACAGACAGACAGACAGACAGAGTGACAGACAGACAGACAGACAGAGTGACAGACAGACAGACAGACAGACAGACAGACAGACAGACAGACAGACAGACAGACAGACAGACAGACAGACAGACAGACAGACAGACAGACAGACAGACAGACAGACAGACAGACAGACAGACAGATGACAGACAGAGTGACACAGACAGACAGAGTGACAGACAGACAGACAGACAGAGTGACAGACAGACAGACAGACAGACAGACAGACAGACAGACAGACAGACAGACAGACAGACAGACAGACAGACACTAAGGCTACTTCCAAGAAGAGCATTATGCAAAGGAGGCAAAACCAGTTGAGCTAGATACAGTAATACTGTAGTATAGATGCAGTTATACTGTAGTATAGATACTGTTATGCTGTAGTATAGACACAGTTATAGTGTAGTATAGACACAGTAATACTGTAGTATAGATGCAGTTATACTGTAGTATAGATACACTAATGCTGTAGTATAGATACTGTAATACTGTGGTATAGATACAGTAATACTGTAGTATAAATGCAGTTATACTGTAGTATAGATACAGTAATACTGTAGAATAGATATGTACAGTTGAAGTTTGAAGTTTACATACACTTAGGATGGAGTCATTAAAACTCAGTTTTCAACCACTCCACAAATTTCTTGTTAACAAACTATAGTTTTGGCAAGTTGGTTAGGACATCTACTTTGTGCATGACACAAGTAATTTTTCCAACAATTGTTTACAGACAGATTATTTCACTTATAATTCACTGTATCACAATTCCAGTGGGTCAGAAGTTTACATACACTAAGTTGACTGTGCCTTTAAACAGCTTGGAAAATTCCAGAAAATGATGTCATGGCTTTAGAAGCTTCTGATAGGTTAATTGACCTAATTTGAGTCAATTGGAGGTGTACCTGTGGATGTAGTTCAAGGTCTACCTTCAAACTCAGTGCCTCATTGCTTGACATTATGGGAAAATCAAAAGAAATCAGCCAAGACCTCAGAAAAAAAATGTAGACCTCCACAAGTCTGGTTCATCCTTGGGAGCAATTTCTAAACGCCTGAACGTACCAAGTTCATGTGTACAAACAATATTACGCAAATATAAACACCATGGGACCAAGCAGCCGTCATACCATTCAGGAAGGTGTTCTGTCTCCTAGAGATGAACGTACTTTGGTGCGAAAAGTGCAAATAAATCCCAGAACAACAGCAAAGGACCTTGTGAAGATGCTGGAAGAAACAGGTACAAAAGTATCTATATCCGCAGTAAAACGTGTCTTATATCGACATAACCTGAAAGGCCGCTCAGCAAGGAAGAAGCCAGACTACGGTTTGCAACTGCACATGGGGACAAGAATCATACTTTTTGGAGAAATGTTCTCTGGTCTGATGAAACAAAAATAGAACTGTTTGGCCATAATGACCATTGTTATGTTTGGAGGAAAAAGAGGGAGGCTTGCAGGCCGAAGAACACCATCCCAACCATGAAGCACGGGGGTGGCAGCATCATATTGGGTGGGTGCTTTGCTGCAGGAGGGACTGGTGCACTTCACAAAATAGATGGCATCATGAGGAGGAAAATGATGTGGATATTTTGAAGCAACATCTCAAGACATCAGTCAGGAAGTTAAAGCTTGGTCGCAAATGGGTCTTCCAAATGGACAATGACCCCAAGCATACCTCCAAAGTTGTGGCATAATGGCATAAGGACAACAAAGTCAAGGTATTGGAGTGGCCATCACAAAGCCCTGACCTCAATCCTATAGAAAACATGTGGGCAGAACTGAAAAAATGTGTGCGAGCAAGGAGGCCTACAAACCTGAGTCAGTTTCACCAGCTCTGTCAGGAGGAATGGGCCAAAAGTTAAACAATTTAAAGGCAATGCTACCAAATACTAATTGAGTGTATGTAAACATCTGACCCACTGGGAATGTGATGAAAGAAATAAAAGCTGAAATAAATCATTCTCTCTACTATTATTCTGACATTTCACATTCTTAAAATAAAGTGGTGATCCTAACTAACCTAAAACAGGGGATGTTTACTAGGATTAAATGTCAGGAATTGTGAAAAACTGTGTTTAAATGTATTTGGCTAAGGTGCATGTAAACTTCTGACTTCAACTGTATATCTCTATATAGGTTTTTCTGTTCTGGGCCTTTTGAATCCTCAGCCAGTCAGTCAATTAGTCCAAACACATTAATACACTGATTAAAGCTGTGGATGGAAAATGTAAACTGATTAAGGCTGTGGATGGAAGAAGTGGCCCAGTTAACTGGCATGTAGACCACAGCCCACAACCACAGCCACAGCCACAACCACAACTATAACCACAGCCCACAACCACCACAGCCACAGCCACAACCACAACCACAACTATAACCACAGCCACAACAACAACAACCACAACCCACAAAGATACAGGCCCTAAAAGTGAGGACTAGAGATAGAATTGTCTTCAAATGCTCCTTCAGTTGGAATGAAGGAATCTCTCTCTCTCTTCTCTCTCTCTCTCTCTTCTCTCTCTCTCTTCTCTCTGTCTCTCTGTCTCTCTCTCTCTGCCTCTCTTATCTTTGTCTCTCTCTCTCTTCTCTCTCTCTCTTCTCTCTGTCTCTCTCTCTCTCTCTCTCTCTCTCTCTCTCTGCCTCTCTTATCTCTGTCTCTCTCTCTCTCTCTCTCTGTCTCTCTCTCTCTGTCTCTCTCTCTCTGCCTCTCTTATCTCTGTCTCTCTCTCTCTCTGTCTCTCTCTCTCTCTCTCTTATCTCTGTCTCTCTCTCTCTCTCTCTCTCTGTCTCTCTCTCTCTCTCTCTTTCTCTCTACAGAACCTTCGGGAAAGTATTCAGACTCCTTGACATCTCCACATGTTCTTATGTTACAGCCTTATTCTAAAATGTATTTATTTTTAATATCAGCAATCTACACACTATACCCCATAATGACGAAGCAAAAACAGGTTTATAGATTTTTTAAATAAATGTATTCAAAATTTAAAATAAGATTTTAGACCGTTTGCCTATGAGACTCGAAATAAGCCTGTTTCCGGTTTCCTGTTTCATTGATCACCCTTGAGATGTTTCTACAACTTGATTGGAGTCCACCTGTGGTAAATTCAATTGTTTGGACATGATTTGGAAAGGCACACACCTGTCTATATAAGGTCCCACAGTTGACAGTGCATGTCAGAGCAAAAACCAAGCCATGAGGTCAAAGAATTGTATCGAGGCATAGATCTGGGGAAGAGTACCAAAACGTTTCTGCAGCATTGAAGTTCCCCAAGAACACAGTGGCCTCCATCATTCTTAAATGGAAGAAGTTTGGGAACCACCGAAGCTCTTCCTATATCTGGCCTGCCCAGCAAAACTGAGCAATCGGGGGAGAAGGGCCTTGGTCAGGGAGGTGACCAAGAACCCGATGGTGACTCTGACAGAGCTATAGAGTTCCTCTGTGGAGATGGGAGAACCTTCCAGAAGGACATCCATCTCAACCATCTCTGCAGCACAGGCCTTTATAATAGAGTGGCCAGATGGAAGCCACTCCTCAGTACAAGGCACATGACAGCCCACTTGGAGTTTGCCAAAAGATACCTAAAGACTCTCAGACCAGAGAAACAATATTCTCTGGTCTGATGAAACCAAGATAGAACACTTTGGGCTGAATGCCAAGTGTCACATCTGGATGTGGTGGCATCATCCCTACAATGAAGCATGGTGGTGGCAGCATCCCTATGGTGAAGCATGGTGGTGGCACCATCCCTATGGTGAAGCATGGTGGTGGCAGCATCCCTATGGTGAAGCATGGTGGTGGCACCATCCCTATGGTGAAGCATGGTGGTGGCAGCATCCCTATGGTGAAGCATGGTGGTGGCACCATCCCTATGGTGAAGCATGGTGGTGGCAGCATCGTGCTGTGGGGAGGTTTTTCAGCGGCAGAGACTGGGAGACTCATCAAGGATCGAGGCAAAGATGAATGGAGCAAAGTACAGAGAGATCCTTGATGAAAATCTGCTCCAGAGCTCTCAGGACCTCAGACTGGGGCCAAGGTTCACCTTCCAACAGGACATTGACCCTAAGCACACAGGCAAGACAATGCAGGAGTGGCTTCGGGACAAGTCTCTGAATGGCTGTGAGTGGCCCAGCCAGAGCCCGGACTTGAACCCGATCTAACATCTCTGGAGAGACCTGAAAATAGCTGTGCAGCGACGATCCCCATCCAACCTGAAAGAGCTTGAGAGGATCTGCAGAGAAGAATGGGAGAAACTCCCCAAATACAGGTGTGCCAAGCTTGTAGCATCATACCCAAGAAGACTTGAGGCTTTAATCGCTGCCAAAGGTGCTTTGGCAAAGTACTGGGTAAAGGGTCTGAATACTTATGTAAATTAATTTAGTGAAACATTTCTAAAAACCCATTTTTGCTTTGTCATTATGGGGCATTGTGTGTAGATAGATGAGGGGAAAAAACAATTTAATCCATTTTATAATAAGGCTGTAACGTAACAAAATGTGGAAATAGTCAAGTGGTCTGTCTGAATTCTTCCCAAAGGCACTGTGTATATATATATATATATATTTATTTCTCACTCGCTCAATCCCAGCTTTCTATTTCTTGTCCTTGGCTGTATCTCCTCTTCTCTCTGTAGCGGATCAGCAATATTGTGCGGAGGGAGAGAGGGATTGGAGGGAGGGAGGGAGTATTGGAGGGAGGGAGGGAGGGATTGGAGGGAGGGAGTATTGGAGGGAGGGAGAGAGGGATTGGAGGGAGGGAGGGAGTATTGGAGGGAGGGAGGGAGGGATTGGAGGGAGGGAGTATTGGAGGGAGGGAGGGAGAGAGAGAGGGATTGGAGGGAGGGAGGGAGTATTGGAGGGAGGGAGGGAGGGAGGGAGAGAGGGATTGGAGGGAGGGAGTATTGAGGGAGAGAGGGAGGGATGGAGTATTGAGGGAGAGAGGGAGGGAGGGAGTATTGAGGGAGAGAGGGAGGGAGGAAGTATTGGAGGGAGGGAGGGACAGATGGAGTATTAAGGGAGAGAGGGAGGGATGGAGTATTGGAGGGAGGGAGGGACGGATGGAGTGTTGGAGGGAGGGAGGGACAGATGGAGTATTGGAGGGAGGGAGGGATGGATGGAGTATTGGAGGGAGGGAGGGAGGGTGTGTGTGTTGGAGGGATGGAGTATTGAAGGGAGGGAGGGAGGGTGGGAGGGAGGGAGTGTTGGAGGGATGGAGTATTGGAGGGAGGGAGTATTGGAAGGAGGGATGGAGTATTGAAGGGAGGGAGGGAGGGATGGATTATTGAGGGAGGGAGGGAGGGAGGGAGGGAGGGAGGGAGGGAGGGAGGGAGGGAGGGAGGGAGGGAGGGGGGAGGGAGGGGGGATGGAGTATTGGTGGGAGGGATGGATAATTGGAGGGAGGGAGGGACGGATGGATGGAGTATTGGAGGGAGGGAGGGATGGAGTATTGGAGGGAGGGAGGGAGTCTTGGAGGAAGGGAGGGAGGGATGGATTATTGAGGGAGAGAGGGAGGGATGGAGTATTGAGGGAGAGAGGGAGGGATGGAGTATTGGAGGGAGGGATGGAGAGTTGGAGGGTGGGAGGGAGGGATGGATGGAGTGTTGGAGGGAGGGAGGGATGGAGTATTGGATCGAGGGAGGGTGTGTTGGAGGGATGGAATATTGGAGGGAGGGAGGGAGTATTGGAGGGAGGGAAGGAGGGAGGGATGGAGTATTGGAGGGAGGGAGTATTAGAGGGAGGAAAGGAGTGAGGGAGGGATGGAGTATTGGAGGGAGGGATGGAGAATTGGAGGGAGGGATGGACGGATGGAGTATTGGATGGAGGGAGGGATGGAGTATTGTAGGGAGGGAGGGTCTGTTGGAGTGATGGAGTATTGGAGGGAGGGAGGGAGGGAGGAAAGGAGGGAGGGATGGAGTATTGGCGGGAGGGAGGGAGGGTGTGTTGGAGGGAGTATTGGAGGGAGGAAAGGAGGGTGGGAGGGAGTATTGGAGGGAGGGACGGACGGATGGAGTATTGGAGGGAGGGAGGGACGGATGGAGTATTGGAGGGAGGGAGGGAGTATTGGAGGGAGGGAGGGATGGAGTATTTGGAGTGAGGGAGGGAGTATTGGAGGGAGGGAGGGATTATTGGAGTGAGGGAGGGATGGAGTATTGGAGGGAGGGAGGGAGGGAGGGAGGGATGGAGTATTGGAGGGATGGAGTTTTGGAGTGAGTGAGGGATGGAGTATTGGAGGGAGTGAGGGAGGGATGGAGTATTGGAGTGAGGGATGGAGTATTGGAGGGATGGAGTATTGGAGGGAGGAAGGAAGGGTGGAGGGGAGGGGAGGGAGGGAAGAATGCAATGAATGGTTTACAAAACCCTGGTGTCAGCACAGACACCTCTTTGTCCTTATCATTTGTCCTCCCAGGGGCTTAGAGGCGAGAGGAGAGGCGTAGAGGGGAGGGGAGAGGCGTAGAGGGGAGGGGAGAGGAGAGGTGTAGCGGGAACAGAAGAGTGCTAGAGGGAAGAGGAGAGGAATAGAGGGGAGAGGAGAGGTAGAGGGAAGAGGGAAGAGGAGAGGAATAGAGGGGAGAGGAGAGGTAGAGTGGTAGAGGAGAGAGGAGAGGAATAGAGGGGAGAGGAGAGGTAGAGTGGTAGAGGGAAGAGGAGAGGCGTAGAGGGGAGAAGAGAGATTTAGAGGGGAGAGGAGAGATTTAGAGGGGAGAGGAGAGGGGAGAGGAGAGGTGTAGAGCGGAGAGGAGAGATGTAGAGAGGAGAGGAGAGGTGTAGGGGGCGGAGAGGTGTAGAGAGGAGAGGAGAGATTTAGAGGGGAGAGGAGAGATTTAGAGAGGAGAGGTGTAGAGGGGAGAGGAGAGGTGTAGAGAGGAGAGGTGTAGAGGGGAGAGGAGAGGTGTAGAGGGGAGAAGAGAGATTTAGAGGGGAGAGGAGAGATTTAGAGGGGAGAGGAGAGATTTAGAGGGGAGAGGAGAGGTGTAGAGAGGAGAGGAGAGGTGTAGAGGGGAGAAGAGAGATTTAGTGGGGAGAGGAGAGATTTAGAGGGGAGAGGAGAGATTTAGAGGGGAGAGGAGAGGTGTAGAGAGGAGAGGATAGATTTAGAGGGGAGAGGAGAGATTTAGAGGGGAGAGGAGAGGTGTAGAGAGGAGAGGAGAGGTGTAGAGGGGAGAGGAGGTGTAGAGGGGAGAGGAGGGGTGTAGAGGGGAGAGGAGAGGTGTAGAGGGGAGAGGAGAGGTGTAGAGAGGAGAGGAGAGGTGTAGAGGGGAGAGGAGAGGTATAGAGAGGAGAGGAGAGGTGTAGAGAGGAGAGATGTAGAGAGGAGAGGAGAGGTGTAGAGGGGAGAGGAGAGGTGTAGAGGGGAGAGGAGAGATGTAGAGAGGAGAGGAGAGGTGTAGAGGGGAGAGGAGAGGGGAGAGGAGAGATTTAGAGGGGAGAGGAGAGATGTAGAGAGGAGAGGAGAGATGTAGAGGGGAGAGGAGAGATTTAGAGGGGAGAGGAGAGATTTAGAGGGGAGAGGAGAGGTGTAGAGAGGAGAGGAGAGGTGTAGAGAGGAGAGATTTAGAGGGGAGAGGAGAGATTTAGAGGGGAGAGGAGAGGGAGAGGAGAGGAGAGGTGTAGAGCGGAGAGGAGAGATGTAGAGAGGAGAGGTGTAGGGGGGCGGAGAGGTGTAGAGGGGAGAGGAGAGATTTAGAGGGGAGAGGAGAGATTTAGAGAGGAGAGGTGTAGAGGGGAGAGGAGAGGTGTAGAGAGGAGAGGTGTAGAGGGGAGAGGAGAGGTGTAGAGGGGAGAAGAGAGATTTAGAGGGGAGAGGAGAGATTTAGAGGGGAGAGGAGAGATTTAGAGGGGAGAGGAGAGATTGAGGGGAGAGGGGAGGTGTAGAGGGGAGAGGAGAGATTTAGAGGGGAGAGGAGAGATGTAGAGGGGAGAGGAGAGGGAGAGGAGAGGTGTAGAGGGGAGAGGAGGGATTTAGAGGGGAGAGGAGAGATTTAGAGGGGAGAGGAGAGGTGTAGAGAGGAGAGGAGAGGTGTAGAGGGGAGAAGAGAGATTTAGAGGGGAGAGGAGAGGGAGAGGAGAGGTGTAGAGGGGAGAGGAGAGGTGTAGAGAGGAGAGGAGAGATGAGGAGAGGAGAGGTGTAGAGAGGAGAGGAGAGGTGTAGAGGGGAGAGGAGAGGTGTAGAGGGGAGAGGAGAGGAGAGGAGGGAGAGGAGAGGAGAGGAGAGAGGGAGAGGAGAGGAGAGGAGAGGAGAGGAGAGGAGAGGAGAGGAGAGATGAGGAGAGGAGAGGGGAGAGGAGAGGTGTAGAGGGGAGAGGAGGGATTTAGAGGAGAGGGGAGAGGAGAGGTGTAGAGAGGAGAGGAGAGGCGTGGAGGGGAGAGGAGAGATTTAGAGGGGAGAGGAGAGATTTAGAGGGGAGAGGAGAGATTTAGAGGGGAGAGCAGAGGTGTAGAGCGGAGAGGAGAGATGTAGAGAGGAGAGGAGAGGTGTGGGGGGCAGAGAGGTGTAGAGGGGAGAGGAGAGATTTAGAGGGGAGAGGAGAGATTTAGAGAGGAGAGGTGTAGAGGGGAGAGGAGAGGTGTAGAGAGGAGAGGTGTAGAGGGGAGAGGAGAGGTGTAGAGGGGAGAAGAGAGATTTAGAGGGGAGAGGAGAGATTTAGAGGGGAGAGGAGAGGAGAGGAGAGGAGAGGAGAGGAGAGGAGAGGAGAGATGAGGAGAGGAGAGGGGAGAGGAAAGGTGTAGAGGGGAGAGGAGGGATTTAGAGGAGAGGGGAGAGGAGAGGTGTAGAGAGGAGAGGAGAGGCGTGGAGGGAGAGAGAGATTTAGAGGGGAGAGGAGAGATTTAGAGGGAGAGGAGAGATTTAGAGGGGAGAGCAGAGGTGTAGAGCGGAGAGGAGAGATGTAGAGAGGAGAGGAGAGGTGTGGGGGGCAGAGAGGTGTAGAGGGGAGAGGAGAGATTTAGAGGGAGAGGAGAGATTTAGAGAGGAGAGGTGTAGAGGGGAGAGGAGAGGTGAGAGAGGAGAGGTGTAGAGGGAGAGGAGAGGTGTAGAGGGGAGAAGAGAGATTTAGAGGGGAGAGGAGAGATTTAGAGGGGAGAGGAGAGATTTAGAGGGGAGAGGAGAGATTTAGAGGGAGAGGAGAGGTGTAGAGAGGAGAGGAGAGGTGTAGAGGGGAGAAGAGAGATTTAGAGGGGAGAGGAGAGATTTAGAGGGGAGAGGAGAGATTTAGAGGGGAGAGGAGAGGTGTATAGAGGAGAGGATAGATTTAGAGGGGAGAGGAGAGATTTAGAGGGGAGAGGAGAGGTGTAGAGAGGAGAGGAGAGGTGTAGAGGGGAGAGGAGGGGTGTAGAGGGAAAGGAGGGGTGTAGAGGGGAGAGGAGAGATGTAGAGGGGAGAGGAGAGGTGTAGAGAGGAGAGGAGAGGAGAGATGTAGAGAGGAGAGGAGAGGTGTAGAGGGGAGAAGAGAGATTTAGAGGGGAGAGGAGAGATTTAGAGGGGAGAGGAGAGATTTAGAGGGGAGAGGAGAGGTGTAGAGAGGAGAGGAGAGGTGTAGAGGGGAGAGGAGGGGTGTAGAGGGGAGAGGAGGGGTGTAGAGGGGAGAGGAGAGGTGTAGAGGGGAGAGGAGAGGTGTAGAGAGGAGAGGAGAGATGTAGAGAGGAGAGGAGAGGTGTAGAGGGGAGAGGAGAGATTTAGAGGGGAGAGGAGAGATTTAGAGGAGTGGGGAGAGGAGAGGTGTAGAGAGGAGAGGAGAGATTTAGAGGGGAGAGGAGAGATTTAGAGGAGAGGGGAGAGGTGTAGAGAGGAGAGGAGAGGCATAGAGGGGAGAAGAGAGATTTAGAGGGGAGAGGAGAGATTTAGAGGGGAGAGGAGAGATTTAGAGGGGAGAGGAGAGATTTAGAGGGGAGGGGAGAGGTGTAGAGAGGAGAGGAGAGATTTAGAGGGGAGAGGAGAGATGTAGAGGGGAGAGGAGAGGGGAGAGGAAAGGTGTAGAGGGGAGAGGAGAGATTTAGAGGGGAGAGGAGAGATTTAGAGGGGAGAGGAGAGGTGTAGAGAGGAGAGGAGAGGTGTAGAGGGGAGAAGAGAGATTTAGAGGGGAGAGGAGAGAGGAGAGGAGAGAGGAGAGGAGAGGTGTAGAGGGGAGAGGAGAGAGGAGAGGAGAGAGGAGAGGAGAGGTGTAGAGAGGAGATGAGAGATGAGGAGAGAAGAGGTGTAGAGAGGAGAGGAGAGGTGTAGAGGGGAGAGCAGAGGTGTAGAGGGGAGAGGAGAGGTGTAGAGGAGAGGTGTAGAGGGGAGAGGAGAGGTGTAGAGAGGAGAGGAGAGGTGTAGAGAGGAGAGGAGAGGTGTAGAGAGGAGAGGAGAGGAGAGGTGTAGAGGGGAGAGCAGAGGTGTAGAGGGGAGAGGAGAGGTGTAGAGGAGAGGTGTAGAGGGGAGAGGAGAGGTGTAGAGAGGAGAGGAGAGGAGAGATGGGGAGAGGAGAGGTGTAGAGGAGAGGTGTAGAGGGGAGAGGAGAGGTGTAGAGAGGAGAGGAGAGGAGACCTCCACTCGTTCCTCCACTGTGCTTCTTGTGCCTTAAGACCCTGAATCAAGAAGGGAGCGTTCATTCACAGCTGCCACCGTAGCTACATTTAATTCAAATTTACATCACTACATTCATATAAAGCCTTTGTTAGCTTAAATCAGTACATTTTAATAAACAGCAGGAACATTAACCTTGCAACATCTGGAACTCTTTTAAGCCACATGTTTATTCAGTGTTATAACGTTTGATAATCTGACACTGATTATACCTCAACATCAGTGCTCGATTTTGCACTTTTTTTGAACGAGGATCCCACGAACTGTCAGTTCCTCTCTAATTTCACAACACTAAAAAGGTCAACTGTCAGTGTTCTGTTAACTGTCAGTTAAAGCTTAGTGCCTTCAGTTCAGTTAGCTACTAAGATGTCTCAGTCTCATTATCAAATAGACTTACATTATTGCACATTTTTGATTACACTTTTTTTTACCGTATAAACCCTAATATTAATTCTCAGTGTTTTTACCGTATAAACCCTAATACTCATTTTCAATGTTTTTTTTTTTCTTTACCCCCCTCTGCCTCAAACTCAAATACACCTCCACACGAATGTTAAAATGAGATTTCACAGTCTGTAAGATGGATCCTTAAGCTGCAAGTCGTCTAACACGTCTCCAGAATCCTTCCAATCAGACTCCTTCCATTCAGAATCCTTCTATTCAGAATCCTTCCATTCAGAATCCTTCCAATCAGAATCCTTCCATTCAGAATCCTTCCATTCAGAATCCTTCCATTCAGAATCCTTCCATTCAGAATCCTTCCATTCAGTAGGGTACCATGTCACACTCCTTTCAAAGTAGTATACACAAACATCCAGTCACATCCAGGTGCAGGTGCAAGGTACAAAAAGTAAACTGCTGGAATGTTTCTCACGCTCCTCCTCCATTGGTTGCCTCACATTCGGGAAACGACTACTATCAGGATGCCTCTGACTCCTGTCAAACAACCTCTAGTCATCTCCAAAAAACTCAAAGGAACTCAAAGGTTTCTGAAACACGTCAATGTAGAAACTCCCTTTCTTCCGGGGATAGTTAGATATTGTTGTGCTCCATCGGAGGCTTCTGTGGCAGCTGGTGCTTAACCATCTGCTCTAGTGGAAGCTGCTGCCCTTCTTGTGATGGCGAAGGAGCTGGCGGTGAGTCCCCGATCGGATTAGGATTCCCGTTCCCATTCTGGTTCTCGTTCTCCTTCCTGTCCTTCTCACTAGGCTGGTTCAAGATGGCGGATACGTCCTTACAACAGAAGTACTGCTTCCAGATCTTCAGGAAAGCGTCTCGGAACTTCTTGATGCGGAAGGCGTAGACGATGGGGTTGACGGCTGAGTTGCCGTGCGTGAGCAGTATGGCGATGTAGATCAGGAACAGGGGTTTGTCGCAGGTCGGACAGAACAACGTGATGCAGTTGATGATGTGGAGGGGAAGCCAGCTGATGGCGAACAGGAAGAGAACCAGGGCTAGGGACTTGGCCAGTTTCAGTTCCTTGTCGTAGTACTTGTTGGGGTCGGTGTGGCTGATGGTGCAAGCCTGTAAGAAGAAATATTATCTTGATTTAGTATTCTTGTGATTATAAATTAATAATCATTACGATAGGTATTTTACCCAGATAGTCAGGGAAATAATTCCTACTGCTGTAGATCGTAATGTAGGTGCCAGTCTGTTATAGATGGTAGTGTAGGTGCCAGTCTGTTATGGATGGTAATGTAGGTGCCAGTCTGTTATAGATGGTAATGTAGGTGCCAGTCTGTTATAGATGGTAATGTAGGTGCCAGTCTGTTATAGATGGTAATGTAGGTGCCAGTCTGTTATAGATGGTAATGTAGGTGCCAGTCTGTTATAGATGGTAATGTAGGTGCCAGTCTGTTATAGATGGTAATGTAGGTGCCAGTCTGTTATAGATGGTAATGTAGGTGCCAGTCTGTTATAGATGGTAATGTAGGTGCCAGTCTGTTATAGATGGTAATGTAGGTGCCAGTCCGTTATATATGGTAATGTAGGTGCCAGTCTGTTATAGATGGTAGTGTAGGTGCCAGTCTGTTATAGATGGTAATGTATGTGCCAGTTTGTTATTGATGGTAATGTAGGTGCCAGTGTGTTATAGATGGTAATGTAGGTGCCAGTCTGTTATAGATGGTAATGTAGGTGCCCGTCTGTTATAGATGGTAATGTAGGGGCCAGTCTGTTATAGATGGTAGTGTAGGTGCCAGTCTGTTATAGATGGTAATGTATGTGCCAGTTTGTTATTGATGGTAATGTAGGTGCCAGTGTGTTATAGATGGTAATGTAGGTGCCAGTCTGTTATAGATGGTAATGTAGGTGCCCGTCTGTTATAGATGGTAATGTAGGGGCCAGTCTGTTATAGATGGTAGTGTAGGTGTCAGTCTGTTATAGATGGTAATGTAGGTGCTAGTCTGAATATAGATGGTAATGTAGGTACCAGTCTGTTATAGATGGTAATGTAGGTGCCAGTCTGTTGTAGATGGTAATGTAGGTGCCAGTCTGTTATAGATGGTAATGTAGGTGCCAGTCTGTTATAGATGGTAATGTAGGTGCCAGTCTGTTATAGATGGTAATGTAGGTGCCAGTCTGTTATAGATGGTAATGTAGGTGCCAGTCTGTTATAGATGGTAATGTAGGTGCCAGTCTGTTATAGATGGTAGTGTAGGTGCCAGTCTGTTATAGATGGTAATGTATGTGCCAGTTTGTTATTGATGGTAATGTAGGTGCCAGTGTGTTATAGATGGTAATGTAGGTGCCAGTCTGTTATAGATGGTAATGTAGGTGCCCGTCTGTTATAGATGGTAATGTAGGTGCCAGTCTGTTATAGATGGTAATGTAGGTGCCAGTCTGTTATAGATGGTAGTGTAGGTGCCAGTCTGTTATAGATGGTAGTGTAGGTGCCAGTCTGTTATAGATGGTAATGTATGTGCCAGTTTGTTATTGATGGTAAAGTAGGTGCCAGTGTGTTATAGATGGTAATGTAGGTGCCAGTCTGTTATAGATGGTAATGTAGGTGCCCGTCTGTTATAGATGGTAATGTAGGGGCCAGTCTGTTATAGATGGTAGTGTAGGTGTCAGTCTGTTATAGATGGTAATGTAGGTGCTAGTCTGAATATAGATGGTAATGTAGGTACCAGTCTGTTATAGATGGTAATGTAGGTGCCAGTCTGTTATAGATGGTAATGTAGGTGCTAGTCTGAATATAGATGGTAATGTAGGTGCCAGTCTGTTATAGATGGTAATGTAGGTGCCAGTCTGTTGTAGATGGTAAATGGTAATGTAGGTTCCAGTCTGTTCCTACTGCTGTAGATGGTAATGTAGGTGCCAGTCTGTTGTAGATGGTAATGTAGGTGCCAGTCTGTTATAGATGGTAGTTTAGGTGCCAGTCTGTTATAGATGGTAATGTAGGTGCCAGTCTGTTATAGATGTTAATGTAGGTGCCAGTCTGTTCCTACTGCTGTAGATGGTAATGTAGGTGCCAGTCTGTTGTAGATGGTAATGTAGGTGCCAGTCTGTTATAGATGGTAATGTAGGTGCCAGTCTGTTGTAGATGGTAATGTAGGTGCCAGTCTGTTCCTACTGCTGTAGATGGTAATGTAGGTGCCAGTCTGTTATAGATGGTAATGTAGGTGCCAGTCTGTTCCTACTGCTGTAGATGGTAGTGTAGGTGCTAGTCTGTTCCTACTGCTGTAGATGGTAGTGTAGGTGCTAGTCTGTTCCTACTGCTGTAGATGGTAGTGTAGGTGCTAGTCTGTTATAGATGGTAATGTAGGTGCCAGTCTGTTATAGATGGTAGTGTAGGTGCCAGTCTGTTATAGATGGTAATGTATGTGCCAGTTTGTTATTGATGGTAATGTAGGTGCCAGTGTGTTATAGATGGTAATGTAGGTGCCAGTCTGTTATAGATGGTAATGTAGGTGCCAGTCTGTTATAGATGGTAATGTAGGTGCCAGTCTGTTATAGATGGTAATGTAGGTGCCAGTCTGTTATATATGGTAATGTAGGTGCCAGTCTGTTATAGATGGTAGTGTAGGTGCCAGTCTGTTATAGATGGTAATGTATGTGCCAGTTTGTTATTGATGGTAAAGTAGGTGCCAGTGTGTTATAGATGGTAATGTAGGTGCCAGTCTGTTATAGATGGTAATGTAGGTGCCTGTCTGTTATAGATGGTAATGTAGGGGCCAGTTTGTTATTGATGGTAGTGTAGGTGTCAGTCTGTTATAGATGGTAATGTAGGTGCTAGTCTGAATATAGATGGTAATGTAGGTACCAGTCTGTTATAGATGGTAATGTAGGTGCCAGTCTGTTATAGATGGTAATGTAGGTGCTAGTCTGAATATAGATGGTAATGTAGGTGCCAGTCTGTTATAGATGGTAATGTAGGTGCCAGTCTGTTGTAGATGGTAAATGGTAATGTAGGTTCCAGTCTGTTCCTACTGCTGTAGATGGTAATGTAGGTGCCAGTCTGTTGTAGATGGTAATGTAGGTGCCAGTCTGTTATAGATGGTAGTTTAGGTGCCAGTCTGTTATAGATGGTAATGTAGGTGCCAGTCTGTTATAGATGTTAATGTAGGTGCCAGTCTGTTCCTACTGCTGTAGATGGTAATGTAGGTGCCAGTCTGTTGTAGATGGTAATGTAGGTGCCAGTCTGTTATAGATGGTAATGTAGGTGCCAGTCTGTTGTAGATGGTAATGTAGGTGCCAGTCTGTTCCTACTGCTGTAGATGGTAATGTAGGTGCCAGTCTGTTATAGATGGTAATGTAGGTGCTAGTCTGTTATAGATGGTAATGTAGGTGCCAGTCTGTTCCTACTGCTGTAGATGGTAGTGTAGGTGCTAGTCTGTTCCTACTGCTGTAGATGGTAGTGTAGGTGCTAGTCTGTTATAGATGGCAATGTAGGTTCCAGTCTGTTCCTACTGCTGTAGATGGTAGTGTAGGTGCTAGTCTGTTCCTACTGCTGTAGATGGTAGTTTAGGTGCCAGTCTGTTCCTACTGCTGTAGATGGTAGTGTTAGGTGCCAGTCTGTTCCTACTGCTGTAGATGGTAGTTTAGTTGCCAGTCTGTTCCTACTGCTGTAGATGGTAATGTAGGTGCTAGTCTGTTCCTACTGCTGTAGATGGTAGTTTAGGTGCCAGTCTGTTCCTACTACTGTAGATGGTAGTGTAGGTGCTAGTCTGTTCCTACTGCTGTAGATGGTAGTGTAGGTGCTAGTCTGTTCCTACTGCTGTAGATGGTAGTGTAGATGCTAGTCTGTTCCTACTGCTGTAGATGGTAGTGGAGGTGCTAGTCTGTTCCTACTGCTGTAGATGGTAGTTTAGGTGCTAGTCTGATCCTACTGCTGTAGATGGTAGTTTAGGTGCTAGTCTGTTCCTACTGCTGTAGATGGTAGTTTAGATGCCAGTCTGTTCCTACTGCTGTAGATGGTAGTGTAGGTGCTAGTCTGTTCCTACTGCTGTAGATGGTAGTGTAGGTGCTAGTCTGTTCCTACTGCTGTAGATGTTAGTGTAGGTGCTAGTCTGTTCCTACTGCTGTAGATGGTAGTTTAGGTGCTAGTCTGTTCCTACTGCTGTAGATGGTAGTTTAGGTGCTAGTCTGTTCCTACTGCTGTAGATGGTAGTTTAGGTGCTAGTCTGTTCCTACTGCTGTAGATGGTAGTTTAGGTGCCAGTCTGTTCCTACTGCTGTAGATGGTAGTTTAGGTGCTAGTCTGTTCCTACTGCTGTAGATGGTAGTTTAGGTGCTAGTCTGTTCCTACTGCTGTAGATGGTAGTTTAGGTGCTAGTCTGTTCCTACTGCTGTAGATGGTAGTTTAGGTGCTAGTCTGTTCCTACTGCTGTAGATGGTAGTTTAGGTGCTAGTCTGTTCCTACTGCTGTAGATGGTAGTTTAGGTGCCAGTCTGTTCCTACTGCTGTAGATGGTAGTTTAGGTGCTAGTCTGTTCCTACTGCTGTAGATGGTAGTTTAGGTGCCAGTCTGTTCCTACTGCTGTAGATGGTAGTTTAGGTGCTAGTCTGTTCCTACTGCTGTAGATGGTAGTTTAGGTGCTAGTCTGTTCCTACTGCTGTAGATGCTAGTTTAGGTGCTAGCTGATTCTGTTCTTGCCAACTCTTTATAGAGTTGTCATGTTTGGCGAGATAGTACAAACAGATGTGGGGCCAGGCTACATAGATGGGAGAAGGAGGGCTGGTCACCTCACCTTCCTGTTGAGCTGCTTGTGGATCATGTAGAAGATCTCTGTGTAAATGACCAGCATGAGGAGTAAAGGAGGCAGCACCTGTAGTGGAAACATAATCCGGTCCTGGTTAGCTCCAGTACCATGTTTTACCCCATGCACTAGTTGAGCTCCAGTACCACGTTTTACCCCATGCACTAGTTGAGCTCCAGTACCACGTTTTACCCCATGCACTAGTTGAGCTCCAGCACCACATTTTACCCCATGCACTAGTTGAGCTCCAGTACCACGTTTTACCCCATGCACTAGTTGAGCTACAGTACCACGTTTTACCCCATGCACTAGTTGAGCTCCAGTACCACGTTTTACCCCATGCACTAGTTGAGCTCCAGTACCACGTTTTACCCCATGCACTAGTTGAGTTACAGTACCACGTTTTACCCCATGCACTAGTTGAGCTCCAGTACCACGTTTTACCCCATGCACTAGTTGAGCTCCAGTACCACGTTTTATCCCATGCACTAGTTGAGCTACAGTCCCAAGTTTTACCCCATGCACTAGTTGAGCTACAGTACCACGTTTTACCCCATGCACTAGTTGAGCTCCAGTACCACGTTTTACCCCATGCACTAGTTGAGCTCCAGTACCACGTTTTACCCCATGCACTAGTTGAGCTCCAGTACCACGTTTTACCCCATGCACTAGTTGAGCTCCAGTACCACGTTTTACCCCATGCACTAGTTGAGCTCCAGTACCACGTTTTACCCCATGCACTAGTTGAGCTACAGTACCACGTCTTACCCCATGCACTAGTTGAGCTACAGTACCACGTTTTACCCCATGCACTAGTTGAGCTCCAGTACCACGTTTTACCCCATGCACTAGTTGAGCTCCAGTACCACGTTTTACCCCATGCACTAGTTGAGCTCCAGTACCACGTTTTACCCCATGCACTAGTTGAGCTCCAGTACCACGTTTTACCCCATGCACTAGTTGAGCTCCAGTACCACGTTTTACCCCATGCACTAGTTGAGCTCCAGTACCACGTTTTACCCCATGCACTAGTTGAGCTCCAGTACCACGTTTTACCCCATGCACTAGTTGAGCTCCAGTACCACGTTTTACCCCATGCACTAGTTGAGCTCCAGTACCACGTTTTACCCCATGCACTAGTTGAGCTCCAGTACCACGTTTTACCCCATGCACTAGTTGAGCTCCAGTACCACGTTTTACCCCATGCACTAGTTGAGCTCCAGTACCACGTTTTACCCCATGCACTAGTTGAGCTACACAACTACTTAACAACAAATTATATATGTTTTCTGTGAAGTTCAACAAACAACATCAGACGCCCTGACTTCCATTCTTATGAACATAAGATATACTACATATAGAGAGATGTTATAATACCCAGCTGATATACTACATAAAGAGAGATGTTATAATACCCAGCTGATACACTACATAAAGAGAGATGTTATACTACCCAGCTGATATACTATATAAAGAGAGATGTTATACTGCCCAGCTGATATACTACATAAAGAGAGATGTTATAATACCCAGCTGATACACTACATAAAGAGAGATGTTATACTACCCAGCTGATATACTATATAAAGAGAGATGTTATAATACCCAGCTGATACACTACATAAAGAGAGATGTTATACTACCCAGCTGATATACTATATAAAGAGAGATGTTATATACCCAGCTGATACACTACATAAAGAGATGCCCAGCTGATATACTATATAAAGAGAGATGTTATACTGCCCAGCTGATATACTACATAAAGAGAGATGTTATACTGCCCAGCTGATACACTATATAAAGAGAGATGTTATAATAGCCAGCTGATACACTATATAAAGAGAGATGTTATACTGCCCAGCTGATACACTATATAAAGAGAGATGTTATAATAGCCAGCTGATACACTATATAAAGAGAGATGTTATAATACCCAGCTGATATACTACATAAAGAGAGATGTTATACTACCCAGCTGATATACTGCGTATAGAGAGATGTTATAATACCCAGCTGATACACTACATAAAGAGAGATGTTATAATACCCAGCAGATATACTACATAAAGAGAGATGTTATAATACCCAGCTGATATACTACATAAAGAGAGATGTTATAATACCCAGCCGAAGAAGTTGAAGTAGACCATGTAGTCCATGCTGATTACGTTCTCAAACTGACAGGTGATGATGAGATCCTCGTTCAGAGAACCGTTCTGCTGCAGCCTGCAGAGATGGATGGAGGGGGGTTATGTACTAATTGAGTATATTATAGATACACAATATCAATAGCAGAATTAGAAGCGCTGAACTATTCGACAATTCTTATTACTAATGGGCCCTGATCAAAAGTAAGCTATTTCGGACACAGCCAATGTCAAACTGCAATTAACAAACAACACAAAACAAATTTAAAATACATAGCTACCTACCTCCAGAGGTTGTTCCAGCCCAGCATGGGGGTCAAGCCCACGATGAAGGCCACAGTCCAACACACCACCACCGCCACGGCCGCTCGCTGCTTTGTCACCACACGCTTGTAGCTGTAGAGACAGAGAGAAACCAGGCGGTTAGGGAGTTAGTCTCCTCTACCGTAACACAAGGCGTTAGTCACCTCTACCGTAATACAAGGAGATAGTCACCTATACCGTAACACAAGAAGTTAGTCACCTATACTGTAACACAAGGAGTTAGTCACCTCTACCATAACACAGGGAGTTAGTCACCTCTACCATAACACAAGGAGTTAGTCACCTCTACTGTAACACAAAGAGTTAGTCACCTCTACAGTAGCACAAGGAGTTAGTCACCTACACCGTAACACAAGGAGCTAGTCACCTATACCGTAATACAAGGAGTTAGTCATCTCTACCGTAACACAAGGAGTTAGTCACCTACACCATAACACAAGGAGTTAGTCACCTCTACCGTAATACAAGGAGATAGTCACCTCTACCGTAATACAAGGAGTTAGTCACCTCTACCGTAACACAAGGAGTTAGTTTCCTATACTGTAACACAAGGAGTTAGTCACCTATACTGTAACACAAGGAGTTAGTCACCTATACTGTAACACAAGGAGTTAGTCACCTATACTGTAACACAAGGAGTTAGTCACCTATACTGTAACACAGGGAGTTAGTCACCTATACCATAACACAGGAGTTAGTCACCTATACCATAACACAAGGAGTTAGTCACCTCTACCGTAACACAAAGAGTTAGTCACCTGTACCGTAACACAAGGAGTTAGTCACCTATACCGTAACACAAAGAGTTAGTCACCTCTACCATAACACAAGGAGTTAGTCACCTCTACTGTAACACAAAGAGTTAGTCACCTCTACAGTAGCACAAGGAGTTAGTCACCTACACCGTAACACAAGGAGTTAGTCACCTATACCGTAATACAAGGAGTTAGTCATCTCTACCGTAACACAAGGAGTTAGTCACCTACACCATAACACAAGGAGTTAGTCACCTCTACCGTAATACAAGGAGATAGTCACCTCTACCGTAATACAAGGAGTTAGTCACCTCTACCGTAACACAAGGAGTTAGTCTCCTATACTGTAACACAAGGAGTTAGTCACCTATACTGTAACACAAGGAGTTAGTCACCTATACTGTAACACAAGGAGTTAGTCACCTATACTGTAACACAAGGAGTTAGTCACCTATACTGTAACACAGGGAGTTAGTCACCTATACCATAACACAGGGAGTTAGTCACCTATACCATAACACAAGGAGTTAGTCACCTCTACCGTAACACAAAGAGTTAGTCACCTATACCGTAACACAAGGAGTTAGTCACCTATACCGTAACACAATGAGTTAGTCACCTCTACCGTAACACAAAGAGTTAGTCACCTATACCGTAACACAAGGAGTTAGTCACCTATACTGTAACACAAAGAGTTAGTCACCTATACTGTAACACAAGGAGTTAGTCACCTCTACAGTAGCACAAGGAGTTAGTCACCTACACCGTAAAACAAGGAGTTAGTTCTCCACACACCTATAGCTGCAAGACAAAGTAAGAATCACACAAATGTTTCTGTAAATCTCACTTGGTCTTTTAAAAGCGTTAACAATTACTGAAACGTTGACAACAAGGGCTGAACTCCCTGCACCACAAACAAGAAAATCATAGCGGACATGTTGGACCTGTATTAAATACAGCTTTTAGACATAAAGAAAAGGAGCCATCCTCATTCTATGCCTTCTATTTCACCTCCCTCCCTCCCTCCCTC
Organism: Oncorhynchus tshawytscha; assembly: GCF_018296145.1. Lineage (NCBI taxonomy): Eukaryota > Metazoa > Chordata > Actinopteri > Salmoniformes > Salmonidae > Oncorhynchus > Oncorhynchus tshawytscha. The sequence continues at coordinate 80,954,574 of NC_056444.1, read as the reverse complement.
CCTCCCTCCCTCCCTCCCTCCCTCCCTCCCTCCCTCCCTCCCTCCCCTCCCTCCCTCCCTCCCTCCCTCCCTCCCTCCCTCCCTCCCTCCCTCCCTCCCTCCCTCCCTCCCTCCCCCTCCCTCCCTCCCTCCCTCCCTCCCTCCCTCCCTCCCTCCCTCCCTCCCTCCCTCCCTCCCTCCCTCCCTCCCTCCCTCCCTCCCTCCCTCCCTCCCTCCCTCCCTCCCTCCACCCCCTCCCTCCCTCCCTCCCTCCCTCCCTCCCTCCCTCCCTCCCTCCCTCCCTCCCTCCCTCCCTCCCTCCCTCCCTCCCTCCCTCCCTCCCTCCCTCCCTCCCTCCCTCCCTCCCTCCCTCCCTCCCTCCCTCCCTCCCTCCCTCCCCCCTCCCTCCCTCCCTCCCTCTTCCCTCCACCCCTCCCTCCCTCCCTCTTCCCTCCACCCCTCCCTCCAAGCACTGCATTCCAGGATAATTTTTTTATTTTCATTTGAAGCAATGACGGTGATTCATGGTTTCTAAAAATTGACTACCTCTCAATATCCTCATGCAGCACAGTACTAATGTAACCTCCAAACTGTGCGCTGAACAGAGACAGACTGCAGTGATTCTTCATTCAGTAGGCAACACAATAGCTTAAGATACCTTTATTGGTCGATTGCACACAAGGTTCGCTTTTAACACAACCCCTCTGAAAGACACACATACGTACATACACACACATGCTGCATGTATACACACATATAACACACACACACACACATACTGTACATACATACCAGGGGTTGGTACCAGTTCAGGGAACAGAACTGAAAACTGTAAAATAATGGCATTTTTCAAGGAACATAATCACAACCGGGAACGAAAGTGAACAATACCGTTCCGGAACAGAACTGTTTAATAACGTTGTTTTATGTTCCAGGCAAAAAAATATTCTGTTCCACAAACAAATGCAACAAAGCGCCTATTCAAAGCCCTCCCTCTGTCAATCAGAATCTTCTTCCAGAGTATGCCTGACAGCTGAACATCTTTGCCAGTAAGTACAGTTGAAGTCAGAAGTTTATATACACCTTAGCATACACCTTAGCCAACTCAGTTTTTCACAATTCCTGACATTTAATCCTTATACAAATTCCCTATTTTAGGTCAGTTAGGATCACCACTTTATTTTAAGAATGTGAAATGTCAGAATAATATTAGAGAGAGATTGATTTATTTCAGCTTTTATTTATTTGATCACATTCCCAGTGAGTCAGAAGTTTACATACACTCAATTAGTATCTGGTAGCATTGCTTTTAAATTGTTTAACTTGGGTCAAACGTTTCGGGTAGCCTTCCACAAGTTTCCCACAATAAGTTGGGTGAATTTTGGCCCATTCCTCCTGACAGAGCTGGTGTAACTGAGTCAGGTTTGTAGGCCTTGCTCGCACACGCTTTTTCAGTTCTGCCCACAAATTTTCTATGGGATTGAGGTCAGGGCTTTGTGATGGCCTCTCCAATACTTTGACTTTGTTGTCCTTAAGCCATTTTGCCACAACTTTGGAAGTATGCTTGGGGTCATTGTTCATTTGGAAGACCCATTTGCCACCATGCTTTAACTTCCTGTTGCTTCAATATATTCACAGAATTTTCCTCCTCGTGATGCCATCTATTTTGTGAAGTGCACCAGTCCCTCCTGCAGCAAAGCACCCCCACAACATGACCCTGACACCCCCGTGCTTCATGGTTGGGATGGTATTCTTCGGCTTGCAAGCCTCCACCACCTTTTTCCTCCAAACATAATGATGGCCATTATGACCAAACAGTTCTATTTTTTGTTTCATCAGACCAGAGGACATTTCTCCAAAAAGTATGATCTTTGTCCCCATGTGCATTTGCAAACCGTAGTCTGGCTTTTTATGGTGGTTTTGGAGCAGTGGCTTCTTCCTTGCTGAGCTGTCTTTCAGGTTATGTCGATATAGGACTTGTTTTACTGTGGATATAGATCATTTTGTACCTGTTTCTTCCAGCATCTTCACAAGGTCCTTTGCCGTTGTTCTGGGATTGATTTGCACTTTTCGCACCACAGTACGTTCATCTCTAGGAGACAGAATGCACCTCCTTCCTGAGTGGTATGACGGCTGCGTGGTCCCATGGTGTTTATACTTGCGTACTACTGTTTGTACAGAACGTGGTACCTTCAGGCGTTTGGAAATTGCTCCCAAGGATGAACCAGACTTGTGACGGTCTAAAATTATTTTTCTGAGGTCTTGGCTGATTTCTTTGGATTTTCCCATGATGTCAAGCAATGAGGCACTGAGTTTGAAGGTGGGCCTTGAAATACAACCACAGGTACCCCTCCAATTGACTCAAATTAGGTCAATTAGCCTATCAGAATCTTCTAAAGCCATGAATACATTTTCAGGAATTTTCCAAGCTGTTTAAAGGCACAGTCAACTTAGTGTATGTAAACTTCTCAACCACTGGAATTGTGGTAAAGTGACATAGTCTGTCTGTAAACAATTGTTGGAAAAATGACTTGTGTCATGCACAAAGTAGATGTCCTCACCGTCTTGCCAAAACTATAGTTTTTTAACAAGACATTTGTGGAGTGGTTGAAAAACTAGTTTTAATGGCTCCAACCTAAGTGTATGTAAACTTCCGACTTCAAATGTATGTGTGTAGGCAATCTGCCCCGCACCCTCCGAAGCGTAGCTGTAACCTACTGACGTTACAAGCGTGACTCAGAAGATAGGGAGAAGGATTTTTTATTAGAGAAGAATAAATTCAGTTTTTCAATGCTATTTCGGGATACTATAGTTATCAGATTTCACATTGGATTTATTAACTACAAAAAGGTAAGACGTGTTTTTAATTCTGGTACTGCTCTGCACAAGCAAGCTTGTTAGCTAGCTAGCTTCTTTGGTCCAACGTTATGCCAACTCTGAAGTTTAAAGACATTCTAAGTTCTTCCATAGAAGCCGCTCCTCCATAGGTATAATTCAGTGGGTCTAATTCAGATAATACACGCCATCACAAAATACCAAGCACTTAAAGCCAAGCCTCCTCCTCCACCCTCTCTCGCTCTCTCTCCCCAGCTGCAAAATACCAAGCGCTTAAAGCCAAGCCTCCTCCTCCACCCTCTCTCGCTCTCTCTCCCCACCTGCAAAATACCAAGTGCTTAAAGCAAAATACCAAGCGCTTAAAGCCAAGCCTCCTCCTCCACCCTCTCTCGCTCTCTCTCCCCACCTGCAAAATACCAAGCGCTTAAAGCCAAGCCTCCTCCCCCACCCTCTCTCGCTCTCTCTCCCCACCTGCAAAATACCAAGTGCTTCTCCCCACCTGCAAAATACCAAGCGCTTAAAGCCAAGCCTCCTCCTCCACCCTCTCGCTCTCTCTCCCCACCTGCAAAATACCAAGTGCTTAAAGCAAAATACCAAGCGCTTAAAGCCAAGCCTCCTCCTCCACCCTCTCTCGCCTCCCCCACCCTCCACCCTCTCTCGCTCTCTCCCCCCCACCTGCAAAATACCAAGCGCTTAAAGCCAAGCCTCCTCCTCCACCCTCTCTCGCTCTCTCTCCCCACCTGCAAAATACCAAGTGCTTAAAGCAAAATACCAAGCGCTTAAAGCCAAGCCTCCTCCTCCACCCTCTCTCGCTCTCTCTCCCCACCTGCAAAATACCAAGTGCTTAAAGCAAAATCCCCACCCAAGCGCTTAAAGCCAAGCCTCCTCCTCCACCCTCTCTCGCTCTCTCTCCCCACCTGCAAAATACCAAGTGCTTCCAAAGCCAAGCCTCCTCCTCCACCCTCTCTCACTCTCTCTCCCCACCTGCAAAATACCAAGTGCTTAAAGCAAAAAGCCAAGCCTCCTCCTCCACCCTCTCTCGCTCTCTCTCCCCACCTGCAAAATACCAAGCGCTTAAAAAGCCTCCTCCCCCACCCTCTCTCTCTCTCCCCACCCAAAATCCTTAAAGCCAAGCCTCCTCCTCCACCCTCTCTCGCTCTCTCTCCCCACCTGCAAAATACCAAGCTTAAAGCCAAGCCTCCTCCTCCACCCTCTCTCGCTCTCTCTCCCCACCCAAGCCTCCCCCACCCTCTCTCGCTCTCTCTCCCCACCTGCAAAATACCAAGTGCTTAAAGCCAAGCCTCCTCCTCCACCCTCTCTCGCTCTCTCTCCCCACCTGCAAAATACCAAGTGCTTAAAGCCAAGCCTCCTCCTCCACCCTCTCTCGCTCTCTCTCCCCACCTGCAAAATACCAAGTGCTTAAAGCCAAGCCTCCTCCTCCAGCCCCTCCTCCTCCACCCTCTCTCGCTCTCTCCCCACCTGCAAAATACCAAGCGCTTAAAGCCAAGCCTCCTCCTCCACCCTCTCTCGCTCTCTCTCCCCACCTGCCCAAGCCTCCTCCCCACCTGCCCCCACCTCCACCCTCTCTCGCTCTCTCTCCCCACCTGCAAAATACCAAGTGCTTAAAGCCAAGCCTCCTCCTCCACCCTCTCTCGCTCTCTCTCCCCACCTGCAAAATACCAAGCGCTTAAAGCCAAGCCTCCTCCTCCACCCTCTCTCGCTCTCTCTCCCCACCTGCAAAATACCAAGCGCTTAAAGCCAAGCCTCCTCCTCCACCCTCTCTCGCTCTCTCTCCCCACCTGCAAAATACCAAGCGCTTAAAGCCAAGCCTCCTCCTCCACCCTCTCTCGCTCTCTCTCCCCACCTGCAAAATACCAAGTGCAAAATACCAAGCGCTTAAAGCCAAGCCTCCTCCTCCACCCTCTCTCGCTCTCTCTCCCCACCTGCAAAATACCAAGCGCTTAAAGCCAAGCCTCCTCCTCCACCCTCTCTCGCTCTCTCTCCCCACCTGCAAAATACCAAGTGCTTAAAGCAAAATACCAAGCGCCAAGCCTCCTCCTCCCCCCCTGCTCTCGCTCTCTCTCCCCACCTGCAAAAATAGCAAAGCGCTTAAAGCCAAGCCTCCTCCTCCACCCTCTCTCGCTCTCTCTCCCCACCTGCAAATACCAAGCGCTTAAAGCCAAGCCTCCTCCTCCACCCTCTCTCGCTCTCTCTCCCCACCTGCAAAATACCAAGTGCTTAAAGCCAAAATACCAAGTGCTTAAAGCCAAGCCTCCTCCTCCACCCTCTCTCGCTCTCTCTCCCCACCTGCAGCAAAATACCAAGTGCTTAAAGCCCTCCCCACCTGCAAAATACCAAGCGCTTAAAGCCAAGCCTCCTCCTCCACCCTCTCTCGCTCTCTCTCCCCACCTGCAAAATACCAAGCGCTTAAAGCCAAGCCTCCTCCTCCACCCTCTCTCGCTCTCTCTCCCCACCTGCAAAATACCAAGTGCTTAAAGCAAAAGCCAAGCGCTCCTCCTCCACCCTCTCTCGCTCTCTCTCCCCACCTGCAAAATACCAAGTGCTTAAAGCAAAAAGCGCTTAAAGCCAAGCCTCCTCCTCCACCCTCTCTCGCTCTCTCTCCCCACCTGCAAAATACCAAGTGCCAAGCCTCCTCCTCCACCCTCTCTCGCTCTCTCTCCCCACCTGCAAAATACCAAGTGCTTAAAGCAAAATACCAAGCGCTTAAAGCCAAGCCTCCTCCTCCACCCTCTCTCGCTCTCTCTCCCCACCTGCAAAATACCAAGCGCTTAAAGCCAAGCCTCCTCCTCCACCCTCTCTCGCTCTCTCTCCCCACCTGCAAAATACCAAGTGCTTAAAGCCAAGCCTCCTCCTCCACCCTCCTCCTCCACCCTCTCTCCTCCACCCTCTCGCTCTCTCCCCACCTGCAAAATACCAAGTGCTTAAAGCAAAATACCAACCGCTTAAAGCCAAGCCTCCTCCTCCACCCTCTCTCGCTCTCTCTCCCCACCTGCAAAATACCAAGCGCTTAAAGCCAAGCCTCCTCCTCCACCCTCTCTCGCTCTCTCTCCCCACCTGCAAAATACCAAGTGCTTAAAGCCAAGCCTCCTCCTCCACCCTCTCTCGCTCTCTCTCCCCACCTGCAAAATACCAAGTGCTTAAAGCCAAGCCTCCTCCTCCACCCTCTCTCGCTCTCTCTCCCCACCTGCAAAATACCAAGCGCTTAAACCCAAAAGCCTCCTCCTCCACCCTCTCTCGCTCTCTCTCCCCACCTGCAAAATACCAAGCGCTTAAAGCCAAGCCTCCTCCTCCACCCTCTCTCGCTCTCTCTCCCCACCTGCAAAATACCAAGCGCTTAAAGCCAAGCCTCCTCCTCCACCCTCTCTCGCTCTCTCTCCCCACCTGCAAAATACCAAGCGCTTAAAGCCAAGCCTCCTCCTCCACCCTCTCTCGCTGCTCTCTCCCCACCTGCAAAATACCAAAATACCAAGCTTAAAGCAAAATCCACCCTCTCTCCTCTCTCTCCCCACCGCAAAATAAAGCGCTTAAAGCCAAGCCTCCTCCTCCACCCTCTCTCGCTCTCTCTCCCCACCTGCAAAATACAAAGTGCTTAAAGCAAAATACCAAGCGCTTAAAGCCAAGCCTCCTCCTCCACCCTCTCTCGCTCTCTCTCCCCACCTGCAAAGTTCCAGTTGCATCTCGCACCATCTTTCCTTCATGCATGTAAACAACTCACTGAGCTATAGATTGCCCACTCTATAGCAAACTGCTCTATCCGCACTGCATGAAATGGTGAAATGATTTATTCATGTTGAGCTAAATAGAATGTAAAAAAAAACAATTTCATACGTTTAAAAAGAAGCAGAAAGGAAAGATATAAACCGGTACTTTCCTTTGTTTCGAACCGTTTCAGAACTTTATTTTGCAGGTTGGAAAAAAGTGTAGCTTCACACACACACACACACACACACACACACACACACACACGCTGTGGATGCTGAGGTGGTGTGTGAGTGAGAGAGTGAGAGAGAGAGGGAGATAGAGACAGAGAGAGAGACTCTGCATGCAGAATTCTGAAAAAATATCCTCTGTGTACAATGTAGAATACCAAATAATGCATGCAGAGCCGAATTAGGCTGATACCCGCTAATTATCAAAATCCAGATGAAGCTTTGTTATGGAAGCGATTGCCAAACCTTCCACAACAAAGCCATCACCTACAGAGAGATGAACCTGGAGAAGAGTCCCCTAAGCAAGCTGGTCCTGGGGCTCTGTTCACAAACACAAACACACCCCACAGAGCCCCAGGACAGCAACACAATTAGACCCAACCAAATCATGAGAAAACAAAAAGATAATTACTTGACACATTGGAAAGAATTAACAAAAAAACTGAGCAAACTAGAATGCTATTTGGCCCTAAACAGAGAGTACACAGTGGCAGAATACCTGACCACTGTGACTGACCTAAACTTAAGCAAAGCTTTGACTATGTACAGACTCAGTGAGCATAACCTTGCTATTGAGAAAGGCCGCCGTAGGCAGACATGGCTCTCAAGAGAAGACAGGCTATGTGCACACTGCCCACAAAATGAGGTGGAAACTGAGCTGCACTTCCTAACCTCCTGCCCAATGTATGACCATATTAGAGACACATATTTCCCTCAGATTACACAGATCCACAAAGAATTCGAAAACAAACCCAATTTTGATAAACTCCCATATCTACTGGTTGAAATTCCACAGTGTGCCATCACAGCAGCAAGATTTGTGACCTGTTGCCACAAGAAAAGGGCAACCAGTGAAGAACAAACACCATTGTAAATACAACCCATATTTATGCTTATTTATTTTCCCTTGTGTTCTTTAACCATTTGTACATCGTTACAACACTGTGTATATATATATATATATATATATGTGTATAAAATGACATTTGTAATCTGTTTATTATTTTGAAACTTCTGTATGTGTAATGTTTACTGTTAATTTGTATTGGTTATTTCACTTATATATTATCTACCTCACTTGCTTTGGCAATGTTAACACATGTTTCCCATGCCAATAAAGACCCTTGAATTGAATTGAATTGAATTGAGAGACAGAGAGAGAGGAGACAGAGAAAGAGAGAGAAAGAAAGAGAGAGAGAAAGAAAGAGAGAGAGAGAGACAGACAGAGAGAGACAGAGACAGAGAAAGCGAGAAAGAGACAGAGAGAGAGAGAGATTAAGAGACAGAGAGAGAGAGAGAGAGATATTGTGTGTCAGTGTATTGGGGTGAGCTAATGGCCTGGGCAATGATAAAAATGAAGATAGTCAGACAGGGACTCACATTACCATGTCTATGGCTGCAGGCTATGTTGATTGGCTGCACTGTTAGCCTTGTTGTACCTCTTCTATTGTTGTCTTCTAAAAGACGAATGTGTAACGTATATGTAATGTACAGAGTATGGTGGACAAATCAGTTCAGATATAAATGTCTGAAAATAATGTATGCTGCTCTAGCTTTAAACAGAATGCTGTTGGGCTTCACCCTGTTGGGCTGCAAACTTAAAGGTCCACAATGATGTCACCATCGCCCTCAATTCTAAGCAAAGTTGTGCTGCTATTTTTATTGACTTGGCCAAAGCTTTTGATACGGTAGACCATTCCATTCTTGTACGCAGGCTAAGAAGTATTGGTGTCTCTGAGAGGTCTTTGGCCTGGTTTGCTAACTACCTCTCTCAAAGAGTGCAGTGTATAAAGTCAACAAATCTGCTGTCTCAGCCCCTGCCTGTCACCAAGGGAGCACCCCCAAGGCTCGATACTAGGCCCCACGCTCTTCTCAATTTACATCAACAACATAGCTCAGGCAGTAGGAAGTTCTCTCATCCATTTATATGCAGATGATACAGTCTTATACTCAGCTGGCCCCACCCCGGATGTTGTGTTAAATTCTCTACAACAAAGCTTTCTTGGTGTCCAACAAGCTTTCTCTACCCTTAACCTTGTTCTGAACACCTCCAAAACAAAGGTCATGTGGTTTGGTAAGAAGAATGCCCCTTTCCCCACAGGTGTTATTACTACCTCTGAGGGTTTAGAGCTTGAGGTAGTCACCTCATACAAGTACTTGGGAGTATGGCTAGACGGTACACTGTCCTTCTCTCAGCACATATCAAAGATGCAGGCTAAAGTTAAATCTAGACTTGGTTTCCTCTATTGTAATCACTCCTCTTTCACCCCAGCTGCCAAACTAACTCTGATTCAGATGACCATCCTACCCATGCTAGATTACGGAGACGTAATTTATAGATCAGCAGGTCAGGGTGCTCTCGAGAGACTAGATGTTCTTTACCATTAGGCCATCAGATTTGCCACCAATGCTCCTTATAGGACACATCACTGCACTCTATACTCCTCTGTAAACTGGTCATCTCTGTATACCCGTCGCAAGACTCACTGGTTGATGCTTATTTATAAAACCCTCTTAGGCCTCACTCCCCCCTATCTGAGATATCTACTGCAGCTCTCATCCTCCACATCCAACACCCGTTCTGCCAGTAACATTCTGTTAAAGGTCCCCAAAGCGCACACATCCCTGGGTCGCTCCTCTTTTCAGTTCGCTGCAGCTAGCGACTGGAACGAGCTGCAACAAACACTCAGACTGCAACAAACACTCCATCTCTTCATTCAAAGACTCAATCATAGACACTCTTACTGACAGTTGTGTCTGCTTTGCGTGATGTATTGTTGTCTCTACTTTCTTGCCCTTTGTGCTGTTGTCTGTGCACAATAATGTTTGTACCATGTTTTGTGCTGCTACCATGTTGTATTGCTACCATGTTGTTGTCATGTTGTGTTGCTACCATGCTGTGTTGTCGTGTGTTTCTGGGCTTGCTATGTTGTTGTCTTAAGTCTCTCTTTGTGTAGTGTTGTGTTGTCTCTCTTGTCATGATGTGTGTTTTGTCCTATATTTACATGCTATTTATTTATTTTTTAATCCCAGGCCCCCGTCCCCGCAGGCGGTCTTTTGCCTTTTGGTAGTCCGTCATTGTAAATAAGAATTTGTTCTTAACTGACTTGCCTAGTTAAATAAAGGTTAAGTAAATAAAATAAATGAATTGGCCGATTGATTTGATATGAAAAAAGTGTAGAGATAAGAACTTGAACTGAACACTAGTAGGTATTGTTCCTAAGAAACCCTACTAATGGATACAAACTGATAGCAGCTCAAACAGCAACCAGGGAGTGTCTAGTGTGTGATTAAGACACACACACACACACACACACACGGTCTAGTGTAGATAACGCACATGGTTCCCATATCAACCTGATGGTTTAATAACAATACAGATTGTTTCTTATCAAAATGATCCACACTGGGTATTGTTTCCTCTTGCATAACTATGTCCATGTGGGTACAGTATAATGTAGATATTATAATGTAGATAGTATAATGTAGACAGTATAATGTAGATAGTGAGAGGTGGTTGGAGTGGCATTTCAACTACTCTCTTTTTGAGCTCTAAAGGCCTGGGTAGATTTTACAGGTGTGGTTGAGATTGATGCATTATTTAAGTGATAATGCCAGAGAAGCCGGTGTTTGGAGGATATATTGGCATGCGTGTTGTTAGGCCCGAGACGAAGTCAAACAACGGGTTACCAACATATTCAAATAACGATTGACATATTTTCATTAAACACGTTTTGTTGATGAATTTATTCAAACTATTTCATCCTTCCACGAGATATCTTCCCGACACAAATCTAGGGTTGCTACTCAAGCTGGCTGGTCGTTCGTTCTATTGGTTCGCTTGCCAGAGACCCGACCCAGTCGTTAAGGCTTTTTTTCCCTAAATCTATGGACGTGATCCAGTCGTTGGTTCTCAATGTTCCGTTACCATGATGTCTGGCAATGTTCTTATCCCTTGCTTGCTAGCTAACCAACTTTGCTAACACAGTCACGTCAAACAGTGCAGCCAGAATAACAACAAAGTAGCTGCATTTGTGTTTGTCTAATCTGTTTTATAGTGATTTTTTTTGGGGGAGGGGGTACATCCATAACATTGAGCTAATGAGGCACAGGTTCTCCTGGCATAGAAAATGTGCTCTCTCGTCAGGACACTGTTGTTCAGAGGAGCTAGCCAACAACACAGCTAACACAATCACTTCAAACTGAATCTGGAATGACAGCAAACTGGCTGAGAAAAGCTGCCAGGCTGTCTGTCTCGTCCATTACTATCAGACAGCTGGAGATCGAATTTCAATATTGAAACAGTATTGCCAATGTAGGCAAGACAGACAGCAAGGTCAATACAAAATCTCTGTTGTTCAAAACCAAATGCTAGTCTAACAAAAAAAATGGGAGAAAATGTCTGGATGCTTTTTACAGTGGAGATCAAGTTTCTAAATTGCCTGGCTGGGCTGATGAGACAGTAGATTGCACAGTCTGATGGAACAGAGTAAATTGGCATTTCAATGTAACATCCTTTGCCGGTAATTTGTGGAATAGATACCGGCTGGAAGGTGGTTTTAACCAATCAGTATTCAAGATTAGACCCACCTGTTGTCGGATTGGGTAATACTGTCGATGATGAAGATCATATGATGTAATCCAGGGTTTTTTCTGCATCAAAAAGGGTCATAGGTGGTGGACGCTACTGTATTTTAGAAAACATTTTTGGAAACCCCATCTTGGCAGTGTAGACACATTTTATTTTTTTGCTAATTTCTTGCAATTCTACAAACGTATCCATGGAGCTGAGAGAATGTTTTGCTGTTTAATTCAATCCTATCCCTATTTAGGGGACTTTGAGCGGTTCTTGAAGGGTTCCGACTGACATTTTGGTGTACCAAATGCTTTGTGAACATCGCAGGGTCCAATACCTTATAATGCGTTCACAGATGGTATGTATGCCAGCATGCCGGAGATGAGTGGTAGTCGTGGTGTGTAGATGTGGGTGGGCGTCTATTTAAATAATCCATTAAGGAGATACACCATTAAAAATAAATCCATTCTTAATTAAGTGCAGACTGGCTGTGCCATCCAAATTAAAGCAATAGTTGGTTATTTTGTTCATTAAACAGACAAGACACAACTACCCGATCACAGTCAACACACATAAATATTATAGTAAGAATATAATGGACTATTACAAAATAAAATACAACAAATATTTTTCCCACGGAACTTGCGTCACAGGAACGTGTGGAACCGCTGAAAAGGGATGTTTTCAAACAGAGGCCATGATTATTTTTATCCACCTTCAATCTCTTTCCTACCCTCTTTGTTAGGGAGCAGGCGTAGGGTCTTATCTTCATCATGATACCCATAGAAAATAATAGCAATCTATATTTTCAAAAGTATGTGAGTCTCATGTTCATATCTCACAACCGCTGCATGTTTTCAACTTGGCACCGTCACGTTGAAAAGCTTACGGACAATGTCAAATGTGATATAGCGAAGCACCTGAGTGAGTTGGGTGCGCAATTACGCAGGAACTTTCCCGAAACGGATGACACAAACAACTGGATTCGTTATCCCTTTCATGCCCTGTCTCAAGTCCACTTACTGATATCTGAACAAGAGAGCCTCATCGAAATTGCAACAAGCGGTTCTGTGAAAATGTAATTTAATCAGAAGCCACTGCCAGATTTCTGGATAGGGCTGCGCTCAGAGTGTCCTGCCTTGGCACATCGCGCTGTTAAGACACTGAGGCCCTTTGCAACCATGTACCTATGTGAGAGTGGATTCTCGGCCCTCACTAGCATGAAAACTAAATACAGGCACAGACTGTGTGTGGAAAACGATTTAAGACTGAGACTCTCTCCCATACATCCCGACATTGTAGAGGACTAAGGTGTCCCCAAAAACATCTTAGGCTGCATGTCCATGAATTATAATAGCAGAAAAATCCCTGTAAAATCCAGAATTCAATTGTAATCCAATATTGGTGTCCTCATACAGAATAGCGACTGTATAATCAAGGAATCATTCATTGATTTATAATTGGAAAAAGTTCCATTCTAGCTTATAGTACACTGCCTGATTTGAAGTGTGGTTTTCTGTAGAAGTAGTAAAAGTGTTGTGAAGGAGGTGATGACAGGTGATGACATGAGCTGACTGAGAACTTGAGAAGGTTTAATAATAGACAAGGAAATCAAAGAGTCAATAATGACATTCGGCTATACCCCTGCCAGGAAAAGACAAGTGCATGACAAATTCCCAACAACCTCTCTATATCTCTCTCTCTCTCTCTTTTGACAAATGAACCATTCACAATCTCTCTCCCAAGTCAAAGTGACTTCGTTAAAAAAGGATTAAAAGCAAGTCGATCACTGTCTAAGAATATTCTCCAACAAATGGAGAATGGAAAAACGCCCTTCTGCTACCCGGCTTCTCTTCTCCCACATTCTCTCCTCTTCAGTCTCCCTCTGCTTCTTCTCAGCAGCACAGCCCCGAGCCTTTTGTTTCACCCTGGACATGGCAGCTCTAGTTTGGCAGCACTAGAACATGCAACACAGCACCAGAGGCTGTTCCATTCAATATGCATTACTAAAAATGTAATCTCTGTCACTGTCACAGACTCACTCAATTCCACTGAAAGAATAAACCAATATATCCTCATCTTTCAAAAAAAGAAAGGGTGATGGCATCTCCCCCAAAAAATGAAACAACAAATGAATTTTTAAATGTATAGGTGCTCTTTGAATATTTAAGTAGGCTGACGTGTTTTGACCTCAATGGTATCCTCTGTTGTATTCTTCTCTAATATCTCTGAATAAGTTCCCTAGAAAATGGTCAAGTACTGTAAACTGAACAGCAAAAAGCAGCACATTGTCAGCAGAGAAGAAAGAGTAAGACAGACAGAGATGTGATTTTCTCCACTCCTCCTCACATTGTCAGCAGAGAAGAAAGAGTAAGACAGACAGAGATGTGATTTTCTCTACTCCTCCTCACATTGTCAGCAGAGAAGAAAGAGTAAGACAGACAGAGATGTGATTTTCTCTACTCCTCCTCACATTGTCAGCAGAGAAGAAAGAGTAAGACAGACAGAGATGTGATTTTCTCCACTCCTCCTCACATTGTCAGCAGAGAAGAAAGAGTAAGACAGACAGAGATGTGATTTTCTCTACTCCTCCTCACATTGTCAGCAGAGAAGAAAGAGTAAGACAGACAGAGATGTGATTTTCTCCACTCCTCCTCACATTGTCAGCAGAGAAGAAAGAGTAAGACAGACAGAGATGTGATTTTCTCTACTCCTTCTCACATTGGCAGCAGAGAAGAAAGAGTAAGACAGACAGAGATGTGATTTTCTCTACTCCTTCTCACATTGGCAGCAGAGAAGAAAGAGTAAGACAGACAGAGATGTGATTTTCTCCACTCCTCCTCACATTGTTAAGACAGACAGAGATGTGATTTTCTCCACTCCTCCTCACATTGTCAGCAGAGAAGAAAGAGTAAGACAGACAGAGATGTGATTTTCTCCACTCCTTCTCACATTGTCAGCAAAGAAAGAGTAAGACAGACAGAGATGTGATTTTCTCCACTCCTCCTCACATTGTCAGCAGAGAAGAAAGAGTAAGACAGACAGAGATGTGATTTTCTCCACTCCTTCTCACATTGGCAGCAGAGAAGAAAGAGTAAGACAGACAGAGATGTGATTTTCTCCACTCCTCACATTGTCAGCAGAGAAGAAAGAGTAAGACAGACAGAGATGTGATTTTCTCCACTCCTCCTCACATTGTCAGCAGAGAAGAAAGAGTAAGACAGACAGAGATGTGATTTTCTCTACTCCTTCTCACATTGGCAGCAGAGAAGAAAGAGTAAGACAGACAGAGATGTGATTTTCTCCACTCCTCCTCACATTGTCAGCAGAGAAGAAAGAGTAAGACAGACAGAGATGTGATTTTCTCTACTCCTTCTTTGGCAGCAGAGAAGAAAGAGTAAGACAGACAGAGATGTGATTTTCTCCACTCCTCCTCACATTGTCAGCAGAGAAGAGAAGACAGACAGAGATGTGATTTTCTCTACTCCTCCTCACATTGTCAGCAGAGAAGAAAGAGTAAGACAGACAGAGATGTGATTTTCTCTACTCCTCCTCACATTGTCAGCAGAGAAGAACAGAGATGTGTTTTTCTCTACTCCTCCTCACATTGTCAGCAGAGAAGAACAGAGATGTGTTTTTCTCTACTCCTCCTCACATTGTCAGCAGAGAAGAACAGAGATGTGTTTTTCTCTACTCCTCCTCACATTGTCAGCAGAGAAGAACAGAGATGTGATTTTCTCCACTCCTCCTCACAGTGATGCCTTGTTAGTCTCTCATCCTTCCTTCACTGCATTCCTGAGGACATAACAGCTAATTAGAGCTGCTTTTATCGCTCTGCTATGGCAAGGTGTGTGTGTGTGTGTGTGTGTGTGTGTGTGTGTGTGTGTGTGTGTGTGTGTGTGTGTGTGTGTGTGTGTGTGTGTGTGTGTGTGTGTGTGTGTGTGTGCTGTCATGTTAATACCAGAATGTCAGACACCTTCCCTCTCCATGGGGCCTGGCAGTGAGGATGTGGGCATCCTAGTGACATGGATCCAAAAGGTGTTATGATGACCACCATGACAACCACCTGATAATCAGATCTTCCTCATCATTGTTACACCTTCTTCATCACCTCCTCCTCATCTCCACACCTTCTTCTTCTCCTCCTACTCCTCATCATAATTACACCCTCTTCATCACCTCCTCCTCCTCTCCACACCTTCTTCTCCTCCTCCTCATCATCATAATTACACCCTCTTCATCACCTCCTCCTCTCCACACCTTCTTCTTCTCCTCCTCCTCATCATCATAATTACACCCTCCTCATCACCTCCTCCTCCTCTCCACACCTTCTTCTTCTCCACCTCCTCCTCATCATAATTACACCCTCTTCATCACCTCCTCCTCCCACACCACACCTTCGTGTTCTCCTCCTCCTCATCATCATCATCATTATTACACCCTCTTCATCACCTCCTCCTCCTCTCCACACCTTCTTCTCCTCCTCCTCATCATCATAATTACACCCTCTTCATCACCTCCTCCTCTCCACACCTTCTTCTACACCTCCTCCTCATCATAATTACACCCTCTTCATCACCTCCTCCTCCCACACCACACCTTCTTGTCTCTCCTCCTCCTCCTCCTCCTCATCATTACACCCTCTTCATCACCTCCTCCTCCCACACCCCACCTTCTTGTTCTCCTCCTCCACCTCCTCCTCCTCATCATCATTACACCCTCTTCATCACCTCCTCCCACACCACACCTTCTTGTTCTCCTCCTCATCATCATCATCATTACACCCTCTTCATCACCTCCTCCTCCCATACCACACCTTCTTGTTCTCCTCCTCATCAGCATCATCATTACACCCTCTTCATCACCTCCTCCCAGCCACACCACCTTCCCCCCCATCCTCAGTAGTGCATTTTATCCACCTGTTCAATTAGAGTATAACTGGTCAGTGTAGGTATAAGACATGATGAGTTGTTTTTGTTTACCTGGTTGGAATCTTGACCCTGAGATAGCGGTCAATCGCAATGGCCAGGAGGGCCAGGATGGAACTTTGCGTCAGTACCAGCACCGTGCACGCGACCATTAGGCAGCTGTAGAAGTGAGTTTGAAGTCCGATGCTGATAGTTATCGCCAAGGGGATGACGAGGGCTCCCACTGCGATATCCGCCAGGGCCAGAGAAACGATGAAACAGAATGTTGTGTCTCTCAACGATTTGTTAATTTTCACCGCCCAGACCACCATCACATTACCCAGGACGGAAAAGACGGCAATCACCACCTCCATGCCGATGTAGAGCGCCTGGGCTGGGGCGAGTGCTTCAGGCATCCTTTAAACACTATTATAGGTCCACATAAGAGAGAACTAGGTATTATTTCAATTAAAGCAGACTTGGGAAGCGTACAAAGCAATAATTTGATTAGAGTTGCACACCTATTAGTCCAAGTGCGTTATGCGTTCTACAGTGGCAACATCACTTGGGTTATTCTATTTCCATCATAATGATGTTCTGATACACATCCAGGTTGTGGAACAATTTAGCATCATATTGGACCCCCAAAAAGCAGATATAGGAATGAATAGTTAGACCTATTATTTGAATATAGCAGTAGTAGGCTAGAAGTCCCGAGGTTATCGTGGTACGCTGCAGTTCCTGTCCTCGTTCAATACCCTGTTCCACCACTTCGTTGGATCCACCTGCGCTCGGGGAAGGGACCTTGCTTGCCCGGTATTGTTTATTATTTACCCTTGGTAATCACTTTAACATCTTATTTTATCTACGGTTTCTCGGTTATCAGTTGAAAAGCAGGTCGTAGTTAAAAAATTAAAATACATCTTCCATGGATAGTAATTTAGTGAACGAAACAGAACGGTCTCCCTGCTGTGGTATGCGGCGGCTTAAATCAAATGCAACCGGGCGCCCGTGCTCGTGCTCCGTGCTATTTCCCGTTGTCGTTGCTTTGAGAGTCAAAGCAGCAATGCGGTGACCTAATATAGCTCTCAGCGCTTGGCTCTAGCTCTGATATGTTTTGGTCACACGCGCTCTGATTTTACTTGTCCGTTATATTTATCACATCCCAAAGTGTTTAATTTTTGAAGCCCATTTCGCCATAATTCCAACTCTGTGAATTGCCATTGCAGGTGCATTGTTTCTTCCAAATGAGAGAGAAAATAGGGAGATAACTGTTGTGGTGCTGCCAGGACCGTCCCGGAGACGTCTCTCTCTTTGTGCCTATAGGGCGAATTGTGATGAAACTTTCTCTTTGATTGATCTAGTAGGGTTATTCCTAGGATATCCTAGACTACTTATTTGGAATGTATTTATTCTCCCTTCTACGCCCTAACTGCTCCGGTGTCAATTCGATTGCGTAAAACGTTTCTCAAACAATCAACAGGGTGTCTCACAGCCACGTTATGATAGGGAGTGAGACGTTATGATAGGGTGTGAGACGTTATGATAGGGTGTGAGATGTTATGATAGGGAGTGAGACGTTACGATAGGGAGTGAGACGTTATGATAGGGTGTGAGATGTTATGATAGGGAGTGAGACGTTACGATAGGGTGTGAGATGTTATGATAGGGAGTGAGACGTTATGATAGGGTGTGAGACGTTATGATAGGGAGTGAGACGTTATGATAGGGTGTGAGACGTTATGATAGGGTGTGAGGCGTTATGATAGGGAGTGAGACGTTATGATAGGGTGTGAGACGTTATGATAGGGTGTGAGATGTTATGATAGGGAGTGAGACGTTATGATAGGGTGTGAGACGTTATGATAGGGAGTGAGACGTTATGATAGGGTGTGAGATGTTATGATAGGGAGTGAGCGTTATGATAGGGAGTGAGACGTTATGATAGGGTGTGAGACGTTATGATAGGGTGTGAGACGTTATGATAGGGTGTGAGACGTTACGATAGGGTGTGAGATGTTATGATAGGGAGTGAGACGTTATGATAGGGTGTGAGACGTTATGATAGGGAGTGAGACGTTATGATAGGGTGTGAGACGTTATGATAGGGTGTGAGACGTTATGATAGGGAGTGAGACGTTATGATAGGGTGTGAGACGTTATGATAGGGTGTGAGATGTTATGATAGGGAGTGAGACGTTATGATAGGGTGTGAGACGTTATGATAGGGAGTGAGACGTTATGATAGGGTGTGAGATGTTATGATAGGGAGTGAGACGTTACGATAGGGTGTGAGACGTTATGATAGGGTGTGAGACGTTATGATAGGGAGTGAGACGTTATGATAGGGTGTGAGACGTTATGATAGGGTGTGAGATGTTATGATAGGGAGTGAGACGTTATGATAGGGTGTGAGACGTTATGATAGGGAGTGAGACGTTATGATAGGGTGTGAGATGTTATGATAGGGAGTGAGACGTTACGATAGGGTGTGAGACGTTATGATAGGGTGTGAGACGTTATGATAGGGAGTGAGACGTTATGATAGGGTGTGAGATGTTATGATAGGGAGTGAGACGTTACGATAGGGAGTGAGATGTTATGATAGGGAGTGAGACGTTATGATAGGGAGTGAGACGTTATGATAGGGTGTGAGACGTTATGATAGGGAGTGAGACGTTATGATAGGGTGTGAGATGTTATGATAGGGAGTGAGACGTTATGATAGGGAGTGAGACGTTATGATAGGGTGTGAGACGTTATGATAGGGAGTGAGACGTTATGATAGGGAGTGAGATGTTATGATAGGGAGTGAGTGGGTCGAATCACATCACTCTGATGGGATAGGTCGGTAGGAAACAATTAATAAAACACAAGGAAAAGTGGAAGAGGATTTTGTATGGTAGCCTAGACTACTGAAATGCATGTATTACACTGTTACAAGTCTGTAAAACAGTGTTAAGACTAGCAGTAGGCCTACCATTGTTTTCGTGACTACAGTCATCCAATGGACCAATCATAATGTAATTTCCAGAATAGACTACTTAACTATAAGCATATTGATTTTCAAGGTCATGAATGATCATTACAAATGAAGTTAAATGGATTATGTTCATGTTAGCACATTGGAAACAATCATTTATTTTGTATAATTGATCAAAATTAAATTCCATCTGCTCATTATTATTCCCCCAGGCCTTGTTTAAGGAAGATAATCAGAAATCAATACTGATTACAAAACTGGTTGTTTAATATTATAGACAAAGTTAAGTGTTTCCAGTCACAGTGTAGAATAATCAAGGATCCCAAATGGTATCATATTCCCTTTATATTGCACTACTTTTGACAACGGCCGATAGGGTTCCAGGGCCAGCACACTATATAGAGAATAGGGTGCTAATTAGGATGCAACCAAGAGCTTATCTCGTCCAGTTTGACTGTTTCTGAGCAGCCATCTGTGAGACACTCAGCAACGTGAGGGCTGAGATCACCATAGAGAGATTAACTGAGCTACAGCGACCTTCAGAAAGTATTCACACCCCCTTTGACTTTTTACACATTTTGTTGATTTAAAAAGTGGGAATAAAATGGATTCAAAATGTTTATTTTTTTGTCAACGATCTAAATAAAATACTCTCATGTCAAAGTGGAAGAAAAAGTTGTAAAACAGTTGTAAAAATTAAAAATAAAGAATATGAAAAATGAAACACTAATATATCTTAATTAGACAAGTATTAAATCAAGAATCAACTTTGGCAGCGATTACAGCTGTGAGTCTTTCTGGGTAAGTCTCTAAGAGTTTAGTTGTTGATCATTTGCTAGACTGCTATTTTTAAGTCATGCCATAGATTTTCAAGCTGATTTAATTCAAAACTGTACCCAGACCACTCAGGAACATTCGATGTCATCTTGGTAAGCAACTCCAGTGTATATTTGGCCTTGTGTTTTAGGTTATTGTCCTGCTCTAAAGGTGAATTTGTCTACCAATGTCTGTTGGAAAGCAGACTGAACCAGGTTTTCCTCTAGGGTTTTGCCTGTGGTTAGCTCTATTCTGTTTCTTTTTATCCTTAAAAAAAACTCCCTAGACCTTGCCGATGACAAGCAATACCCATAGCATGATGCAGCCACCACCATGCTTGAAAATATGAAGAGTGGTACTCAGTGTTGGATTTGCCCCAAACATAACACTTTGTATTCAGGACGTAAAGTTAATTTCTTTGCCACATTTTTTGCAGTTTCACTTTGGTGCTTTATTGCAAAAGGGATGCATGTTTTGGGATATTTTTTATTCTGTACAGGCTTCCTTCTTTTCACTCTGTCAATTAGGTTAATATTGTGGAGTACCTACAATGTTGTTGATCCATCCTCAGTTTACTCCTATCACACCCATTCAACTCTGTAACTGTTTTAAAGTCACCATTGGCGATTTCCTTCCTCTCCGGCAACTGAGTTAGGAAGGACGCCTGTATCGTTGTAGTGACTGGGTGATTTTTGATACACCATCCAAAGTATAACTAATGAACTTCACCATGCTCAAACGGATATTCAATGTGTTTAAAAATAAATAAATTACCCATCTACCAATAGGTGCCCTTCTTTGCGAGGCATTGGAAAACCTCCCTGGTCTTTGTGGTTGAATCTTTGTTTGAAATTCACTGTTCGACTGAGGGGCCTTAGATATAGTTAATTGTATGTATGGGGTACAGAGATGACACAGTCATTCAAAAATCATGTTAAACACTATTATTGCACACAGAGTGAGTCCATGCAACTTATTATGTGACTTGTTATGCAAATGTTTACTCCTGAACTTATTTAGGCTTGCCATAACCAAGAGGTTGAATACTTATTGACTCAAGCCATTTAATCTTTTCATTTTTTATTTAATTTGTAAAAATGTCTAAAAACATAATTCAGATTTGACATTATGGGGATATTGTGTGTAGGCCAGTAACAAAGAATCTCAATTGAATCCATTTCAAATTCGAGCTGTAACACAACATGTGGAAAAGATCAAAGGGTATGAAACTTCCTGAAGGCACTTTAACTCAGCTGAGCAGTGTGAGTTGAGTTCCATCCACAGCAGAACTCGTGTTCTCTGGCAATCCTGGCAGGCAGGCCAGGGCTGGGCTGGGCTGGGCTGGGCTGAAGACCTGGGTTCAAATACATTTGTTCTCTTTCAAATACTTTAGATGGGCTTGATTGAGCTTGCCTGGCTAATGGAATAGTCCCACAAGTGCAAACCCTGTCCAACAGGCTCTCTATGCAGGCTCAGACAAACAAATAAGGTATTTGAAAACTGTCAAATACTATTTGAACCCAGGTGTCATGGCCAATGCTGTGTGGGTTTGGTATACTGTACAGAAAGAGAGAGAGAGAGAGAGGTCCTAGATCATAAACTGCACTGCGTTCTGACACACACTTACATAACATGGAGTAGGCAGGAGGCCGGCAGGGAGCTAGGTTCAGGCAGGGCAGAGGTGTCATTATCTCCAACGGATGAAATGTGATACAGACAGATACAAAAACCAGAACTTGGCAATATAACATAATAGTGGTCAGGGTCAGGGTGTATGTCATGGTCTGGTCAGGGTGTATGTCATGGTCTGGTCAGGATGTATGTCATGGTCTGGTCAGGGTGTATGTCATGGTCTGGTCATGGTCTGGGGTGTATGTCATGGTCTGGTCAGGGTGTATGTCATGGTCTGGTCAGGGTGTATGTCATGGTCTGGTCAGGGTGTATGTCATGGTCTGGTCAGGGTGTAGGGTGTATGTCATGGTCTGGTCAGGGTGTATGTCATGGTCTGGTCAGGGTGTATGTCATGGTCTGGTCAGGGTGTCATGTCATGGTCTGGTCAGGGTGTATGTCATGGTCTGGTCAGGGTGTATGTCATGGTCTGGTCAGGGCCAGGAGGCAGGCAGGCATGGTGGACGTGCTTCAGCGACGGAAAATCAAAATCAAATCAGATAACGTTCGTAAACAACAGGTGTAGACTTACAGGGAAATTCTTACTTAGGGGTCCTTGTCCAACAGTACAGAGAGAAAGATACAGAGTGAAATAGAAATAATGACATAAATAATAATAATAAATACACTGAATAACAAAAAACAAGTAGCAGGTAATAACATAACTATATACAGGAAGTAGCAGGTAATAACATAACTATATACAGGAAGTAGCAGGTAATAACATAACTATATACAGGAAGTAGCAGGTAATAACATAACTATATACAGGAAGTAGCAGGTAATAACATGGCTATATACAAGAAGTAGCAGGTAATAACATGGCTATATACAGGAAGTAGCAGGTAGTAACATGGCTATATACAGGAAGTAGCAGGTAATAACATAACCATATACAGGAAGTAGCAGGTAATAACATGGCTATATACAGGAAGTAGCAGGTAATAACATGGCTATATACAGGAAGTAGCAGGTAATAACATGGCTATATACAGGGAGTACCAGGTAATAACATGGCTATATACAGGGAGTACCAGGTAATAGCATGGTTATATACAGGGAGTACCAGGTAATAACATGACTACAGGGAGTACCAGGTAATAACATGACTACAGGGAGTACCAGGTAATAACATGACTACAGGGAGTACCAGGTAATAACATGACTACAGGGAGTACCAGGTAATAACATGACTACAGGGAGTACCAGGTAATAACATGACTACAGGGAGTACCAGGTAATAACATGGCTATAGGGAGTACCAGGTAATAACATGACTACAGGGAGTACCAGGTAATAACATGACTACAGGGAGTACCAGGTAATAACATGACTACAGGGAGTACCAGGTAATAACATGACTACAGGGAGTACCAGGTAATAACATGACTACAGGGAGTACCAGGTAATAACATGGCTATAGGGAGTACCAGGTAATAACATGGCTATAGGGAGTACCAGGTAATAACATGACTACAGGGAGTACCAGGTAATAACATGACTTTATACAGGGAGTACCAGGTAATAACATGGCTATATACAGGGAGTACCAGGTAATAACATGGCTATATACAGGAAGTACCAGGTAATAACATGGCTATATACAGGAAGTAGCAGGTAATAACATGGCTATATACAGGGAGTACCAGGTAATAACATGGCTATATACAGGGAGTACCAGGTAATAACATGGCTATATACAGGGAGTACCAGGTAATAACATGGTTATATACAGGGAGTACCAGGTAATAACATGGCTATATACAGGGAGTACCAGGTAATAACATGGTTATATACAGGAGTACCAGGTAATAGCATGGTTATATACAGGGATTATCAGGTAATAACATGTTACTACAGGGATTATCAGGTAATAACATGACTACAGGGAGTACCAGGTAATAACATGACTACAGGGAGTACCAGGTAATAACATGACTACAGGGAGTACCAGGTAATAACATGACTACAGGGAGTACCAGGTAATAACATGGCTATAGGGAGTACCAGGTAATAACATGACTACAGGGAGTACCAGGTAATAACATGACTACAGGGAGTACCAGGTAATAGCATGACTACAGGGAGTACCAGGTAATAACATGACTAAAGGGAGTACCAGGTAATAACATGGCTATAGGGAGTACCAGGTAATAACATGGCTATATACAGGAAGTACCAGGTAATAACATGGCTATATACAGGAAGTAGCAGGTAATAACATGGCTATATACAGGGAGTACCAGGTAATAACATGGCTATATACAGGGAGTACCAGGTAATAACATGGCTATATACAGGGAGTACCAGGTAATAACATGGTTATATACAGGGAGTACCAGGTAATAACATGGCTATATACAGGGAGTACCAGGTAATAGCATGGTTATATACAGGGAGTACCAGGTAATAGCATGGTTATATACAGGGATTATCAGGTAATAACATGACTACAGGGAGTACCAGGTAATAACATGACTACAGGGAGTACCAGGTAATAACATGACTACAGGGAGTACCAGGTAATAACATGGCTACCAGGTAATAACATGACTACAGGGAGTACCAGGTACCAGGTAATAACATGACTACAGGGAGTACCAGGTAATAACATGACTACAGGGAGTACCAGGTAATAACATGACTACAGGGAGTACCAGGTAATAACATGACTACAGGGAGTACCAGGTAATAACATGGCTATAGGGAGTACCAGGTAATAACATGGCTATAGGGAGTACCAGGTAATAACATGACTACAGGGAGTACCAGGTAATAACATGGCTATATACAGGAAGTAGCAGGTAATAACATGACTTTATACAGGGAGTACCAGGTAATAACATGGCTATATACAGGGAGTACCAGGTAATAACATGGCTATATACAGGAAGTACCAGGTAATAACATGGCTATATACAGGAAGTAGCAGGTAATAACATGGCTATATACAGGGAGTACCAGGTAATAACATGGCTATATACAGGGAGGTAATACCATGGTTATATACAGGGAGTACCAGGTAATAACATGGTTATATACAGGGAGTACCAGGTAATAACATGGCTATATACAGGGAGTACCAGATAATAGCATGGTTATATACAGGGATTATCAGGTAATAACATGACTACAGGGAGTACCAGGTAATAACATGACTACAGGGAGTACCAGGTAATAACATGACTGCAGGGAGTACCAGGTAATAACATGGCTATAGGGAGTACCAGGTAATAACATGACTACAGGGAGTACCAGGTAATAACATGACTACATGGAGTACCAGGTAATAACATGGCTACAGGGAGTACCAGGTAATAACATGGTTACATATAGGGAGTACCAGGCAATAACATGACTATATACAGGAAGTACCAGGTAATAACATGGCTATATACAGGAGTACAAGGTACAAACATGGTTATATACAGGGAGTTAACCAAGGTTAACATGGCTAAATAAGATTTGTTCTTAGATAATAGCATGGTTAAATACAGGATTAAGGTAAAAACTATACTACAGGAAGTACCAGGTAATAACATGACTACAGGGAGTACCAGGTAATAACATGACTACAGGGAGTACCAGGTAATAACATGGCTATAGGGAGTACCAGGTAATAACATGACATATACAGGAAGTACCAGGTAATAACATGGCTATATACAGGGAGTACCAGGTAATAACATGGTTATATACAGGGAGTACCAGGCAATAACATGGCTATATACAGGAGTACCAGGTAATAACATGGTTATATACAGGGAGTACCAGGTAATAACATGGTTATATACAGGGAGTACCAGGTAATAACATGGCTATATACAGGAGTACCAGATAATAACATGGCTATATACAGGAAGTACCAGGTAATAACATGGTTAAATACAGGGAGTACAAGGTAATAACATGGCTATATACAGGGAGTACAAGGTAATAACATGGCTATATACAGGGAGTACCAGGTAATAACATGGCTATATACAGGGAGTACCAGGTAATAACATGGCTATATACAGGAAGTACCAGGTAATAACATGGTTATATACAGGAAGTAGCAGGTAATAACATGGCTATTTACAGGGAGTACCAGGTAATAACATGACTGTTGTTTAGCAGTGTCATGGCTTGAGGGTAGAAGGCCCCCACACCAGGCCATTTTTTTTCTTGAGGCCCCCACACAAGGCCTTTGTTTTCCTTGAGGCGCCCACCCCAGGCCATTGTTTTCCTTGAGGCCCCCACCCCAGGCCTTCGTTTTCCTTGAGGCCCCCACCCCAGGCCACAAGGAGGCCATTGTTTTCCTCGAGGCCCCCACACCAGGCCCCCACACCAGGCCATTGTTTTCCTCGAGGCCCCCACACCAGGCCAATGTTTTTCTCGAGGCCCCACACCAGGCCATGTTTTTCTCGAGGCCCCCCCAGGCCATTGTTTTCCTCGAGGCCCCACAACCAGGCCATTGTTTTCCTCGAGGCCCCCACACCAGGCCATTGTTTTCCTCGAGGCCCCCACCCCCCATTGTTTTCCTCGAGGCCCCCACCCCAGGCCATTGTTTTTCTCGAGGCCCCCACACCAGGGCCCCCACACCAGGCCATTTTTTCCTCGAGGCCCCCACACCAGGCCCCCAGGCCATTGTTTTCCTCGAGGCCCCCCCCAGGCCATTGTTTTCCTCGAGGCCCCCACACCAGGCCATTGTTTTCCTCGAGGTCCCCACACCAGGCCATTGTTTTCCTCGAGGCCCCCACACCAGGCCATTGTTTTCCTCGAGGCCCTCACACCAGGCCCCCCAGGCCCCCAACCAGGCCATTGTTTTTCTCGAGGCCCCCACACCAGGCCATTGTTTTCCTCGAGGCCCCCACACCAGGCCATTGTTTTCCTCGAGGCCCCCACACCAGGCCATTGTTTTCCTCGAGGCCCCCACACCAGGCCATTGTTTTCCTCGAGGCCCCCACACCAGGCCATTGTTTTTCTCTAAGGCCTCCATGTCTTTCCTTGAGGCCCCCTTTATTAAGTGCTAATTTCCAACTGAATTTCAGGCAGCGCTTATAGGGATATTTTAGACCAACCAAAATCTGGTTTTAGCAGTAACACAGTTGGTTATGGTATGAAGTTTGACAGCGGAAACGCAGCCCATCCAGCCCGTGACGCACACTGACCATATGACATGGAACAAGAGTACACTAATGTGATTTTGGTGCCTGTAATAGTTTGTATTTAGAAACATAGAAAAATAATGTTTTTTCCCCCCATTTCATAGTATTTGATTAAAAACCAAGCATAGCGTCCCCTCCTCTCAATTAATGCTTTTTTTGTGTCCGCCTAATGCAATCACGAAGACGTCATGACTGTCGATAAAGGAAATGAATCTGAAGCACCGAAGCTTTAGCAAGTTTCAGAGTAAACAGTGAGCTGACGTTCCCTTTTCATCTATTCACTATAGACAGTCCCACATTATTTTCCTTGGCTATGAAAAGCCAACTGACATTTACTCCTGAGGTACTGACCTGTTGCACCCTCTACAATCACTGGGATTATTATTTGACCCTGCTGGTCGTCTATAAACATCTTGAAGAACGATCTGGCCTTCATGGCCATGCACTCTTATAATGTCCACCCGGCACAGCCAGAAGAGGACTGGCCACCCATCAGAGTCTGATTCCTCTCTAGGTTTCTTCCTCACGCCAATCCCAGCAAGTGCCCCGATAATTGTGATAGTGAAAATAGCAAAAATATTTCTGCCACACCCATGAACCTATAGAGCTACCACCTGCGTTAGGTTTGTTAAAATAGAGCAGTGTGTGTGTGTGTGTGTGTGTGTGTGTGTGTGTGTGTGTGTGTGTGTGTGTGTGTGAGACTGTGTGTGTGTGCTTGTACTCTTTTCCTACAGACTAACTATGCTGTAATTCTGGGCGTTGCCTAAAAAAACAACATGGGAAACAGTAACGGAGATGAATCACTGTTTTTAATATAAAAATAGTGACTAGCCAGAGTACTCCTATAGTGTAATGTTATTACACAAGGAGTTGATGTGTTTAAGTTACGTCAAACTGTGACCTGCTGTTTTAAGCTTATTTTAAGCTGAATACTGTTTTTCGAGCCATCAAGTAATTGTTGGAATGGAATCCCATAGAGCTCCGGTCAAAAGTAGTGCACTAAATGGGGAATAGTGTGCCATTTGGGACAAAACCTTTTTTCCAGCTTTATTGAGTTCCAGAATGGGAGCCAAGGAATTGAGGTGCTGTGCTCAACATGGAGTAAACAGAGCTCCTTAATTTGAATACATTTTGTGTCTTTTTTTTTTTTTGGGGGGGGCTACTAGGAGAGTAGAGGGAGGAATTCCGTGGAGCATTCTCACTGAAGACATCACTCACTTCATATACCTGTCATAGTCTGTGAAGGAAATGAAGGGATCGTTGCTAGCTATCTGAGCCTTGAATAACGTGTCCATTTTCAATCCAGACTTTTTGATTGGTCAGATAAGCTATACCTGAGGCAGTGATACTGTATCTGGTTAGACAGGCTTTATATACCAGAGGAAATTATACTGTATCTAACCAATCTCCTCTCCCCTACAAGAACAGAAAAGTTATGACAGGCTCTCTATTAAACAGATATTTCCATGTATTCCAGGGGAAAGTGGAACTGCTTTTGTGACAGAAAGACCATTACCATTCACCACCGTATTTAAATTCATAGTCGTTGGTGAGCAATAGCTTTGGCCCTGTGGGTCGCATTGGAGTAGACTTCTATTCCATTGACAGGCATGACTGAGGCCCATTCTCCACACAGACTGGTGCACCATAACCACTCAAAGCTGCACTATCCCTGTATGCAAATAGACCATTGCCATATATTGATCTGTGCCATTCACTTTGAACTGGACTGTGTTTACAGCATGATTGTTCGCAAGTAGATGCACTTGTTTTGAGATCAAAGTGAGAGCTGCATATAGCCATATGTGCACATTTGTTCATATTCTTTGCTAGTAAGTGAATTATTATAATTATAACTATAACCTAGTTATGGCTAATTATATTTATAACTATAACCTAGGTATAGCTCATTTCTAGTCAGCAATGGGGGAGTGGTTGCTTCCTACAAGAGCATGTGCATTTCTAGCCATTATTGAAATGCAGGTAAAGAGATTTTTTTCTATCTTAAAGGGGCAGTGTTGTATTTTGAGACAAGCTTGAGTAAGCTAAGTAGCCAATAGGCAGAATGTAGCATCATTTATCTGATTCTCTGTATTAACAGTTTGAAAATAATAATGAATTTTATTTTGTAAAGTGGCTTCTTGCATCAAACAACAGAACGTGTTCAGTTACCTTGTCTGAAGGACAAGTGGATTAACAGCTTAATGTCAATCCCTACATGTGTTTTTCATAAGTCTCATGGAATGTTGTCCTACATTGAACACCACACATTTGCTGCTACTGTAGGCTGAAGGATAGAACAGATTCATCTCCATTGTTTTTTGATGGTAGGCCACTGATAAGCCTACATTATGAT
Source organism: Oncorhynchus tshawytscha (assembly GCF_018296145.1). Taxonomy (NCBI): domain Eukaryota; kingdom Metazoa; phylum Chordata; class Actinopteri; order Salmoniformes; family Salmonidae; genus Oncorhynchus; species Oncorhynchus tshawytscha. The sequence continues at coordinate 80,925,354 of NC_056444.1, read as the reverse complement.
CAAATAGCCACGGTTATAACTGTAACAGAAAGCGTATACAGCCTCAGTGGTCACAGTAAATGTGCGCCAGAAGTTGCACAGAATTTTCACAGTGTGCTAATTGCCAATTTTTTTTTGTTAGGGAAAATTGGCAGTGATGTCAGAATGGACTGTGTACTATAGCAGTGATGTCAGAATAGATGTGTACTATAGCAGTGATGTAAGAATGGACTGTGTACAATAGCAGTGATGTCAGAATAGATGGGTACTATAGCAGTGATGTCAGAATAGACTGTGTACTATAGCAGTGATGTCAGAATAGACTGTGTACTATAACAGTGATTTCAGAATAGATGGGTACTATAGCAGTGATGTCAGAATAGATGGGTACTATAGCAGTGATGTCAGAATAGACTGTGTACTATAGCAGTGATGTCAGAATGGACTGTGTACTATAGCAGTGATGTCAGAATAGATGGGTACTATAGCAGTGATGTCAGAATAGACTGTGTACTATAGCAGTGATGTCAGAATAGACTGTGTACTATAGCAGTGATGTCAGAATAGACTGTGTACTATAGCAGTGATGTCAGAATAGACTGTGTACGATAGCAGTGATGTCAGAACAGACTGTGTACTATAGCAGTGATGTCAGAATAGACTGTGTACAATAGCAGTGATGTCAGAATAGATGGGTACTATAGCAGTGATGTCAGAATAGACTGTGTACTATAGCAGTGATGTCAGAATAGACTGTGTACTATAGCAGTGATGTAAGAATGGACTGTGTACAATAGCAGTGATGTCAGAATAGATGGGTACTATAGCAGTGATGTCAGAATAGACTGTGTACTATAGCAGTGATGTCAGAATAGACTGTGTACTATAACAGTGATTTCAGAATAGATGGGTACTATAGCAGTGATGTCAGAATAGACTGTGTACAGCAGTGTTATACTTGCTTCCCAGCAGGCAGAACCCACTTCGTTTGACCCACTGCTCATCATAATCGCACACACTACAAGCATTCACTACAAGCATTCACTACAAGCATTCACTACAAGCATTCACTACAAGCATTCACTACAAGCATTCACTACAAGCATTCACTACAAGCATTCTAGGAAGCACAAATACAAATATAAACTTTATATACGAAAGTATGTGGACACCCTTTCATATTAGTGGATTTGGCTATTTCAGCCACACCCGTTGCTGACAGGTTTATAAACTTGAGCACACAGCCATGTAATCTCCATAGACACAGCCATGTAATCTCCATTCAAGCCAGCAGCATACCACCCTGCATACCACTGCTGGCTTGCTTCTGAAACTAAGCAGGGTTAATCCTGGTCCCTGGATGGGAGACCAGATATTGCTGGAAGTGGTGTTGGAGGGCCAGTAGGAAGCACTCTTTCCTCTGGTCTAAAGAAAAAAAATCCCAATTCCCCAGGGCATTGATTGGGGACACTACCCTGTGTAGGGGGCTGTCTTTTGGATGGGATGGTCCTGACTCTCTGAGGTCATTAAAGATCCCATGGCACTTATTGTAAGAGTAGGGGTGTTAACCCTGGTGTCCTGGCTAAATTCCCAGTTTGGCCCTCAAACCATCACCGTCACCTAATAATCCCCAGTTTACAATTGGCTCATTCATCCCCCTCCTCTCCCCTGTAACTATTCCCTAGGTTGTTGCTGTAAATGAGAAGGTGTTCTCATTCATCCCCCTCCTCTCCCCTGTAACTATTCCCCAGGTTGTTGCTGTAAATGAGAAGGTGTTCTCATTCATCCCCCCTCTCCCCTTAACTATTCCCCAGGTTGTTGCTGTAAATGAGAAGGTGTTCTCAGTCATCCCCCTCCTCTCCCCTGTAACTATTCCCTAGGTTGTTGCTGTAAATGAGAAGGTGTTCTCAGTCAACCCACCTGGTAGAATAATGAATAAATAGAACAGACATTGGCAGTAGAATGGCCTTACTGAAGAGCTCAGTGACTTTCAACGTGGCACCGTCATAGGACCTTTCCAACAAGTCAGTTTGTCAAATTCCTGCCCTGCTAGAGCTGCCCTGGTCAAATGTAAATGCTGTTACTGTGAAGTGGAAACATCTAGGAGCAACAACAGCTTAGCCTCAAAGTGGTAGGCTGGACAAGCTCACAAAATGGGACCGCTGAAGTGCGTAGCGTCTAAAATGTGTCTGTTCTCGGTTGCAACACACAGTTCCATGCTGCGTCCAGCGTCAGCTGGAGAGGTGTAAAGCTTGCCACCATTGGACTCTAGAGCAGTGGAAACGCGTTCCCTGGAATTTGAATGTTTTGAATGGCTGCTGTGCTGGCTGTGCTTGGCCTGCGTGTTGACTTAGCCAACCCCTGTACTGTAATGTGTTGCTCCTGTCCCCTCAGCTGGCTGCTGTGCTGCTGTGCTTGGCCTGCGTGTTGACTTAGCCAACCCCTGTACTGTAATGTGTTGCTCCTGTCCCCTCAGCTGGCTGCTGTGCTGCTGTGCTTGGCCTGCGTGTTGACATAGCCAACCCCTGTACTGTAATGTGTTGCTCCTGTCCCCTCAGCTGGCTGCTGTGCTGCTGTGCTTGGCCTGCGTGTTGACTTAGCCAACCCCTGTACTGTAATGGGATGAGCTGAGAGGAGATCAAGCGTGTTGCTCCTGTCCCCTCAGCTGGCTGCTGTGTCTTCAACAGGGTCAAGTGAATCCCTGACAGAGGCAACATTTGCTCAGTGATTAGTAGAGCCCAGCCAATGAACTGCTACTACTGTCAATGCTGTACAAGTGGGTTCAATGGGACCCACTATGCAGATGTAGGATCTTAATTTGAGCCAGTTTGCTGCAGCAGGAAAATAATCCTGCAGCAACTGGAAATGTGAATTATAATTAATGTACATTGTTGTAGGGGTCGATACATTTTTCATAATGGAAAATCTAATCTAACATTTCAAAGTGGAAATTGGAACTTCAGAAGCCTTTTTAAACATCAAACACACTACACATTTAAAATGTGCTGCTTTGCAGGAAAGTTCTCCTGCAACAGGGTGATCAAATTAAGGTACGACATCTGTACCTGTGTTCCAAATGGCAGCATATTCCCTACATATAGTGCACTACTTTTGATGCATGGAATGCACTGTAGGCCCTCGTCAAAAGCAGTGCACTACATGTAGGGGATATGGTGCCATTTCAGACTCACAGATATAAGAACTGACTCAAGGTTATGGCTTTAGTTATCCCAGCTGTCAGACACCTTTAAGACACGATAAGAACTGACTCAAGGTTATGGCTTTAGTTATGCCACCTGTCAAACATTGACAGACACGATAATAACTGAGTCACGCATATGGCTTTAGTTATCCCAGCTGTCAGACACCTTTAGAACAAACCAGGCGTCACAAACAAGACATGATGGACAGAGCGGTGATATTGCTGTGGTATTGCAGGGGACATTTAAAGAAAAGGCACTGTGTGTACAAATGTGTGTGTGTGTGTATGTGTCTGTGTGTGCATGCATGTGCATGGTGAAATCAAATCAACGTTTATTGGTCACGTACACAGTTTAGGATATGTTATAGCGGGTGCAGCTAAATGCTTGTGTTACTAGCTCCTAACAGTGCAGCTAAATGCTTGTGTTACTAGCTCCTAACAGAGCAGCTAAATGCTTGTGTTACTAGCTCCTAACAGTGCAGCTAAATGCTTCCGTTACTAGCTCCTAACAGTGCAGCTAAATGCTTGTGTTACTAGCTCCTAACAGTGCAGCTAAATGCCTGTGTTACTAGCTCCTAACAGAGCAGCTAAATGCTTGTGTTACTAGCTCCTAACAGAGCAACTAAATTCTTGTTACTAGCTCCTAACAGAACAGCTTAATGCTTCCGTTACTAGCTCCTAACAGTGCAGCTAAATGCTTGTGTTACTAGCTCCTAACAGTGCAGCTAAATGCTTGCTACTAGCTCCTAAAAGTGCAGCTAAATGCTTGTGTTACTAGCTCCTAAAAGTGCAGCTAAATGCCTGTGTTACTAGCTCCTAACAGAGCAGCTAAATGCTTGTGTTCCTAGCTCCTAACAGAACAGCTAAATGCTTGTGTTACTATCTCCTAACAGAGCAGCTAAATGCTTGTGTTACTAGCTCCTAACAGAGCAGCTAAATTCTTGTTACTAGCTCCTAACAGAACAGCTAAATGCTTGTGTTACTAGCTCCTAAAAGTGCAGCTAAATGCTTGTGTTACTAGCTCCTAACAGAGCAGCTAAATTCTTGTTACTAGCTCCTAACAGAACAGCTAAATGCTTGTGTTACTAGCTCCTAAAAGTGCAGCTAAATGCTTGTGTTACTAGCTCCTAAAAGTGCAGCTAAATGCTTGTGTTACTAGCTCCTAACAGTGCAGCTAAATGCTTGTGTTACTAGCTCCTAAAAGTGCAGCTAAATGCTTGTGTTACTAGCTCCTAAAAGTGCAGCTAAATGCTTGTGTTACTAGCTCCTAAAAGTGCAGCTAAATGCTTGTGTTACTAGCTCCTAACAGAGCAGCTAAATGCTTGTGTTACTAGCTCCTAACAGAGCAGCTAAATGCTTGTTACTAGCTCCTAACAGTGCAGCTAAATGCTTGTGTTACTAGCTCCTAACAGTGCAGCTAAATGCCTGTGTTACTAGCTCCTAACAGAGCAGCTAAATGCTTGTGTTACTAGCTCCTAACAGAGCAACTAAATTCTTGCTACTAGCTCCTAACAGTGCAGCTAAATGCTTGTGTTACTAGCTCCTAACAGTGCAGCTAAATGCCTGTGTTACTAGCTCCTAACAGAGCAGCTAAATGCTTGTGTTACTAGCTCCTAACAGAGCAACTAAATTCTTGCTACTAGCTCCTAACAGAACAGCAAAATGCTTGTGTTACTAGCTCCTAAAAGTGCAGCTAAATGCTTGTGTTACTAGCTCCTAAAAGTGCAGCTAAATGCTTGTGTTACTAGCTCCTAACAGTGCAGCTAAATGCCTGTGTTACTAGCTCCTAACAGAGCAGCTAAATGCTTGTGTTACTAGCTCCTAACAGAGCAGCTAAATGCTTGTGTTACTAGCTCCTAAAAGTGCAGCTAAATGCTTGTGTTACTAGCTCCTAAAAGTGCAGCTAAATGCTTGTGTTACTAGCTCCTAACAGAGCAGCTAAATGCCTGTGTTACTAGCTCCTAACAGAGCAGCTAAATGCTTGTGTTACTAGCTCCTAGTGTGTACATTTCAAGAAAGAAGGAAAGGCAACACTGTGTGTGATGAATGAGTTCCCCAATGTCAATCAAAAGATCCGGCATTGAAAACCACAGCCCAGCAGTTCCCCAAAGTCAATCAAAAGACCCGGCATTGAAAACCACAGCCCAGCAGTTCCCCAAAGTCAATCAAAAGACCCGGCATTGAAAACCACAGCCCAGCAGTTCCCCAATGTCAATCAAAAGATCCGGCATTGAAAACCACAGCCCAGCAGTTCCCCAAAGTCAATCAAAAGACCCGGCATTGAAAACCACAGCCCAGCAGTTCCCCAAAGTCAATCAAAAGATCCGGCATTGAAAACCACAGCCCAGCAGTTCCCCAAAGTCAATCAAAAGACCCGGCATTGAAAACCACAGGCCAGCAGTAATAGGAGAGTTAGCAGCCACTCACATGTATTGCCTGAACACACGCAGTAAAACGGCCTCTCAGCTGTGTAACTGTATCTCAAATGACAACCTATATCCTTCACTACTTTTGACCAGAGCCCTATGGGTAAATGCACTATTTAGGGAATAGGGTGATAATTAGGACTAACCCTAATCCTTCGGGGATAAATGTGGGTTTATGTAATCTACATGAAAATCTGCCAGATAGGGTACATAATTGTAAAAGTACAATCTCACACAGCCTCGCATGAGTACAGATGCTCTCTCTCTCTCTCTGTATCTCCCCCACCTCTCTCTCTCTCTCTCTCTCTCTCTCTCTCTCTCTCTGTCTCTCCCCCTCTCTCTCTCTGTATCTTCCCCCCCCCTCTCTCTCTCTCTCTCTCTACCTCTCTCTCTCTCTGTATCTTCCCCCACCTCTCTCTCTCTCTCTCTCTACCTCTCTCTCTCTCTGTATCTCCCCCACTCTCTCTCTCTCTCTCTCTCTCTCTCTCTCTCTCCCCCATCTCTCTCTCTCTCTCTGTATCCCCCCCTCTCTCTCTCTCTCTCTCTCTCTCTCTGTATCTCCCCCATCTCTCTCTCTCTCTCTCTCTCTCTGTATCTCCCCTCTCTGTCTCTCCCCCTCTCTCTCTCTGTATCTTCCCCCCCACCTCTCTCTCTCTCTCTCTCTCTCTGTATCTCCCCATCTCTCTCTCTCTCTCTGTATCTCCCCCACTCTCTCTCTCTCTCTGTATCTCCCCCCACCTCTCTCTCTCTCTCTCTCTCTCTCTCTGTCTCTGTCTCCCCCCTCTCTCTCTCTGTATCTTCTCTCTCCCCCCTCCCTCTCTCTCTCTCTCTACCTCTCTCTCTGTATCTCCCCCATCTCTCTCTCTCTCTCTCTGTATCTCCCCCATCGCTTCTCTCTCTCTCTCTGTATCTTCCCCCACCTCTCTCTCTCTCTCTCTCTCTACCTCTCTCTCTCTCTGTATCTCCCCATCTCTCTCTCTGTATCTCTGTATCTCCCCCTCTCTCTCTCTGTATCTTCCCTCTCTCTCTCTCTCTGTATCTTCCCCCACCTCTCTCTCTCTTTCTACCTCTCTCTCTCTGTATCTCCCCCATCTCTCTCTCTCTACTCTCTCTCTCTCTGTATCTCCCCCCCTCTCTCTCTCTCTCTCTCTCTCTCTCTCTCTCTGTATCTCCCCCACCTCTCTCTCTCTTTCTACCTCTCTCTCTCTGTATCTCCCATCTCTCTCTCTCTACCTCTCTCTCTCTGTATCTCCCCCACCCTCTCTCTCTCTCTCTCTCTGTATCTTCCCCCACCTCTCTCTCTCTCTCTCTGTATCTTCCCCCACCTCTCTCTCTCTCTCTCTCTGTATCTTCCCCCACCTCTCTCTCTCTCTCTCTCTCTCTCTGTATCTTCCCCCCCTCTCTCTCTCTCTCTCTCTCTCTCTCTCTGTATCTTCCCCCCACCTCTCTCTCTCTCTCTCTCTGTATCTTCTCCCCCACACTCTCTCTCTCTAACTCAGTTGTTTTTCTGTATCTTCCCCATCTCTCTCTTAAACCGCTCTCTCTCTCTGAATCTCCCCCATCTCTCTCTCTCTCTTTCTCCCCAGGACTCTCAGCATCAGCCCTCTCTCTCAGCATCTCTCTCTGTATCACACAGCATCAGCCTCAGGACTCTCAGCATCAGCTCAGGACACACAACATCTCTCTCTGGATCACCCAGCATCAGCTCTCTCACTCAACATCAGCCCAGGACTCTCAGCATCAGCCCAGGACACACAGCATCAGCTCTCAGGACACACAGCATCAGCTCTCTCTCACAAACACACACACACACACAACAATAACTCAGTTGTTTTTCTGTATTCTTATAATTCTAAACCGCTGTGCAGAATGAATGGTGAAGGTTTTGGAGGCAATTTCCTGTGGAGGAACTGCTGAGTGTATTATCATTTTCTCCCCAGGACACACAGCATCAGCCCAGGACACACAGCATCAGCCCAGGACACACAACATCAGCCCACGACAAACAGCATCAGCCCAGGACAAACAGCATCAGCCCAGGACACACAGCATCATGCTGGTCAGCATCATTGAGACACACACAGCACCTCCTAGCTCCATGTAACTGACCAGTTTAGTAGCTCATGTCTACTGCAATCTATTTCCCCTGTGATCTATGACTGTTGTAACACAGAAACCATGCTGCTGCCCGCTGTAGCGACAACACAGGACACAACTAGTTGTACGGTACCATGCTTTAATTGGGTGGGTGCACACCTGTGGCACCTCATCTACTGCTTGAGTATCAAAACATTATAGAATTGTCACTCTAAAATAACCTTTATTCAACTAGGCAAGTCAGTAAAGAACAAATTATTTTTTACCCTGACAGCCTACCTGGAACTGTAAAAATCTAATGAGTGTAGGCACATTAAATGATTACCAGCTGCACCTTGTAGATTCCACACTTGAGCATGATAATAAACTTTGTCTGGAGAGAGAATAGAGAGAGCGAGAGAGAGAGAGAGAGAGGAGATGAGATGAGAATAGACAGAGAGAGAGAGAAGAATGGAGAGAGAGAAGAATGAGATGAGAATAGACAGAGAGATAGAGAGAGATGAGGAAGAATGGAGAGAGAGAGAGAGAGAGAGAGAGAGAGCTAGAGAGAGAGGAGAGGAGAAGAGAGATAGAGAGATAGAGGAGAGGAGAATACAGAGAGAGAGAGGAGAATACAGAGAGAGAGAGGAGAATACAGAGAGAGAGAGGGGAGGAGAATAGAGAGAGCTAGAGAGAGAGAGGAGAAGAGGGATAGAGAGATAGAGGAGAGGAGAAGAGAGATAGAGAGAGAGAGGAGAATAGAGAGAGAGAGATAGATACCAATAGTCCCTTGTAGACTTCTGCTATAGTGACACCTTAATGTTGTGAACAGAGTGCCCCATGCCGGCGGTGGGGTTATGATATGGACAGGCATAAGCTATGGACAACGAACACAATTGCATTTTATCTATGGCCATTTCAATGCACAGAGATACCATGATGAGATCCTGAGGGCCATTATCGTGCCATTCATCCGCCGTCATCACCTCATGTTTCAAAATGATAATGCACTGGAAGCTGAAAATGTCCCAGTTCTTCCATGGCCTGCATACTCACCAGACATGTCACCCATTGAGCATGTTTGGGATGCTCCGGATCGATGTGTATGACAGTGTTCCCGTCAATATCCAGCAACTGTTTTGACTACTCACCTAGGGAAATGTTTCTATCCAAATACGTTTTCTCAGGTTCACTTATAATTGGTAAATTGGTCTTATTCAGGAAATTGTCTGTATCTTTCTTTGAACATATGTTTTCAGATTGATACACTTTGTGATAAAAATGTTTTAAACATTGAGTTAATTTAAGAATAACCCGTTGTTTTACTGCCATCTGGGGGGTTTTAATGCTGTGTCTTGTACGTTCCTCCCCATCCTTCTTAATTGGCCAAGCAAGCGCTTTCATCTCACTCAACGTATTGTTGTTTGGACAAGCTTCAACGTGTTCCACTGTTGAACAACATTTCTATGCTGTGGTTTCTCTCTAAGTCGTGGAATATTCTTTTTTAGAATTTAGAATTATTTATTGGTCTTCTGTTTCGTATGTGAAGAGTAAGACACGATACAAGCTGTCATGTAATGGAGGAAGACGCCAACCCACATCCCAAGCTCGCCCAAAACCTTCACTTTCTATTGTTTCTGGTAAAAAACACACATGTAGGCGTTATTCTTCTTCTAATAGGAAAATATCTTTATTATTTGGGCAAGATGCATATAATATGCTTTGAAAGCTTTCCAGACAAGAGTTGGGCGTACTCCGTTATCTCTAAGTAACGTTTGTGTTGAAATGCCATGTCTTCGTTATTGGCAGAGTAGGTTTAAGCTTAAACGTGAAGGACAACGGTCTGTGGTCCGTAATTATTCTAGAATAATATTAGTAAATAGAAAGGATTTACATTCAAAACGACAGTCAAAGAAAGAAAAGTTTACAATGAAAAACGTCACTTGTTGAATATGAGTTGTGGACATGAGAGTAAAAGGAATATTGTCTTTCAGTTGGATGTCTCTATCTGTTCTAATAATATCATATTCCCATAACATTGAGATAGTTTTACTATAAGACCGTTAATGAATTTTGTGTCTTTTTTATTTTATTTTATTTTTTTGTTGTGCCAGGTTTCCTTTTACCATTATAAAACATCAATTTGGGTTCTGTATTAATTTCTGTAGACTTAAATGGGACTTTTTGTTTCAATCAATGAGAATTGAAATTCCTCTGGATCTTAAGGAGAAGATGGAGGAGGACGTCAACCCATCCCAAGCTCACCCAAAACATTCACTTTCTATTGTTTCTGGGTTTAAAAACCCCCACGTGTAGGCGTTATTCTTCTTCAAATAGGAAAATATCTTTATTATTTTGTCTGGATGCATAATGCCATTGTTATTCCATGTCACACATGTTCATATCTTATGTATTATCCACAGAGCGTGATATTGAGATGAGCCTTTACATATTTGTGTCTCATATTGATTCCGTACGTTAAATGAAAGGTGTTGATTAATAACATAAACAGCTACTTGACTCCAAACATTATGTGTTGATTCATAACATAAACAGCTACTTGACTCCAAACATTATGTGAGGTGTTGATACATAAACAGCTACTTGACTCCAAACATTATGTGTTGATTAATAACATAAACAGCTACTTGACTCCAAACATTATGTGTTGATTCGCAACATAAACCGCTACTTGACTCCAAACATTATGTGTTGATTAATAACATAAACAGCTACTTGACTCCAAACAGGTGTTGATACATAAACAGCTACTTGACTCCAAATATTATGTGTTGATTAATAACATAAACAGCTACTTGACTCCAAACATTATGTGTTGATTCGCAACATAAACCGCTACTTGACTCCAAACATTATGTGTTGATTAATAACATAAACAGCTACTTGACTCCAAACATTATGTGAGGTGTTGATACATAAACAGCTACTTGACTCCAAACATTATGTGTTGATTAATAACATAAACAGCTACTTGACTCCAAACATTATGTGTTGATTCGCAACATAAACCGCTACTTAACTCCAAACATTATGTAAGGTGTTGATACATAAACATCTACAATGAAAATAGCATTGATCAATCCTCAAGCTTCTTACTGGGCATGTAATCACAAGACAACAAAAAAATATTTAAAAAAAATCATGATTCCTCTTCCATCCTCTTCCCGTATGAATCTGTCCTGTACTGTTGCACAGGTGAGAGAGCAACCTTATTTGTGCCTCAGTAGTGGCCATTCCCTTTAATGTAGGTTATTGGTCAGTGACTGTGTCTGGATGCCAGGGGTCTCAAACCTCTTCTAGCATGAAAGCTACTTAAAAAAAGCTTTCAAATAGACACATTCTTCCCCTCTCCTCTCCCCGGTCCTTAAGGCGCCACCATGCTTCAGTTCCACTGGCTCCTAACCGAACGAGTGTGCTCACATACTCCCTTAAAAGACATTCGCTTGAAAAACAAGAAAAAGCGACACTAGTACTGTTTGTCCATTTTGATACGCTGTAGCCAGTCCTCAAAACAGTCCAAACTAATCTCAAGAAATCGGTTTTCTCAGTTTTATTTTTCCTGGTTTTAGATTTTTTTTAAATGGTTCACTCTCAAAAAAGGTTTTATTTATTTCACCTTTATTTAACCAGGTAGGCCAGTTGAGAACAAGTTCTCATTTACAATTGCGACCTGGCCAAGATAAAGCAAAGCAGTGCGACACAAATAACAACACAGAGTTACACGTGGAATAAACAAGGTTACAGTCAATAACACAATAAGGAAAAAAGAAAGTCTATATACAGTGTGTGCAAATGGTGCGATGTGGTAAGTCAATACAAATGACCATTTTTCATAGAGAAACAACGAAATTGGATGCTGTGAGTCCATGTCAATGGTTAAATCACATCAGAATACATTTATTTATTTATTTAGGTCTGGAAGAAAACAAACATGTATTTTTGAGTGTAATTCCCCTTTAATTGCGCATCTGGCCCTTTAATTGCGCGTCTAGCGAGTGAGGAATGTGCCATCTAACGTGCGGGTTGAGCGATGGTTCTGTATAGCCGCGAGAAGTAGGCCATGCAGAACCATAGCCTACCCCCCGCCCAAACTACTGTACTGCTGCTGCTCCTTTCATGGCAAAATTAGCAAATAACATATACAAACAATATATTTACTCATGATATACTTCTGCCAGGTAAGCCTACCTTGCAGTTAACATTTAATTGAGAAGGTTTTGGGAAAAAGTATTTCTGTCAACCCACAAGACTGTTATCACATCTACTGGAGTGATAGACAAACGCGCACACCGCACAGACAGACTGGGGCAATATTACTGGAAATTAATTGGCAGATATTGTGTTAGGTTTGGATTTTTTATTCCATAGTGGCTATCCAGGGGTGGGATAATGTCAAAGTTGCGTTGATTAGACAGTAGCTGGGCACTTGCAGCGTCGGATAATTGTGAGATTTGTTTATGACAGTTTGTGATGGAACACAGGAAACATTGCGTAAACTTTCGGGAATTGTTTGGCAAGCTACTCATGGGTGGGCTGGGATCGACCGGCTCGAAGCCCCTGCTCTATACAATACAAAGAAAATATATATACAGTGCATTCGGAAAGTATTCAGACCCCTTGACTTTTTCCACATTTTGTTACGTTACAGCCTTATTCTAATATATATATTTTGGTTTTATTCCCTCATCCATCTACACACAATATCCCATAATGACGAAGTGAAAACAGGTTTTTATAAATGTTTGCAAATTTCTAAAAAAATAAAAAAACAGAAATTCCTTATTTAGATAAATATTCAACATTTTGTTGTGTTACAAAGTGACATTAAAATGGATTTAATTCAATGTTTTTGTCAACTATCTACACAAAGTGGAAGAAACATTTGTAAAAAAATATATATATATATTGAAAAATAAAACACTACTATATCTTGATTAGATAAGTATTCAACTCTCTGAGTCAATACATGTTAGAATCACCTTTGTCAGGTTTAACACTTTTACTGCACACAGAGTCCATGCAACCTATTATGTGACTTGCTAAGCACATTTTTACTCCTAAATGTATTTAGTCTTGTCATAACAAAAGGGTTGAATACCTATTGACTCAAGACATTTTAGCTCTTAATTTTTTATGAATTTGTAAAAATTTCAAAAAAGATAATTCCACTTTGACATTATGGGCTATTGTGTGTAGATCCTTGACAACAAAAAAAAACATCTACATTTCGTCCATTTTAAATTCAGGTTGTAACACAACAAAATGTGGAAAAAGTCAAGGGGTGTGAATACTTTCTGAAGGCACTGTTGTCTTGGCCAGTACTTAATTTATAAATCGGGAGGTCCCGGAACACATAGTGAGCGCAAGAAGGGGGGTTATCCGGGGGGGCTCTGACATACCGGAACACATTGTGAGAGAGAAAAAAGTGTCGAACACAACACAGCAGCACAGAAAACAGAGTAAACAGCCAAGTAGCCTACTGTCTATGGTGGCAAAACGGACTGCACTCTCCATGGTGCTGATTAATTCAAAGCATTTTAGACGTCACTGCAATGTGCCAACATACTTGAGTATAGCTGCGGGGCAAGTCCTACTTTCTTATAGCTTCATTTTCTAGACATCAATGTAGAGCAACATCTTTAGACGACACTGCAGAACACGCGCAATATACATACATACGTACGTAAATACATACATACATACATACATACATACATACATACATACATACATACATACATACATACATACATACATACATACATACATACATACATACATACATACATACATACATACATACATACATACATACATACATACATACATACATACATACATACATACATACATACATACATACATACATACATACATACACAAACACACATACATATGTACCCTAAAGCCAACACCTCATTTGGCCGCCTTTCGTTCCAGTACTCTGCTGCCTGTGACTGGAACGAATTGCAAAAATCGCTGAAGTTGGAGACTTTTATCTCCCTCACCAACTTCAAACATCAGCTATCTGAGCAGCTAACCGATCGCTGCTGCTGTACATAGTCTATTGGTAAATAGCCCACCCATTTTCACCTACCTCATCCCCATACTGTTTTTATTTATTTACTTGCTCTTTTGCACACCAATATCTCTACCTGTACATGACCATCTGATCATTTATCACTCCAGTGTTAATCTGCAAAATTGTAATTATTCGCCTACCTCCTCATGCCTTTTGCACACATTGTATATAGACTCCCCCTTTGTTTTCTACTGTGTTATTGACTTGTTAATTGTTTATTCCATGTGTAACTCTGTGTTGTCTGCTCACACTGCTATGCTTTATCTTGGCCAGGTCGCAGTTGCAAATGAGAACTTGTTCTCAACTGGCCTACCTGGTTAAATAAAGGTGTTCTCAACTAGCCTACCTGGTTAAATAAAGGTGAAATAAAAAAAATAAAAAAAATAAAATAAACATACACACACATACACACATATGTACATACATACACACACACACATATGTACATACATACACACACACACACACACACACACACACACACATATGTACATACACACACACACACATATGTACATACACACACACACACACATATGTACATACATACACACACACACACACACACACACACACACACACACACACACACACACACACACACACACACACACACACACACACACACACACACACACACACACACACACATACATACATACACACACACACACACACACACACATACATACATACACACACACACATACATACGTACATACACACACATACATACATATGTACATACATACACACACACACATATGTACATACACACACACACACACACACACACACACACACACACACACACACACACACACACACACACACACACACACATACTCACTCACTCAGCTGTTTGGCTTACAAGGCCTGAATTTTACATACTTTTCAAGACATGGAGCAGCAGAATAAATATCACACTATCGAAATCTAACTTCAAATGAAATTAATAAATGTAGGCTACAGCAGAACATACAGATGAGAATATATAGGCCTCCTGCCTATGTGATAATATGACGCATATATATACAAACTTGTTCTGTACTGTGAAGGTGAAACTAAATGTTTAAAAATCCTACCTTAGTTTTCAAAAACCTCCCACAATGACTCTCCCCGTGTCAATTCCATTTAACTCCTGAGAGTACATTTCTTGCTCAAAGCCATGCGCATGTGGTTGTGACGTTTAGCCTCCTATAAGGCTGTTGTGAAAACTCTATCTGTAGTTTATTTATTTTTTATTTTGACTGTTATCTATAACCTGGGTGTCCTCAAATCTGTCGTTCTGCCCCTGAACAAGGCAGTTAACCCACGGTTCCTAGGCCGCCATTGTAAATAAGAATTTGTTCTTAACTGACTTGCCTAGTTAAATAAAGGTAAAATAATGAAGGTTAAATGAATAAATAAAAGGTTAGAGAGGTGCAGCAAAGTTAAATAAAGGTAAAATGAAAAAAACTGTACATTCCACCCACTCTTTTGCTAGTTTAATAATAATTAATAATAATTAATAATAATTAATAATAATTAATAGCTCGAGTCGTTTCTAGACACAAGCGCACACCCATTTTGCATGTTGTACAGCCCAATTTTGAATTCTGCATGACAAGCCGAGAGCACTTCGTCAGTGGATGCACTCCCCCCCCCGCACTTTTACATGATGGTCTTTCTAGGGGGAGAAATACCGAGGAGGCATCTCGATTTAACAATGATCGCTTTTATTAGAATGTCTACATAATTGTAAGGGATTTCCTCCTCTTCTTCCGAAGAGGAGAGGCGAGAAGGATCGGAGGACCAATATGCGGCGTGGTAAGTGTCCATGGTTCTTTTAATAGGTAAATGTACACATGAACAACTGAATACAAAAAAAACAATAAACGTGGAATGAACGAAACCCAAAACACTACCGTGTGGTGAAAAACACAGACACGGAAACAAACACCCACAAACACACAGTGAAACCCAGGCTACCTAAGTGTGATTCTCAATCAGAGACAACTAATGACACCTGCCTCTGATTGAGAACCATACTAGGCCAAAACGTACAAATCCCCAAATCATAGAAAAACAAACACACACTGCCCACCCCAACTCACGCCCTGACCATACTAAATAATGACAAAACAAAGGAAACAAAGGTCAGAACGTGACAATAATTCATGTCTACAATGCGAACAGTGAAATAAATAAATACATCGTGCCGCGAGACGTACCGGATCTGGGTGGCGGAACAAACAAAGTCAAATCTGAGAGGTGGAAAAGGATCCGGCTCAAATTAACCACTTGTCTTGGCCATACTTAAATATGTTCTGGTGGACCACAAATGTCCTATTTTAAGCAAGGTGTATTATGAAGGGAAATTATTGATATATATGTATAATATTAACACTTATGGTAAATCCAATGGAATTTCCCAACTAGGATTAAATGAAACACTTAATATATATATATATATATATATATATTAATGTATTTGAATGTATTATTTATAAAACAGATGTAACCACTGGAGTAGCCTACAGCTCTGTTGTACTGCGCACAACCACATGTGTGGTGGATTCGTCTTGACCCACTGGGGGACAGAGTGGGTGCATCATTAATAGCAGGGTGGTATATTGACTTTTAACATCAATGCAACATCCATCTGCTCTAGGCACCGTTTATTCACTAGATCTTTATTGGCTACATGTTCAGTTTGCCTAGCTACATTTCCTTGTACATTCCACATTGGGATTCAGTGAATGACTACGTTTTGCTATACTTGTCCAACAAAGATCGGGAAATAACTCATCCCAAATCTTCTCAATTTGGTTAAAGTCGAGGGATTGTGGAGGCCAGGTCATCTAATACAGCACTCCATCACTCTCCTTGGTAAAATAGTCCTTACACAGCCTGGAGGGCCCTAAGCGACTGGTTATGCCTGGAACCGGCCCTGGAGGAGAGAGAGATAGCGAGACAGACAGAAAGACAGCTGCCAACAGTATCCTCTCTAGACGTCTGCCATACTGACACTGTGACCCCTCCTGCTGGGTCCTGACAATCAACCCCCCCCCACACACGCACGCACGCACGCACACACACACACACACACACACACACACACACACACACACACACACACACACACACACACACACACACACACACACACACAGAGAGAGACAGGCACACACACACACACACACCCACACACACACACACACACTGATCCGCCCGCTGGGTCCTGACAATCAACCCCCCCAACACACACACACACACACACACACACACACACACACACACACACACACACACACACACACACACACACACACACACACACACACACACACCCCCACACACACACACAGAGACACACACACACACACACACACACACACACACACACACACACACACACACACACACACACACACACACACACACAGCACACACACACACACACACACACACAGAGACAGGCACACACACACACACACACACACACACACACACACACACAGAGACAGGCACACACACACACACACACACACACACGCACACACACACGCACACACACACACACACACACACACACACACACACACACGCACACACACACACACACACACACACACACAGAGACAGGCACACACACACACACACACCACACACACACACAGAGAGAGACAGGCACACACACACACACAGAGACAGGCACACACACACACACACACCCACGCACACACACACACACACACACAGAGACATGCACACACACACACACACACACACACTGATCCGCCCGCTGTGTCCTGGCTGTCAACCCACTACTCACAGAGCTGACCATGTGATATCAACAGCTGGTCTCTCAGCAACCCAATTGGCATCATGTAGTTTATAGCTTCCTGGTTATCACATGGATGCTTCACTGATGTGTTGCATGAGTTGCTTCGGCTTTGTTGTTTATCAACAGAACATTTGGTAGATAATATGTTGGGATGTATCCCAAATGAAACCCTATTCCCTACATAGTGTACTTTCCTAGTCCAAAGTAGTGCACTACATCCTATAGGGCCCTGGTAAAAAGTAGTGCACTACACTCTATAGGGACCTGGTCCAAAGTAGTGCACTACACCCTATAGGGACCTAGTCCAAAGTAGTGCACTACATCAGGAATAGGGTACCATTTGGGGTTCACCGGTTATTTGCCCACTAAATAATTTCAGTGACAGTGGTGCAGGCTAAGTCGTTGTTTATCGTTCCCGTTCCCCCATCGTTTTTTTTGGCCTCGTTGGTAATTCCCTTCATGATCTTTCCAGGGAATTATGATCTGTTGTACCCCACTAGCTATTTGGCAGGAGTCAGGTGGATTAATCCTCATTATTCTCTGGGACTGTGTGGTTCCCATGGCTGTGGGGTTGAGTAGGGAGGCTTGTGGTGTGTGTTGTGTGTGTGTCTGTCTGTGTGTGTGAGTGAGTGAGTGAGTGAGTGAGTGAGTGAGTGAGTGAGTGAGTGAGTGAGTGACAGTTGGAGGAGGGCCATAGAAGAGTTATGTCAAATCCCTGCCATGGGCCTCCTGACTCAGCTCTGTCTCTAAACCCTGCCATGGACCTCCTGGTGCAGCTACCATGGGCCTCCTGGTGCAGCTACCATGGACCTCCTGGTGCAGCTACCATGGACCTCCTGGTGCAGCTACCATGGACCTCCTGGTGCAGCTACCATGGACCTCCTGGTGCAGCTACCATGGACCTCCTGGTGCAGCTACCATGGACCTCCTGGTGCAGCTACCATGGACCTGCTGGTGCAGCTACCATGAACCTCCTGGTGCAGCTACCATGAACCTCCTGGTGCAGTTCTCCAGGGAGACTCTGAGTGTCATGCAACACCACTCACAAATAAGATTAGTGTGTACCCACAATGCTGTGCCTCTGAAATGCTCAGCTGTAGCTCACACAGCTCTTGGATTTCACCCATAAACAGAGAAAGAGGGAGAGAGAGAGAAATGGTGGGCAGAGAGGGGGAGGGAGAGTGGTAAAGACATGGAGAGTGAGGGGGGGAGTCCGAGTGAGAGAAAGTGAGGAAGAGAGAGAGCGAGAGAGCGAGACCAATAAAAACAAATTCTCAGCTTTTTCTAAATGTCAATGTTAAATGGCTTGTCCATCTACATTGCCATTTCATGTTTGACTTACCCAGCATGTTAGGGTCCTCTGTGGGGCCCTCTGTAGCTCAGTTGACAGGTCGTGTTGCTTGAAATGCCACTGTAGTGGGTTCAATTGTTTATTTTGTATTTATTTAGTTTATACTGTATTATTGACTGTATGTTTGTTTTACTCCATGTGTAACTCTGTGTTGTTGTATGTGTCGAACTGCTTTGCTTTATCTTGGCCAGGTCGCAATTGTAAATGAGAACTTGTTCTCAACTTGCCTACCTGGTTAAATAAAGGTGTTCTCAACTTGCCTACCCGGTTAAATAAAAGGTGAAATAAAAAATAAATAAATAAATACAAAATTCCCACGACCACCCACATGTAAAAGGTATGTATGCTTGACTTGCCTGTAAGAGGCTTTGAATAAAAGCCTCTTATATTATTATATACAATAG
The DNA here is from genome assembly GCF_018296145.1 of Oncorhynchus tshawytscha. Taxonomy (NCBI): domain Eukaryota; kingdom Metazoa; phylum Chordata; class Actinopteri; order Salmoniformes; family Salmonidae; genus Oncorhynchus; species Oncorhynchus tshawytscha. The sequence continues at coordinate 80,905,984 of NC_056444.1, read as the reverse complement.
AATACATACGTCTCACAAACAGCTTTTACACACGTCTTTAGCTTAACCGTGAAGGAATCTGAAATGGCACAGACTATTCTCTACGTTGAGGTCCGATATCAAGCCACTATAGGAAATAATGTGCCAGTTACGACGGAGACCATGGGGACTTATCTCCTCACAGTGAACAGGCACGACTTAGACTGAATCCCTGTTCCCTATATAGTCCACTACTTTTGACCAGAGACCAAATTGGGATGCATCCTCATCGGTCATTTGTACCTCCCAGGGATTGCCATGGCCCCGACATGTCATAATGCCTGTTCCCTTTGAGACGTGTTTCTCCCCAGTACATGTTACACAGAGAATTACTGTTAGAGATGTGAGTTTGTGAGGTCATGTTGGTTAGAGACCAACATTATAAAACACAGAGAATTAAATGGAAGGAAGAGGATGAGTTGACTCTGTATGTATCACAGTTCATGTTGTATTAGTATGTTATTATATTGTACATTATCAGCGCAACAACGAAAAATCCACGAAAAACAACAGACATTGAATTCTAACTCAGTTGCCAGAGAGGAAGGAAACCACTTAGGGATTTCACCGTGAGGCCAATGGTGATTATAAAACAGTTGCAGAGTTTAATGGCTGTGATAGGAGAAAACTGAGGATGTATCAACAACATTGTGGTTACCCCACAAAAGTAAATAAATGACAGAGTGAAAAGAAGGAAGCCTGTACAAAATAAAAATATCCCAAAACATACACCCTGTAATACTACAAAAAAATGTGGCAAATAAATAACTTTTTGTCCTGAATACAAAGTGTTATGTTTGGTGCAAATCCAACAACACATCAATGAGTACCACTGTTAATATTTGGTGTTGGCTGCGTCATGTTATGGGTATGCCTTTTCATCGACAAGGGAGTTTTTTAGGATAAAAATAAACAGAGTAGAGCCAAGCACGGGAAAAATAGGAACCTTGGTTCAGTCTGCTTAACATAAGACACTGGGGAAAAAATTAACCTTTCAGCAGGACGATAACCTAAAACACAAGGCCAAATATACAATGGAGTTGCTTTCGAATATGACATTGAATGTTCCTAAGTGACCTAGTTACAGTTTTGACTTAAATCAGCTTGAAAAATCTATGGCAAGACTTGAAAATGGCTGTCTAGCAATGATCAACAACCAACTTGACAGAGCTTGAATAATAAAAATAAATATATATATTGTACAATCCCAAGGTGTGCAAAGTTCATAGAATTTACCCAGAAAGACTCACAGTTTTAATTGCTGCCAAATTATTGACTGAGGGGGATGAATACTTATCTAATTAAGATATAGTGTTTTATTTTCCATTAATTAATACAAAATGTTGCTGAATTTTCCTTCCGCTTTGACATTGGTGTATTTTGTGTAGATAGTTGTAAAAAAACAAACAATTAAATCCATTTGAATCCCGCTTTGAAACACAAACAGTTTGGGGGGAAAAGGGGGGGAGTGTATACTCTCTGCAGGAACTGTATATGTAAATCATATGCCGGGTTTATATAAACAAGTCTCTTATTATATAAGAGATCAATTAGATCAATTGGTACACATAAGCAAGACACTTACACAATTAGAACATTCTCAACATTCTCAACGTTCTCTCTGTACTGAATGTCTACTTAATGGTAACCATGGTTTCACAACCAGCCAGGTCTTTCTCTTTGAAATCAGCCTCCCACTTCTCTGCTCTACATTCCCCTGGATGGACAGAGCGAGAGAGGAAATAACTGATAACAAAACCCACAAAAACAAAGAATTTCAAGCCTGGGAGGCAAAAAAGCATGTGAAAATAGCAATTCCAGAAGGACTGATAGAGCTCTGATTGGACATTGTCCTCATCTTGTATCTTGTGTCCCTGAGTTTCCTAGCTTCCTAGTAAATAATACTGTTAACTAAGCCTTCAGTCAGCGGGCTGTGCTACTTTTTGACCCTATTCCTTATTTTTTTTTAAAAATGCTTTGGAAAAAACAGGGGTTTTGACAAGTGTGTGTGCGTGTCTATGTCCGTAATCTAGGACAAATATGAAGTATCAGCACCACCCGTTAGAAAAAGGATTTTGTACTGCTTTGAGTCATTTGTGGTTCTTTGATGTTGTCAGGACTGGTGATTCTTGGGACTGAGCGTTGTAGTTACATTGTATTGTTGTTGTAGGGGAAAATAACATAATAATTACAGAGAATTAAATCGTTTTTGTAGTTAGAATAAGATAAGATTTGCATTCCTGCATCATTCTTTTGTGGTAATTTAATTTGATCTTGAAATTAAGATAATTGATTACTCATTTTATACGTGCAGTAGATAAAGTATTCTCTACATTTTATACGTACAGTAGATAAAGTATTCTCTACATTTTATACGTACAGTAGATAAAGTATTCTCTACATTTTATACGTACAGTAGATAAAGTATTCTCCACGTAGCTCATTCTATATAGTGTCACTACTGTTGAACATTGTAACGATGACGACATGAGTCGAGAAGCAGGTGCAGGTAAAACATTTAATGAAAACAACAAACATGAAACAAGTCAGCGTAACAGAAACGAGGTAACATGAACACATGTGCAATACCAACTGAGGAATGAACAAACGGAAAGGACCAAAAAAGGGGAGGTAATGAGGTCCAGGTGTGAATGATAACGATGAGTGCCAGGTGTCTGTAATAATGAGTGCCAGGTGTGTGTAATAATGAGTGCCAGGTATGTGTAATAATGAGTGCCAGGTGTGTGTAATAATGAGAGCCAGGTGTGTGTAATGATGAGTGCCAGGTGTGTGTAATGATGAGTGCCAGGTGGGTGTATTAATGAGAGCCAGGTGTGTGTAATGATGAGTGCCAGGTGTACGTAATGATGAGTGCCAGGTGTGCGTAATAATGAGAGCCAGGTGTGCGTAATAATGAGTGCCAGGTGGGTGTAATGATGAGTGCCAGGTGGGTGTAATGATGAGTGCCAGGTGTGTGTAATGATGAGTGCCAGGTGTGTGTAATGATGGGTGCCAGGTGTGTGTAATGATGAGTGCCAGGTGGGTGTAATGATGAGAGCCAGGTGTGTGTAATGATGAGTGCCAGGTGTACATAATGATGAGTGCCAGGTGTGCGTAATAATGAGAGCCAGGTGTGCGTAATAATGAGTGCCAGGTGGGTGTAATGATGAGTGCCAGGTGGGTGTAATGATGAGTGCCAGGTGTGTGTAATGATGAGTGCCAGGTGTGTGTAATGATGGGTGCCAGGTGGGTGTAATGATGAGTGCCAGGTGTGTGTAATGATGAGTGCCAGGTAGCGTAATAATGAGTGCCAGGTGGGTGTAATGATGAGTGCCAGGTGGGTGTAATGATGAGTGCCAGATGGGTGTAATGATGAGTGCCAGGTGTGTGTAATGATGAGTGCCAGGTGGGTGCAATGATGAGTGCAAGGTGTGTGTAATGATGAGTGCCAGGTGTGTGTAATGATGGGTGCAAGGTGTGTGTAATGATGAGTGCCAGGTGTGTGTAATGATGGGTGCCAGGTGTGTGTAATGATGAGTGCCAGGTGTGTGTAATGATGAGTGCCAGGTGGGTGTAATGATGAGTGCCAGGTGTGTGTAATGATGAGTGCCAGGTGTGTGTAATGATGAGTGGTGCCAGGTGTGCGTAATGATGATTCCCAGGACAGGTGGTTAGTATTTCGGCATCGTCTCATGCTGGAGGTGGGGAGCAGGTGTAGACGTGACAGACATACCTTTTTCCTACTGATATATTGTCCATACTGTCTATATACACACCATGCATTTATATCCCAGACTCTGACATTGCTCGTTCCGATATTTATTAATTTCCTGTTTCTTATTTTTTATTTCTTATTTGTGTATTATTATTTTATTATTCAGTGGAGGCTCCTCCTCAGAAGAAGGGGAGGACCATCCTCCTCAGTGAATTTCATAAAAATATAAATTGTAAAACATTGATAAGCTTTACAGTTTTAGATAAAACTGTACTAAATACAGTGTATTCAGACCCCTTGACTTTTTCCACATTTTGTTAGGTTAAAGCCTTCTTCAAAAACTGATTAAAAAACACTTTTCATCAATCTACACACCATACTCCATTATGACAAAACAAAAACAGGTTTTTAGAAATGTGTGCACATTTATAAAAATATCACATTTACATAAGTATTCAGAAACTTTACTTTGTTGAAGCACCTTTGGTTGCGATTACAGCCTCGAGTCTTCTTGGGTATGACTCTACAAGGTTGGCACACCTGTATTTGGGGAGTTTCTCCCATTCTTCTCTGTAGATCCTCTCAAGCTCTGTCAGGTTGGATGGGGATTGTCGTTGCACAGCTATTTTCAGGTCTCTCCAGAGATGTTTGATCGGGTTCAAGTCCGGGCTCTGACTGGGCCACTCAAGGACATTCAGAGACTTGTCCAGAAGCCAATCCTGCGTTGTCTTGGCAGTGTGCTTAGCGACGTTGTCCTGCTGGAAGGTGAACGTTCGCCTAAGTCTGAGGTCCTGAGCGCTCTGGAGCAGGTTTCATCAAGGATCTCTCTGTACTTTGCTCCATTCATCTTTCCCCTTATCCTGACTAGTCTCCCAGTCCCTGACACTGAAAAACATCCCCACAGCATGATGCTGCCACCACCATGCTTCACTGTAGGGATGGTGCCAGATTTCCTCCAGACATGACCCTTGGCATTCAGGCCAAAGTGTTCAATCTTGGTTTCATCAGATCAGAGAATCTTGTTTCTCATGGTCTGAAAGTCATTTAGGTGCCCTTTGGAAAACTCCAAACGGGCTGTCATGTTCCTTTTACAGAGGAGTGGCATCCGTCTGGCCACTCTACCATAAAGGCCTGATTGGTGGAGGGCTGTAGAGATGGTTGTCCTTCTGGAAGGTTCTTCCATCTCCACAGAGGAACTCAGGAGCTCTGTCACAGTGACCATCGGGTTCTCGGTCACCTCCCTGACCAAGGCCCTTCTCCCCCGATTGCTCAGTTTGGCCAGGCGGCCAGCTCTAGGAAAAGTCTTGGTGGTTCCAAACTTCTTCCATTTAAGAATGGAGGCCACTGTGTTCATAGGGACCTTCAATGCTGAAGACATTTTGTGGTACCCTTCCCAGATCTTTGCCTCGACACAATCCTGTCTCTGAGCTCTACAGACAATTCCTTCGACCTTATAGCTTGGTTTTTGCTCTGACATGCACTGTCAGCTGTGGGACCTTATATAGACAGGTGTTTGCCTTTCCAAATCATGTCCAATCATTTAAATTTAATTAGAGCGTTGGACTAGTAACCGAAAGGTTGCAAGTTCAAATGCCCCGAGCGGATGCCCCGAGCTGACAAGTTTTAAAAATCTGTCGTTTTACCCCTGAACAAGGCAGCAACAAGGCACTGTTTCTAGGCTGTCATTGAAAATAAGATTTTTTATTTAACTGACTTGCCTAGTAAAATAAAAAAATAAACAGGTGGACTCCAATCAAGTTGTAGAAACATCTCAAAGATGATCAATGGAAACAGGATCTACCTGAGCTCTATTTTGTGTCTCATAGCAAAGGGTCTGAATACGTTTTTAAATGAGGTATTTCCCATTTGCAAAAAATTATAAAAAACTGTTTTTGCTTTGTCATTATGGAGTAGTGTGTGTAGATTGATGAGTAAAAGAAACATTCAATCAATTTTAGAATAAGACTTGTAACGTAACAAAATGTGGAAAAAGTGAAATGGTCTGAATACATTCTGAATACACTGTATATGCACATGTAAACAAATAATTGATTAAAACACATTATTTTGCAAAAAGGTCTACAGTAGCCTCAACAGCACTGTGTAAATGTAGCACAGTGGTGTAGCCGGAGGACAGCTAGCTTCCGTCCTCCTCTGGGTTCAATGACTTCAATACCTAACCTAGGAGAATCATGGTTTTCATCCCCTTCCATAGACTTACACAGTAATTATGACAACTTTCAGAGGACCTCCTCCAACCTATCAGAGCTCTTGCAGCATGAACTGACATGTTGTCCACATAATCAAAGGATCAGAGAATTAATTTTGTACTGAAAGCTTAAACTACAGATAGATAGCACTGCAGGGCATAAAATGTGATGAGTAGTTGACTCAGAGAGAGAAAGACAATAGTTTAACATTTTTCAACAAATTAAATTATTCCAAAATGAAGGAGAAGCAAAAGAGAGATTTCGTCATTTTGGTTTCACTTTCAGTTTCACTTACTTAGCAAGCAAATGCAGCTAGCTAGTCTGAAACACCCTGCACAAACAGAGGGATGCTATGTTAGCTAGCTGGCTATAACAGAGGGATGCTATGTTAGCTAGCTGGCTATAACAGAGGGATGCTATGTTAGCTAGCTGGCTATAACAGAGGGATGCTATGTTAGTTGGCTGGCTATAACAGAGGGATGCTATGTTAGCTAGCTGGCTATGACTATCCAACACAACACTGGAACTCATCCAAGTCTAGGTAAGCTTTTGGTTTTACAAATATATTGCCACTGGGGCCCGCCGGTGTAAGTGCTAAAATGCTTACCGACTGAACACTAATGATACTGCATGATTGTAGCAGGTTTACTAACTCGTTAGTTCTATTAGCTATGTTGACTATGACGTTACTTTAGCTAATATGGTGACAACGACATAGGCTATCTGTATGATATCTGTTATGATATGGTTTGGCTTGGAAAGGTTTTTTCACCTGCTCACAAACAGTTGATGTGTTATGCATTGAAGTCCACAAGCGAAAGGAAAAGGTGAGAGGAGGAGAGCGCGTAGATGCGAGAAGGAATACAATGTGGCTGTTATGAAAGTGAACTGTGTTTATGCCTGATCAGGGGTGTATTCATTACGCAGATTCTGTTGAAAAACATTTCTCAAACGGAACAAAACGGGTATTAACATACCTGAATTTGTCCAATAGTAACTCTTGTTTGCAACTGTTGAACTAAAGATTACACCTTATATCAGCTAGACGCAGGCAAGAGTGTGCAAGGTGGTATTGAATGTGTCACTGTCTGTCCATGTGTAATTGTCTGTCAACTCAACCTGTGTGCATCTACGTTGTAAACTTTCATTAAATAGGCTAGGTTGTAGCAACCTCATGATGGATATAGGGAAAATTAGAGTAACGTATCACTGTTACATTGAACTGGGTGAATGCAATATGAATGACAGTCATCCAGTATGCTGTAATAGAAATAAGGCCATGCTAATGGAAAAAATAAAAATAATTAATCGTCCTCACTCAGCCTAATTGGCAACGGTCCTGTTAGACATTTATTGCACTGCTGAAGCTAGAAAACACAAGAATTTCGCTGCCCCTGCTTTAGCATCTGGTCATCTGTGTACTCTATTTTTTAAATTTTTTGATTTGAATGGCAGCCTTTGATAATGTAGATCAGAAAGCAGAAGAACAGGAGAACAGAATCATAAACGTAGGACCAGCACCGGCTCCTAGACGAAACGGGTTACTTTTGCTTCATTGACATTGGAAAGGTGCTGTGTATTTCACCGCCGCACTTTACTCTTAATACCCCCGCACTTATTTCTGACCTTCCTCTTCTTTGGTTTCCATGAAAACATGGTAAATGTGGACATGAAAAAAATGATTGAATTAAATTTCCAGATATCCCTTATTTCCCTGGCTGTAGCTTGTTTCAGGTTAAATTAAAGGGGAATTGGGTTTGCTGTACTGTGAATGATGTACAATCCCCCTCTTACCCTCTATCAGAATAATAATCAACAGACTACTGTAGAAATCATTACCATCTGAAATATTTACATATAGCTGGATGCTTTCAGACTGCCAACATGAATGAGAGAGAGAGAGAGAGAGAGAGAGGGGGGAGGGTATGGTTGCGTATGGGAGAGAGAGAGAGAGGGTAGGAAAGATAGAGAAAGAGAGAGGGGGGTTATGGTTGGGTATGGGAGAGAGAGAGATAGAGAGAAATAGGAGTGGGCGAGAGAGATAGAGGGGTAAGGGAGAGAGAGATAGACAGAGCGAGAGAGAGAGAGAGAGAGATTATTGATATTCTGTATCAATAAGTGGTTGCTATTACACTTGCCATTGTTATTATTATTATTATAGTTATTTGTGTTTTATTCCAAATAGTAGTGGTAAGGGTAGTAGTAATAATGGTGGTAGTAGTAGTAGTAATGATGACGGTAGTGGTAGTAGTAATGATAATGGTAGTAGTGATAATGGTGGTAGTAGTAGTAGTAATGATGACGGTAGTGGTAGTAGTAATAATGGTGGTAGTAGTAGGAGTAATGATGACGGTAGTGGTAGTAGTAATAATGGTGGTAGTAGTAGTAGTAGTAGTAATGATGACGGTAGTGGTAGTAGTAATAATGGTGGTAGTAGTAATAATGTTGATGGTAGTGGTAGTAGTAGTAGTAATGACGGTGGTAGTAGAAGTAGTAGTAACAATGGTGGTAGTAGTAGTGGTAGAATTTGGTGGTAGTAGTAGTAGTAATAGTGGTGGTAGTAGTAGTGGTAATAATGATGATGGTAGTAGTAGCAGTAATAATGGTGGTGGTAATAGTAATAATGGTGGTGGTAGTAGTAGTAGTAATGTTGGTTGTGGTGGTAGTAGTAGCAGTAATAACGGTGGTGGTGGTAGTAGTAGTAATGATGGTAGTAGTAGTAGTAGTAATAATGGTGGTGGTGGTAGTAGTAATAATGATGGTAGTAGTAGTAGTAATAATGGTGGTGGTGGTAGTAGTAGTAGTGGTAGTAATAATGATGGTAGTAGTAGTATTAATGATGGTAGTAGTGGTAGTAGTATCAAATCAAATGTATTTATATAGCCTTTCGTACATCAGCTGATATCTCAAAGTGCTGTACAGAAACCCAGCCTAAAACCCCAAACAGCAAGCAATGCAGGTGTAGAAGCACGGTGGCTAGGAAAAACTCCCTAGAAAGGCCAAAACCTAGGAAGAAACCTAGAGAGGAACCAGGCTATGTGGGGTGGCCAGTCCTCTTCTGGCTGTGCCGGGTGGAGATTATAACAGAACATGGCCAAGATGTTCAAATGTTCATAAATGACCAGCATGGTCGAATAATAATAAGGCAGAACAGTTGAAACTGGAGCAGCAGCACGGCCAGGTGGACTGGGGACAGCAAGGAGTCATCATGTCAGGTAGTCCTGGGGCATGGTCCTAGGGCTCAGGTCCTCCGAGAGAGAGAAAGAAAGAGAGAAAGAGAGAATTAGAGAAAGCACACTTAAATTCACACGGGACACCGAATAGGACAGGAGAAGTACTCCAGATATAACAAACTGACCCTAACATAAACTACTGCAGCATAAATACTGGAGGCTGAGACAGGAGGGGTCAGGAGACACTGTGGCCCCATCCGAGGACACCCCCGGACAGGGCCAAACAGGAAGGATATAACCCCACCCACTTTGTCAAAGCACAGCCCCCACACCACTAGAGGGATATCTTCAACCACCAACTTACCATCCTGAGACAAGGCTGAGTGTAGCCCACAAAGACCTCCGCCATGGCACAACCCAAGGGGGGGCTCCAACCCAGACAGGAAGATCACATCAGTGACTCAACCCACTCAAGTGACGCACCCCTCCTAGGGACGGTATGAGAGAGCCCCAGTAAACCAGTGACTCAGCCCCTGTAATAGGGTTAGAGGCAGAGAATCCCAGTGGAAAGAGGGGAACCGGCCAGGCAGAGACAGCAAGGGCGGTTCGTTGCTCCAGAGCCTTTCCGTTCACCTTCCCACTCCTGGGCCAGACTATACTCAATCATATGACCCACTGAAGAGATAAGTCTTCAGTAAAGACTTAAAGGTTGAGACCGAGTTTGCGTCTCTCACATGGTTAGGCAGACCGTTCCATAAAAATGGAGCTCTATAGGAGAAAGCCCTGCCTCCAGCTGTTTGCTTAGAAATTCTAGGGATAATTAGGAGGCCTGCGTCTTGTGACCGTAGTGTACGTGTAGGTATGTACGGCAGGACCAAATCAGAGAGATAGGTAGGAGCAAGCCCATGTAATGCTTTGTAGGTTAGCAGTAAAACCTTGAAATCAGCCCTTGCTTTGACATGAAGCCAGTGTAGAGAGGCTAGCACTGGAGTAATATGATAAAACATTTAGGTTCTAGTCAGGATTCTAGCTGCCGTATTTAGCACTAACTGAAGTTTATTTAGTGCTTTATCCGGGTAGCCGGAAAGTAGAGCATTGCAGTAGTCTAACCTAGAAGTGACAAAAGCATGGATACATTTTTATGCATCATTAATGATGGTAGTAGTAGTAGTATTAATGATGGTAGTGGTAGTAGTATTAATGATGTTAGTGGTAGTAGTAGTAATAATGGTGGTGGTGGTAGTAGTAGAAGTATTAATGATGGTAGTAGTAGTAGTAGTAGTATTAATGATGGTAGTTGTAGTAGTAGTATTACTGATGGTAGTAGTGGTAGTAGTATTAATGATGGTAGTAGTAGTAGTAGTATTAATGATGGTAGTGGTAGTAGTAGTAATAATGGTGGTGGTGGTAGTAGTAGTAGTATTAATGATGGTAGTAGTAGTAGTAGTATTAATGATGGTAGTAGTAGTAGTAGTATTAATGATGGTAGTAGTAGTAGTATTAATGGTGGTAGTAGTATTAGTATTAATGATGGTAGTGGTAGTAGTAGTAATAATGGTGGTGGTGGTAGTAGTAGTATTAATGATGGTAGTAGTAGTAGTATTAATGATGGTAGTAGTAGTAGTAGTAGTAGTAGTAGTATTAATGATGGTAGTAGTAGTAGTATTAATGATGGTAGTCGCAGTAGTAGTATTAATGATGGTAGTAGTTGTAGTATTAATGATGGTAGTGGTAGTAGTAGTAATAATGGTGGTGGTGGTAGTAGTAGTAGTAGTATTAATGATTGTGGTAGTAGTAGTAGTAGTAGTAGTATTAATGATGGTAGTAGTAGTAGTAGTATTGCAGTTTTTCTCAATTGCTAAAACACCATTTCTGAAACCTTGCCCCTTTTTCCTGAAAACATTAAACACAAAACCTCATCTTCAAGCAGTATTTACATAACCTCTGACTCCTCTCGCAAAATGAAACATTTGTCTCAAAACAGTTTTACCTGTGTTCAAAATCAAACACGGCTCACAAATCATAAACAAAGTGATCAATACATTCTCAAGCAGTCAGTAAACAATACACCGAAAAATAGAAAACACATTGTTCAAAACATAAAATTCTCAGGGAGAAGTACATTTTTAATCTAAAAAAATATTCCTATTTTTCCGTCATTGTCTTTTGATGAACGAAAACATGTTCTATCATAGTAGCTCAAAATTGATCAGAAATTACTACTCTGCTTTGCTCTTTGCAATTTTGTTTTTTGTTCTTCCTCCTCCTTGTACCCCTATTTTTACAGTACTGTACCCATCTCACAAACTTCTCCTTTGTCTCTGTGATACTGTAATTCTTGTTCTTTGTTGATATGAACCTGCAACCAGTCAAAATCTATTGAGCAGTCAGTACTGTTAATAAATGGAAAGCACAATGTTCAGGGCCATACAATTTGTCCATTGTACAGTATACAGCCTACAATGCACTGTACTACAGTATACATGTGATCAATGTGCTTCTTCTTGTCTTTGGGTTGGGTCAGGCCAGAGCACTTCGTCGACATCACAAGCTATATTGTCCCTCTTGAGGCAACGGGGGAAGAAGCCTCTTGTGTGCCGTATCCAGCCCTGACATGATTCCTCACCTATATCACCACAGGCTAAATCCATGGCTTGCAGCAGATTTACTCTGGTGTAGGGTTGTCTATCATACACTTTCCATCTTCAAGAGGAGAAAAACTCCTCAATCGGATTCAGGAAAGGTGAGTATGGAGGGAGGTACAAGTTCATAAACTGCCCATTGATGTTAAACCATTCCCTTACCTGAGCAGCTCGGTGGAAACTGACATTGTCCCACACTGTCACATAGGTGGGAATGGGATTCTCATGTAGCTCTTGACCCTTCTGCTCTTGAACCTGCTGCTCAAATAAAATATCTCTTAGATTGGCAATAAATCTTAGAAGGTGCTGGGTGTTATATGGCCTGAGTGTAACATGGTGATGTAGAACACCATGGTTGCTGATAGCAGCACAGATTGTGACATTGCCACCTCGTTGACCAGGGACTTCAACAATGGCCCGCTGTCCAATCATGTTTCGGCCTCTCCTTCTCCTCTTTGTTAGATTGAAGCCTGCTTCACCGACAGAGATGAACTCATGGGGTCTGTCCAAGGATTCCAGGTCAAATATTGTCTGTGTAGAAATACAATATACTGTATGTAGGATTTTGTAAGTCGTACAGAGACAGTGCTATACTGTAGAGTACATTTAGGCTTCTGATTCACATACATTGTATGTACTGAAGAGTAATGTCATTCACATAGTATGTGTTAGTACTGTAGACAATCTGGATTACAGTAAATGTTTCTGAATGTACACTTACTTGCACACACTGAGCTCGCAGTTCTTTCACCCTTGGTGAGTTGCGCTCAAAAGGTACTCTGTATACTTGTTTCATTCGCATCCTGTTACGATGGAGGACACGGTCAATGGAAATGCTCACACTGTCGATTCCCTGGAAGTGTGTGTTGTCTTCCGTCACTCGTTCCTGGATTTCTCTGAGTCGTATTGCATTATCTTGAAGGACCATGCCAACTATAACGGCCTCTTGCTGCTGAGTGAATATACTGTAGCTGTCCTTCCACCTGCATGTGGCAGCCTTGCAATACTACAAAAAGTAGTTGTGAAGTTACAAAACATATTCATGCAGTACAATACATACAGTGATTAACTTTACAAATGTCTATTGAAACAGCTGCTAATAGTGTAGTACAGGAAATTTGCAGTTACAAAAATACAGTAGTATACTGTACCTGTTGTCTTCTCTGAATGTCCTTACTATGGTGGACACAGAAAATCAGCTCAAATTGGGTTACACTCTAAGTCCTGCTTCCCTCATTGTCAGTCCATGGACAAGAACATGGTCTATAACTGTTGCTCGAATTTCATCAGATATTTCCACTCTTTCTCTTCCTCTTTGTCCTCCTCTTCCTCTTTCTTGCCATCCTCCTCCTCTTCCTCCTCGTCGCCCACCTCGCGTACGCACCCGTCCTCGTCCTCTCAAATTGTTTCTTCTATCCATTCTCAGACCTTCTCCTTCCCACCTTCATCAACCTGTTTCCTCTCTGAACTGGCTTATATTCGTTGTGTCGCATCATTTGAAACAGGTTAAATCAATTTTGAGTGGTTGTGTTCAATCAATGACATGGGTTCTCTATTTGTATTTGATGGTGGTGGTAGTAGTAGTAGTAATAATGATGGTAGTGGTAGTAGTAGTAGTAATAATGGTAGTAGTAGTAGTAGTAATGATGGTGGTGGTAGTAGTAGTAGTAATAATGATGGTAGTGGTAGTAGTAGTAGTAGTAATGATAGTAGTGGTAGTAGTAGTAGTAGTAGTAGTAATAATGATGATGATGGTGGTAGTAGTAGTAGTAGTAGTAATGATGGTAGTGGTAGTAGTAGTAGTAGTAGTAATAATGATGGTAGTGGTAGTAGTAGTAGTAATAATGGTAGTAGTAGTAGTAGTAATGATGGTGGTGGTAGTAGTAGTAGTAATAATGATGGTAGTGGTAGTAGTAGTAGTAATAATGATAGTAGTAGTAGTAGTAGTAATGATGGTGGTGGTAGTAGTAGTAGTAATACTGGTATAGTAGTAGTAATGATAGTAGTGGTAGTAGTAGTAGTAGTAGTAGTAATAATGATGATGATGGTGGTAGTAGTAGTAGTAGTAGTAATGATGGTAGTGGTAGTAGTAGTAGTAGTAGTAATAATGATGGTAGTAGTAGTAATAATGATGGTAGTAGTAGTAACAATGATGGTAGTAGTAGTAATAATGATGGTAGTAGTAGTATTAGTAATAATGATGGTGGTAGTAGTAGTAGTAATAATGATGGCAGGGGTAGTAGTAGTAATAATGATGGTAGTAGTAGTAGTAGTAATAATGATGGTAGTGGTAGTAGTGGTAGTAGTAGTAATAATGATGGTAGTGGTAGTAGTAGTAGTAATAATGGTAGTAGTAGTAGTAGTAATGATGGTGGTGGTAGTAGTAGTAGTAATAATGATGGTAGTGGTAGTAGTAGTAGTAATAATGATAGTAGTAGTAGTAGTAGTAATGATGGTGGTGGTAGTAGTAGTAGTAATAATGGTAGTAGTAGTAGTAATGATAGTAGTGGTAGTAGTAGTAGTAGTAGTAGTAATAATGATGATGATGGTGGTAGTAGTAGTAGTAGTAGTAATGATGGTAGTGGTAGTAGTAGTAGTAGTAGTAATAATGATGGTAGTAGTAGTAATAATGATGGTAGTAGTAGTAACAATGATGGTAGTAGTAGTAATAATGATGGTAGTAGTAGTATTAGTAATAATGATGGTGGTAGTAGTAGTAGTAATAATGATGGCAGGGGTAGTAGTAGTAATAATGATGGTAGTAGTAGTAGTAGTAATAATGATGGTAGTAGTAGTAGTAGTAATAATGATGGTAGTAGTAGTAATAATGATGGTGGTAGTAGTAATAATGATGGTAGTAGTAGTAATAAGTGTTTTAGTACTATATCTCTTGACACAATGATGAAAATAATCATGGCCTCTAAACCTTCAAGCTGCATACTGGACCCTATTCCAACTAAACTACTGAAAGAGCTGCTTCCTGTGCTTGGCCCTCCTATGTTGAACATAATAAACGGCTCTCTATCCACCGGATGTGTACCAAACTCACTAAAAGTGGCAGTAATAAAGCCTCTCTTGAAGAAGCCAAACCTTGACCCAGAAAATATAAAAAACTATCGGCCTATATCGAATCTTCCATTCCTCTCAAAAATGTTAGAAAAGGCTGTTGCGCAACAACTCACTGCCTTCCTGAAGACAAACAATGTATACGAAATGCTTCAGTCTGGTTTTAGACCCAATCATAGCACTGAGACGGCACTTGTGAAGGTGGTAAATGACATTTTAATGGCATCGGACCGAGGCTCTGCATCTGTCCTCGTGCTCCTAGACCTTAGTGCTGCTTTTGATACCATCGATCACCACATTCTTTTGGAGAGATTGGAAACCCAAATTGGTCTACACGGACAAGTTCTGGCCTGGTTTAGATCTTATCTGTCGGAAAGATATCAGTTTGTCTCTGTGAATGGTTTGTCCTCTGACAAATCAACTGTAAATTTCGGTGTTCCTCAAGGTTCTGTTTTAGGACCACTATTGTTTTCACTATATATTTTACCTCTTGGGGATGTTATTCGAAAACATAATGTTAACTTTCACTGCTATGCGGACACACAGCTGTACATTTCAATGAAACATGGTGAAGCCCCAAAATTGCCCTTGCTAGAAGAATGTGTTTCAGACATAAGGAAGTGGATGGCTGCAAACTTTCTACTTTTAAACTCGGACAAAACAGAGATGCTTGTTCTAGGTCCCAAGAAACAAAGAGATCTTCTGTTGAATCTGAAAATTAATCTTAATGGTTGTACAGTCGTCTCAAATAAAACTGTGAAAGACCTCGGCGTTACTCTGGACCCTGATCTCTCTTTTGAAGAACATATCAAGACCATTTCAAGGACAGCTTTTTTCCATCTACGTAACATTGCAAAAATCAGAAACTTTCTGTCCAAAAATGATGCAGAAAAATTAATCCATGCTTTTGTCACTTCTAGGTTAGACTACTGCAATGCTCTACTTTCCGGCTACCCGGATAAAGCACTAAATAAACTTCAGTTAGTGCTAAATACGGCTGCTAGAATCCTGACTAGAACCAAAAAATTTGATCATATTACTCCAGTGCTAGCCTCTCTACACTGGCTTCCTGTCAAAGCAAGGGCTGATTTCAAGGTTTTACTGCTAACCTACAAAGCATTACATGGGCTTGCTCCTACCTATCTCTCTGATTTGGTCCTGCCGTACATACCTACACGTACGCTACGGTCACAAGACGCAGGCCTCCTAATTGTCCCTAGAATTTCTAAGCAAACAGCTGGAGGCAGGGCTTTCTCCTATAGAGCTCCATTTTTATGGAACGGTCTGCCTACCCATGTCAGAGACGCAAACTCGGTCTCAACCTTTAAGTCTCTACTGAAGACTCATCTCTTCAGTGGGTCATATGATTGAGTGTAGTCTGGCCCAGGAGTGGGAGGGTGAACGGAAAGGCTCTGGAGCAACGAACCGCCCTTGCTGTCTCTGCCTGGCCGGTTCCCATCTTTCCACTGGGATTCTCTGCCTCTAACCCTATTACAGGGGCTGAGTCACTGGCTTACTGGGGCTCTCTCATGTCGTCCCTGGAGGGGGTGCGTCACCTGAGTGGGTTGATTCACTGATATGGTCATCCTGTCTGGTTTGGCACCCCCCCCCTCCCTCCCCCCCCCTTGGGTTGTGCCGTGGCGGAGGTCTTTGTGGGCTATACTCAGCCTTGTCTCAGGATGGTAAGTTGGTGGTTGAAGATATCCCTCTAGTGGTGTGGGGGCTGTGCTTTGGCAAAGTGGGTGGGGTTATATCCTTCCTGTTTGGCCCTGTCCGGGGTGTCCTCGGATGGGGCAACAGTGTCTCCTGACCCCTCCTGTCTCAGCCTCCAGTATTTATGCTGCAGTAGTTTGTGTCGGGGGGCTAGGGTCAGTTTGTTATATCTGGAGTACTTCTCCTGTCCTATTCGGTGTCCTGTGTGAATCTAAGTGTGCGTTCTCTAATTCTCTCCTTCTCTCTTTCTCTCTCTCGGAGGACCTGAGCCCTAGGACCATGCCCCAGGACTACCTGACATGATGACTCCTTGCTGTCCCCAGTCCACCTGGCCGTGCTGCTGCTCCAGTTTCAACTGTTCTGCCTTATTATTATTCGACCATGCATTTATGAACATTTGAACATCTTGGCCATGTTCTGTTATAATCTCCACCCGGCACAGCCAGAAGAGGACTGGCCATCCCACATATGCTCTCTCTAATTCTCTCTTTCTTTCTCTCTCTCGGAGGACCTGAGCCCTAGGACCATGCCCCAGGAATACCTGACATGATGACTCCTTGCTGTCCCCAGTCTACCTGACTGTGCTGCTGCTCCAGTTTCAACTGTTCTGCCTTATTATTCGACCATGCTGGTCATTTATGAACATTTGAACATCTTGACCATGTTTTGTTATAATCTCCACCCGGCACATCCAGAAGAGGACTGGCCACCCCACATAGCCTGGTTCCTCTCTAGGTTTCTTCCTAGGTTTTGGCCTTTCTAGGGAGTTTTTCCTAGCCACCGTGCTTCTACACCTGCATTGCTTGCTGTTTGGGGTTTTAGGCTGGGTTTCTGTACAGCACTTTGAGATATCAGCTGATGTACGAAGGGCTATATAAATAAATTTGATTTGAAATTTGATTTAATAATGATGGTGGTAGTAGTAGTAGGCGTAACAATGATGGTAGTAGTAGTAGTAATAATGATGGTAGTGGTAGTAATAATGATGGTAGTGGTAGTAGTAATGATGGTAGTGGTAATAATAATGATGGTAGTAGTAATAATTATGGTAGTAGTAGTAGTAGTAATAATGATGGTGGTAGTAGTAGTAGCCGTAACAATGATGGTAGTAGTAGTAGTAATGATGGTAGTAGTAATAATGATGGTGGTAGTAGTAGTAATAATGATGGTAGTAGTAGAAGTAGTAATAATGATGGTAGTAGTAGTAATAGTAATAATGATAGTAGTAGTAGTAATAATGATGGTAGTAGCAGTAGTAGTAATAATGATGGTAGTAGTAGTAGTAATAATGATGGTAGTAGTAATAATGATGGTGGTAGTAGTAGTAGTAATAATGATGGTGGTAGTAGTAGTAGTAGTAGTATTAATGATGGTGGTAGGAGTAGTAGTAATAATGATGGTAGTAGTAGTAGTAGTAGTATTAATGATGGTGGTAGTAGTAGTAGTAATAATGATGGTAGTAGTAGTAGTAGTAATAATGATAGTCGTAGTAGTAGTAGTAATAATGATGGTGGTAGTAGTAGTAGTAATAATGATGGTAGTAGTAGTAGTAGTAATAATGATGGTAGTAGTATTAGTAATAATGATGGAGGTTGTAGTAACAATGATGGTAGTAGTAGTAATAATGATGTTGGTAGTAGTAGTAGTAATAATGATGGTAGTAGTAGTAGTAGTAATAATGATGGTAGTAGTAGTAATAGTAATGATGATGGTAGTAGTTGTAGTAATAATGATGGTAGTGGTAATAATAATAATGATGGTAGTAGTAGTAGCAATAATGATGGTGGTAGTAGTTGTAGTAATAATGATGGTAGTAGTAGTAGTAGTAATAATGATGGTAGTAGTAGTAGTAATAATGATGGTAGTAGTAGTAATAATGATGGTAGTAGTAGTAATAGTAATGATGATGGTAGTAGTTGTAGTAATAATGATGGTAGTGGTAATAATAATAATGATGGTAGTAGTAGTAGCAATAATGATGGTGGTAGTAGTAGTAGTAATAATGATGGTAGTAGTAATGATGGTAGTGGTAATAATGATGGTAGTAGTAATAATGATGGTAGTAGTAGTAGTAATAATGATGGTAGTTATTTTTTTATTTTACCTTTATTTAACCAGGCAAGTCAGTTAAGAACAAATTCTTATTTTCAATGACGGCCTAAGAACATTGGGTTACGACAGATTTGTACCTTGTCAGCTCGGGGGTTTTGAACTTGCAACCTTCCAGTTACTAGTCCAACGCTCTAACCACTAGGTTACCCTAGTAGTGATGGTAGTAGTATTAGTAATAATGATGGTAGTAGTAGTAATAATGATGGTAGTGGTATTAGTAATAATGATGGTGGTAGTAGTAATAATGATGGTAGTAGTATTAATGCTGGTAGTAGTAATGATGATGGTAGTAGTAATAATGATGGTAGTAGTAGTAGTAATAATCATGGTGGTGGTAATAATGATGGTAGTAGTAATAATGCTGGTAGTAGTAATGATGATGGTAGTAGTAGTAATAATGATGGCAGTAGAATTAGTAATAATGAAATGTAGTAGTATTAGTAATAATGATGGTAGTAGTAATGATGATGGTAGTAGTAGTAATAATGATGGTAGTAGTATTAGTAATAATGAAATGTAATAATGAGTAGTAGTTAGTAATAATGATGGTAGTAGTAATGATGATGGGTAGTAGTAGTAATAATGATGGCAGTAGTATTAGTAATAATGAAATGGTAGTAGTATTAGTAATAATGATGTAGTAGTATGGTAATGATGATGGTAGTAGTAGTAATAATGATGGCAGTAGAATTAGTAATAATGAAATGTAGTAGTATTAGTAATAATGATGGTAGTAGTAATGATGATGGTAGTAGTAGTAATAATGATGGCAGTAGTATTAGTAATAATGAAATGTAGTAGTATTAGTAATAATGATGGTAGTAGTAATGATGATGGTAGTAGTAATAATGCTGGTAGTAGTAATGATGATGGTAGTAGTAATGATGATGGTAGTAGGAATAATGATGGTAGTAGTAATAATGATGGTAGTAGTAATAATGATGGTAGTAGTAATAATGATGGTAGTAGTAATAATGATGCTGGTAGTAGTAATGATGATGGTAGTAGTAGTAGTAATAATGATGGTAGTAGTAATAATGATGGTAGTAGTAATGATGATGGTAGTGGTAATAATGGATGGTAGTAGTAATGATGATGATGGTAGTGTAGTAATAATGATGGTAGTAGTAATAATGATGGTAGTAGTAATGATGATGGTAGTGGTAATAATGATGGTAGTAGGTAATATGATAGTAGTAGTAATAAATGATGATGGTAGTAGTAATAATGATGGTAGTGGTAATAATGATGGTAGTAGTAATGATGATGGTAGTGGTAATAATGATGGTAGTGGTAATGAATAGTAGTAGTAAATGATGATGTAGTAATAATGATGGTAGTAATAATGATGGTAGTAGTAGTAATAATGATGGTAGTAGTAATGATGATGGTAGTAGTAATAATGATGGTAGTAGTAATAATGATGGTAGTAGTAATAATGATGGTAGTAGTAGTAGTAATAATGATGTAGAGTAGAACAAATTCTTATTTTAATGATGATGGTAGTAGTAATAATAGTAGTAGTAATAATGATGGTAGTAGGTAGTGTAATGATGATGGTAGTAGTAATAATGATGGTTGTAGTAATGAATAGATGGTAGTAGTAATGATGATGGTAGTAGTAATAATGATGATGTAGTAGTAATAAGTAATAATGATGTAGTAGTAGTAATAATGATGGTAGTAGTAATAATAGTATAGTAATAATGATGGTAGTAATAATGATGGTAATAATGATGGTAGTAGTAATAATGATGGTAGTAGTAATAATGATGGTAGTAGTAATGATGATGGTAGTAGTAATAATAGTAGTAGTAATAATGATGGTAGTAGTAATGATGATGGTAGTAGTAATAATGCTGGTAGTAGTAATGATGATGGTAGTAGTAATGATGATGGTAGTAGGAATAATGATGGTAGTAGTAATAATGATGGTAGTAGTAATAATGATGGTTGTAGTAATAATGATGGTAGTAGTAATGATGATGGTAGTGGTAATAATGATGGTAGTGGTAATAATAGTAGTAGTAATGATGTAACGGTTCTTTGTGGTGAAGGAGAGTCGGACCAAAATGCGGCGTGTAGATTGCGATCCATGTTTAATAAACAAACGTAAAAACACGAATCAATACAAACACTACAAAACAAAGAACGTAAATGAACGTAACAAAAACCGAAACAGTCCTATCTGGTACAAACACAGAGACAGGAACAATCACCCACAAACACACAGTGAAACCCAGCCTACCTAAATATGGTTCCCAATCAGAGACAATGACTAACACCTGCCTCTGATTGAGAACCATATCAGGCCAGACATAGAAATAGACAAACTAGACATGAAACATAGAATGCCCACCCAGCTCACGTCCTGACCAACACTAAAGCAAGGAAAACACATACGAACGATGGTCAGAACGTGACAAATGATGATGGAAGTCATTACTGTGAGACTTTAAAACTCTGTAAACGTACACTCAGAACCAAAAACAGTACCACAGCAAGCTGCTGACACTAATTGAGGAGTCCATAAACACAAACAACTTCTTGCAAAATTTTACAAATTTAAAAATAAAATCAAAACTAGGAATTAGCAATACAAAATGGTGACATATGGACAATCCATTTTAAAACACTCTACAACACCGTTCAAATTGACACAAACGCAGAACAACGCCAAATTCATTGGACTCCCCAATTACTGACCAGGAGCTCTTTAAGAAACTTCAGGCTCTCAAATTTTAAAAAGATTGCGGACCTGATGGCATCCTAAATTAGATGCTCAAACTCGCTAGTGCAAAATGTCAGTTGGCTATATTACAACTGTTTAATTTGATCCTGAGTGTAGGTTATTTCCCTGACATCAAGAATCAAGGACTCATAACCCCAATCTTTAAGAACGGAGACAAAATTGACCCTAACAATTACAGAGGCATTTGTGTGAACAGTAACCTGGGGAAGGTTTTCTGTAGTATTAGAAATGTAAGAGTTCTAAACTTCCTTAATATGCACAGTGTCTTGAGTAAAAGGCTAATTGGATTTATACCAAAACATTGCACGACTGATCATATTTACACCGTACACACCCTGAAAGATAAACATGTCCACCAAAATAATACCAAAATATACGCTTGCTTTATCGATTTCCAAAAAGCATTTGATTCTATTTGGCATATAGGACTGTTCTACAAAGTTATTGAAAGTGGTGTAGGGGGTAAAACATATGACATAATTAAATCAATGTATACTGGCAATAAGTGCAGCATTAAAATTGGCAAGAAAAGAACAGAATTCTTTAACCAGGGACGAGGCCTTCGGCAGGGTTGCAAGCTGAGCCCTGCACTCTTCAATATTTACATCAACAAATTGGCCACTATTCTAGAAAAATCCTCTGGTGTTAGTCTCCACAATTCAGAGGTTAAATGCCTACTCTTCGCAGATGACCTATGCCTGCTGTCACCCACAGTACATGGCCTACAGCAGAGCCTGGACCTGCTAGAGCAGTAGTGCCAGACCTGGGCCCAAAAATACTAAAATAATGATTTTCCAGAGAAGATCCAGATCTCAGGGAATTAGACCAAAGTTCTCAATTGGTACAAAATATATAGAGTACTGCACACACTACAATTACTTAGGTTTAAAAATAAGCTCAACTGGACACCTTAATGAGGCAGTGAATGAACTGAGAGAGAAAGCACGCAGGGCATTCTACGCCATTAAAAACAAATTCAAAATGAAATACCTAAAATTTGGCTAAAACTAATGGAATGTGTCATTGAACCAATTGCACTTTATGGCAGCGAGGTGTGGGGTCCACTTGCAAAACAAGATTTCACCAAATGGGACAAACACCCCATTGAAATCCTGCATGCAGAGTTCTGTAAGACTCTCCTACATGTCCAGAGGAAAACTACAAACAATGCATGCAGGGCAGAATTAGGCCAATATCCATCAATAATAAAAACTCAAAAAAGAGCAATTATGTTTTGGAAACATCTAAAATACAGTGACCCCCTCTCATATCATTACCAAGCCCTGCAATACCAAGAGCTGAGCAAAGAAAAGAGTCCCCACATCCAGCTGGTCCTGGGGCTGAGTTCACAAACTTGTTCTGCTAACACACTGAAGCCTCAGGACCAGAACATCCAATCAATCAGAATAAACCAAATTACAACACAGTCAAAACAAAACTACATTGTGCTTGTGTTTCCCAATAAGCAAACACAAAGCAAAATGCAGTGTTATCTGGCCCTAAATCGACAGCACACCGTGACCATGGTTACTGATCAAAACCTTAGAAAAACCTTGACAAAGTACAGGCTCAGTGAGCACAGCCTTGCCATTGAGAAGGGTAGACACAGGAAAACCTGGCTCCATGTAGAGGAAAGGCTGTGCAACCACTGCACAACAGCAGAACCTGAGACAGAGCTGCATTTCCTGACAAAAATGTAAAAAATATAAAACAATTAGAGAATGTCATTTCCCCAAATGTGAAACACTTCTTCAACATTTCAAAGACCTCTCTGATGAGAGTAGGCTACCCGTCCTGTTGGGGGAGGACGCAGAGAGACCTCTCTGATGAGAGTAGGCTACCCGTCCTGTTGGGGAGGACGCAGAGAGACCTCTCTGATGAGAGTAGGCTACCCGTCCTGTTGGGGGAGGACGCAGAGAGACCTCTCTGATGAGAGTAGGCTACCCATCCTGTTGGGGGAGGACGCAGAGAGACCTCTCTGATGAGAGTAGGCTACCCGTCCTGTTGGGGGAGGACGCAGAGAGACCTCTCTGATGAGAGTAGGCTACCCGTCCTGTTGGGGGAGGACGCAGAGAGACCTCTCTGATGAGAGTAGGCTACCCGTCCTGTTGGGGGAGGACGCAGAGAGACCTCTCTGATGAGAGTAGGCTACCCGTCCTGTTGGGGGAGGACGCAGAGAGACCTCTCTGATGAGAGTAGGCTACCCGTCCTGTTGGGGAGGACGCAGAGAGGGGGAGGGCTACCCGTCCTGTTGGGGAGGATGAGAGACCTCTCTGATGAGAGTAGGCTACCCGTCCTGTTGGGGGAGGACGCAGAGAGACCTCTCTGATGAGAATAGGCTACCCGTCCTGTTGGGGGAGGACGCAGAGAGCTGTGGGTTGGCAGCACACTACATTGCTGCCTGCCATAAGATGAGGGACCATGTCTGACAGACCAATCAACCTGCACATGTCCTCTTCTGTATGCTTATTGTTATTGTTCAATGTATGGTTATTTTGACCCTTGGTTATTGTTGTTACTGTTGACCCGTTGACAACTTTGATTCTTATTATTTTCATATGGTAAATATCAAAAGTAAGCATTTGGCAATAGGTACTTTGTAACGTAATGCCAATAAAGTGAATTGAAAAATGAGAGAGAGAGAGAGAGAGAGAGAATTGTTTAAATTTCATCACCAAGCTTCTATTGAAACCATTCATTTCACTTCAAAAGCAATATTGTAAATTATGTATATTGGTTGTGGAGCTGGAATTAAACACGATGGAGTGGAGTAGTGTGTGAGTTCATTTCCCTCCTGAGGGTGAGGAAAAGAGAGAGAAACAGACAGACAGACAGACAGAGAGAAAGGGAGAGAGAAAGAGAGAGAAATTGTCACACCCTGACCTTAGTTATCTTTGTTTACTTTATTATTTTTGGTTAGGTCAGGGTGTGACGAGGGTGGTATGTGTGTTTTTGGCTTGTCTAGGGTTTTTTGTATATCTATGGGGTTTTGGGCATTGTCTAGGTAAATGTAGGTCTATGGTGGCCTGAATTGGTTCCCAATCAGAGACAGCTGTTTATCATTGTCTCTGATTGGGGATCCTATTTAGGTTGCCATTTTCCATTTTGGTGGGTTATTGTGTGTGTGTGTAGTTGCATGTCAGCACTATTTGTTTATAGCAGCACGTTAGTTTATTTAGTGTTCTTCGTTTTATTAAAAGAAGAATGTATTCCAATCACGCTGAGCCTTGGTCTCCTCGTTACGACGAACGTGACAGAAATAGAGAGAGAAAGAGAAAGAAAGTGTGTCTAAACTCTGGTGTCCAAACACCCAGCGCGCCCTAGACCTTCTGTCTGAGGACCTACTAGGTTCACCCAGCCACATGATAATATACCCAGCGCACCCTAGACCTTCTGTCTGAGGACCTACTAGGTTCACCCAGCCACATGATAATACACCCAGCGCGCCCTAGACCTTCTGTCTGAGGACCTACTAGGGTCACCCAGCCACATGATAATACACCCAGCGCACCCTAGACCTTCAGTCTGAGGACCAACTAGGGTCACCCAGCGCACCCTAGACCTTCTGTCTGAGGACCTACTAGGGTCACCCAGCCACATGATAATACACCCAGCGCACCCTAGACCTTCTGTCTGAGGACCTACTAGGTTCACCCAGCCACATGATAATACACCCAGCGCACCCTAGACCTTCTGTCTGAGGACCTACTAGGTTCACCCAGCCACATGATAATACACCCAGCGCACCCTAGACCTTCAAATCAAATCAAATCAAATGTATTTATATAGCCCTTCGTACATCAGCTGATATCTCAAAGTGCTGTACAGAAACCCAGCCTAAAACCCCAAACAGCAAGCAATGCAGGTGTAGAAGCACGGTGGCTAGGAAAAACTCCCTAGAAAGGCCAAAACCTAGGAAGAAACCTAGAGAGGAACCAGGCTATGTGGGGTGGCCAGTCCTCTTCTGGCTGTGCCGGGTGGAGATTATAACAGAACATGGCCAAGATGTTCAAATGTTCATAAATGACCAGCATGGTCGTATAATAATAAGGCAGAACAGTTGAAACTGGAGCAGCAGCACGGTCAGGTGGACTGGGGACAGCAACGAGTCATCATGTCAGGCAGTCCCGGGGCATGGTGCCAGGGCCCAGGTCAGTTGAAACTGGAGCAGCAGCATGGTCAGGTGGACTGGGGACAGCAACGAGTCACCATGTCAGGTAGTCCTGGGGCATGGTCCTAGGGCTCAGGTCAGTTGAAACTGGAGCAGCAGCACGGCCAGGTGGACTGGGGACAGCAAAGAGTCATCATGTCAGGTAGTCCTGGGGCATGGTCCTAGGGCTCAGGTCCTCCGAGAGAGAGAGAGAAAGAGAGAATTAGAGAATGCACACTTAGATTCACACAGGACACCGAATAGGACAGGAGAGGTACTCCAGATATAACAAACTAACCCTAGCCCCCCGACACATAACCTACTGCAGCATAAATACTGGAGGCTGAGACAGGAGGGGTCAGGAGACACTGTGTCCCCATCCGAGGACACCCCTGGACAGGGCCAAACAGGAAGAATATAACCCCACCCACTTTGCCAAAGCACGCCCACACCTTCTGTCTGAGGACCTACTAGGGTCACCCAGCCACATAATAATACACACAGGCACAAACGGCCTGAGAACACAGCAGGAAAGGGTGGCCACAGCACTGAAGGGAGTGATTGAAAAGGCTTCTTCTACTTTCCCCTATGCACAAGTGGTTATCTCCACCCTGTTACCACAAAAAGACTTCCACCCTGCCACCATACAGCGGGTAAAAGCAAGTATTTCCCGTGACTGTGCCACAAAACCAAATGTTTTCCTGGACCACCACTCCACCCTGGACTTGAATAGCCTCTATGACCAGGTCCACCCATACAAGGCAGCAGTGCCCACCTTTGCCCTGACTCTAAAGGACATCAGTCTCAAACGCAGCCCCAACACTTCACACAGGAGCAACAGATCAATAGACACCATGCCCAGACCTGCGGGACCTCCCCTTGGACCTACACATAGAGGACCCACACCGAGAGGACCTACATCCAGACCACAACAACACCAGCCACATCCACACCCCCACCCCAACCAATCAACACCCCCCCCACCAAGTCAACCACGCCCACTCCCCATTTAGGCCCCTCAGATCAGACCTATGACCTTCCTACACATAGAGACCTACCTTCATCAAAGAAATTGGAAATACAGACATTGTCATCCCACAAAAAACCTGGTATAGAGGAGACGGACGCACTGGTTTCCCTCTAGGTTACAGAGAGCTGGTAGTCCCATCCACCAAACTACCAGGTGTGAAACAAGGAAGGGACTTAGGGGGTATGCTAATATCTCTATAGAGCAGACCTAACTCACTCCATTAAATTAATCAAAACAGGAACATTTTACATTTGGCTATAAATGATCTTAACAGAGAAAAATGTCCTCCTGTGTGCTACATATATACCCCCACTAGAATCCCCATACTTTAATGAAGACAGCTTCTCTATCCAGGAGGGGGAAATCAATCATTTCCAGGCCCAGGGACATTAGTCTGTGGCAACCTAAATGCCAGAACCAGACAAGAACCGGACACCTTCAGCACACAGGGGGACAAACACCTACCTGGAGGTAACAGCATTCCCTCCCCCATATGCCCCCCTAGGCATAACTATGACAACATAACCAACAAAAACGGGTCACAACTCCTGCAGCTCTGAGGCACGCTGGGTCTGTACATAATCAATGGTAGGCTTCGAGGGGACACCTATGTTAGGTACACATATAGTTCATCTCTTGGCAGTAGTACTGTAGACTACTTTATCACTGACCTCAACCCAGAGTCTCTCAGAGCGTTCACAGTCAGCCTACTGACACCCCTATCAGACCACAACAAAATCACAGTCTACTTGAACAGAGCAATACTCAATCATGAGGCATCAAAACCAAAGGAACTGAGTAATATTAAGAAATACTATAGATGGAAGGAATGTGGTTTGGAAACCTACCAAAAAACAACTAGACAACAACAAATTCAATCCCCTTTAGACAATTTCCTGGGTAAAACGTTCCACTGTAATAGTGAAGGTGTAAACTTGGCAGTCGAAAATCTCAACAGTATATCTGACCTCTCAGCCTCCCTATCAAATCTAAAAATCTCAAATAGAAAACCGAAGAAAATTAACAATAATGACAAATGGTTTGATGAAGAATGCAAAAATCTAAGAAAGAAATTGAGAAACCTGTCCAACCAAAAACATAGAGACCCGGAAAACCTGAGTCTACGCCTTCACTATGGTGAATCACTAAAACAATACAGAAATACACTACGGAAAAAGAAGGAACAGCATGTCAGAAATCAGCTCAATGTATTTGAAGAATCCATAGACTCTAACCACTTCTGGGAAAATTGTAAAACACTAAACAAACAACACAAAGACTTATCTATCCAAAATGGAGATGTATGGGTAAACCACTTCTCCAATCTTGTTTGGCTCTATAGCAAAGAACAAACTGCAAAAACATATACATGATCAAATACAAATCTTAGAATCAACTATTAAAGACTCCCAGAACCCACTGGATTCTCCAATTACATTGAATGAACTACAGGGCAAAATACAAACCCTCCAAACCCAAAAATGCATGTACGCAAACAGCCATTCCCACGCACCTATACAGACACACACATGCAGACATGCGCGCTGCCTTGCTCTGTTGATCGTTGCGAACAGAGAGCAGGGTGTTTGTAGAGAGCACCATCGCGTATCTTCTAGTGTAGCTAACGACTCGATCAGATCCACAACGTCAACGCTGCGAAATACTTTCTACGGTCAAACTTTTTCGTGATGCAATCCAACATTTTTTTTTTTTACTGGATATTTGGTCCAACGACAATATTCACCTTCTGCTACTATTTCTGAGAAATCTACACAAACAATTTGCTGCATGCGTTGGATAAATCCAACGTGTGGGCAACAAGCAGAACACAGAACGCACACTCCAACTGCCTCTGCTAACGCAATGCTGCAAAGCAAACGCAACGTTCCTTAGGAAGTGAATGTACTTCTGGTGTACCGAAACGAGGCCGTCGGTGTGTGACCGAGGTGTAATCTACTGCAGCATCATCTCCATCAACATAATATAACTCCTTGTGTCATTCACAAATGAATGAGCAGATATTTTTAGGTCCAAGGCTCCAAGGCGTGATGTGATGTGTTATATGCTGGGTTAAGAATCCCATTTGATTCCCCCCATCTGATGTGATTAACTCAGTTCATTAGACGTGGTAAAGAAGACATAGTAGGCCAATGGAAGCAGCACATGGCAGCAGGAGGCAGGATAATGTGTCACTTAGCTATCTTAAGATGAATGTTCTGTAAGAATGTACAATTTAGAGGAGAGGGTAAAGCAGGCAGACAGGAGAGGAGAGGGGGATGCAGGCAGGAGAGGAGAAGGCAGGCAGGAGAGGAGAGGGGGAGGCAGTCAGGCAAGAAATATAGGGTTGTCTCAGCTAGCTTTCTTAATAAGATGAATGCACTAACTGTAAGACGTCTGGTAAATAATTACAATTTAAGGAGAGGGGAAGGCAGGCAGGAGAAGAGAGGAGAGGTGAGAGAGAGATTAAGGAGACAGGAGAGGAGAGGGAGATTAAGGAGACAGGAGAGGAGAGGGAGATTAAGGAGACAGGAGGGAGGCAGCATGCAGGAGAGGAGAGGAGAGGAGAGGAGAGGGAGGGAGGGAGGAAGGCCGGAGAATGGAGGGGGAGGCTCGAGAGGAGATTGGGAGGCAGGAGAGGAGAGGAGGGGGGGAGGTAGGAGAGAAGAGGTAGGAGAGGAGAGGGGGAGGGGAGAATTAGTCTATAAATAAATAATGTAATTTGACCACTACCTGTCAGTATAATAGCTGTCTTCAGGCTGCAAACAATTAGTCAGGAATTATTATCCACTTTTTCCTTTTCCTCGGGAACGAGCAGCAATCTCTGCTGTAGTCTAGAGCCAGTGTGCGCATGCGTGTGTGTTTGTCAGTACCTTTCCCCATACAGCTGGTAACCCTCTCACTATAGCTCCTCTACATTACTCAACAGACCTGTACCTCTAACTACATTACCATACCGACCTGTACCTTTAACTCTACATTACCATACAGCTGGTAACCTTCTCGCTATAGCTCCTCTACATTACTCTACAGACCTGTGCCTCTAACTACATTACCATACAGACCTGTACCTCTAACTCTACATTACCATACCGACCTGTACCTTTAACTCTACATTACCATACAGACCTGTACCTCTAACTCTACATTACCATACAGACCTGTACCTCTAACACTACATTACCATACAGACCTTTACCTCTACCTCTACATTACCATACAGACCTGTACCTCTAACTACATTACCATACAGACCTGTACCTCTAACACTACATTACCATACAGGTCTGTATGGTAATGACAAGCGGTACCGGAGTTCCGAGTCTAGGCCCAAAAGGTTCCTTAACAGCTTCTATTCCCAGGCCATAAGCCTGCTGAACAGTTAATCAAATGGCCACCGGACTATTTATATTGATCCCCTCCCCCCTTTGTTTTTACACTGCTGCTACTCGCTGTTTATTATCTATTGTCACGAACCGGCTCGAAGTCCGTAACGAAAAGGGAGACAACGTGGAGATTAGGAATAACAAAAATATATTTATTAACTGAAGTAACGTAAATACAATTAACAATGGATGTGAGTAGTCAGTAGTGTAAGTGAATGGTTATGTGGATAAATGTGATAATGAGGGGTGTTGAAAGGTACCAAAGCAAGCAAGCAAGCAAGCAAGCAAGCAAGCAAGCAAGCAAACAAACAAACAAACAAACAAACAAACAAACAAACAAACAAACAAACAAACAAACAGGCCACAAAAATGCCACAACCAAAATCTAACAGTGTGTCTGCATGGAGAGAGTCTCCTCAATGAATGGAGAAGAGGTGTATTTATCCCGGGACACACCTGGGCCCAGGTGTGTCCCATATCTCTGACGACCCTACCGGCTCCGCCCACCGACATCCTATCAAGGAAAACAAGAGCAAAAAGAAAGAATTCGGCAGATGGAGTGGGAGGGTCACTTTACCCCTACCTACATGTACAAATAACCTGCACCACCGCACATTGCCTCAGTACTGGTACACCCTGTATATAGCCTTGTTATTGTTATGTCATTTTATTGTTATGTCATTATATTTTTTACTTTAGTTTATTTAGTAAATATTTTCTTAACTCTATTTCTTTAACTGCATTATTGGTTAAGGGCTTGTAAGTTAGCGTTTCACGATACCACACCGACTCTGACGCTCGTCGGATGTGGCAGGGCTTGCAAACTATTACAGACTACAAAGGGAAGCACAGCCGAGAGCTGCTCAGTGACAAGAGCCTACCAGATGAGCTAAATAACTTCTATGCTCGCTTCGAGGCAAATAACACTGAAACATGCATGAGATCATCAACTGTTCCAGACGACTGTGCGATCACGCTCTCCGCAGCCCGAAGTGAGTAAGACCTTCGAACAGGTCAACATTCACAAGGCCGCAGGGCCATATGGATTACCAGGACGTGTACTCCGAGCATGCGCTGACCAACTGGCAAGTGTCTTCACTGACATTTTCAACCTCTCCCTGTCTGAGTCTGTAATACCTAAATGTTTCAAGCAGACCACCAAAGTCCCTGTGCCTAAGGAAGTGAAGGTTACCGCCCCATAGCACTCACGTCGGTAGCCATGAAATGCTTTGAAAGGCTGGCCATAGCTCACATTAACACGATTATCCCAGAAACCCTAGACCCACTCCAATTTGATGATGCAATCTCTATTGCACTCCACACTGTCCTTTCAGACCTGGACAAAAGGAACACCTATGTGAGAATGCTGTTCATTGACGACAGCTCAGTTTTCAACACCATAGTGCCCTCAAAGCTCATCACTAAGCTAAGGACCCTGGAACTAAACACCTCCCTCTGTAACTGGACCCTGGACTTCCTGACGGGCCGCCCCAAGGTGGTGAGGGTAGGTAGTAATGCATCCGCCACGCTGATCCTCAACACGGGGGCCCCTCAGGGATGTGTGCTCTGTTACCTCCTGTACTCCCTGTTTACCCATGACTGCACGACCAGGCACGACTCAAACACCATCATTAAGTTTGTCAATGACACAACAGTGCGTAGGCCTGATCACCGACAACGATGAGACAGCCTATAGGGAGGAGGTCAGAGACCTGACCGTGTGGTGGAAGGATAACAACGCCACCATCACCATGATCAAGACAAAGGAGATGATTGTGGACTACAGGAAAAGGAGGACTGAGCATGCCCCCATTCTCACCGACAGGGCTGTAGTGGAGCAGGTTGAGAGCTTCAAATTCCTTGGTGTCCATATCACCAACAAACTAACATGGTCCAAGCACACCAAGACGGTCGTGAAGTTGGCACGATAAAACCTATTCCCCCTCAGGAGACTGAAAAGATTTTGCATGGGTCCTCAGATCCTCAGAAGGGTTTACAGCTGCACCATCAAGAGCATCTTGATGAGTTGCATCACTGCCTGGTATGGCAACCGCTCGGTCTCCGATCGCAAGGCACTACAGAGGCTAGTGCGTACAGCCCAGTACATCACTGGGGCCAAGCTTCCTGCCATCCAGGACCTCTATACCAGACTGTGTCAGAGGAAGGCCCTAAAAATTGTCAAAGTTTCCAGCCACCCTAGTCATAAACTGTTCTCTCTGCTCCCTCAAGGCAAGCGGTACCGGAGCACCAAGTCTAGGTCCAAGAGGCTTCTAAACAGCTTCTACCCCCAAGCCATAAGACTCTTGAACAGCTAATCAAATGGATACCCAGACTATGTGCACCCCCCTTGCGTTGCTGCTACTCTCTGTTATTATCTATACATAGTCACTTTAATAACTCTACCTACATGTACACATTCCCTCAATTACCTGCACATTGACATTGGGAGGTTCACTCACCTTCAACGCAATGTCAATGTGCTCCTGCACATTGACATTGACTCTCTACCGGTACCCCCTGTATACAGCCACGCTATTGTTATTTACTGCTGCTCTTTAATTATTTGTTCTTTTTATCTCTTTCTTTTTTTTGTAGGTTGGTTAGGGGTTTGCAAGTAAGCATTTCACTGTAAGGTCTACACCTGTTGTATTCGGGCGCATGTGACAAATACAATTTGATTTGATTTGTGTTTAAGGTGTAGCCCTGTTGTACTGTATTTAGAAGTGTTGATTCTGATCTGTTTAGTTCATGACTAACAACACGTGTTGTCGGGGAGAACGAACCTTGAGGCGTGTGACTATTCAGTGGACCTAGCGTAGCTAGGGAAGTAGAACTCTACTGGACATGAAAGTAAGGCCCTGAAGGACATGATACTTAATGGATAGTTGATTTTCAGAAGGAGAGGGTGAGATGAGAGTGACCTCAGAGCTGAGTTGAGAGCAATGAGTCGGGAGAGCAATCACCTAAAAGTGCTATTAAAGCTACAGTCTGACATTCAGTCCATCACGGATGAATATCAAGAATTGAAACAGATTCGCAGATCCCAGACTGCACCTTTAATGCCGTAAAGAGATTTTTTTTAAACTCTCACCACCAAGGCTATTAGAATCTCTCGAATATCTGTGGAGGATGAGAGGAGAGAAGAGAGGACAGTCATAAAGAGAGTGAGAGAGAGATAGAGGGGAGAGAGAGGAGTGAGAGAGGAGAGAGTAAGAGAGAAAAAGAGAAAGAAAGCGATAGTAGGAGAAAGAGAGGAGAGCGAGAGAGAAAGAGAGGAGAGTGAGAGATTGCCATAAAGATTTGTTTTTTTACTCACCACCAAGGCTATTAGAACCTCTCTATATCTGTGGAGGGTGAGAGGAGAGAAGAGAGGACAGTCATAAAGAGAGAGAGAGAGACAGAGAGAGAGAGAGAGAGAGAGAGAGAGGGAGATAGATAGAGAGAGAGAGAGAGAGAGAGAGAGAGAGAGAGAGAGAGAGAGAGAGAGAGAGAGAGAGAGAGGAGAGAGAGAAACAGAGACAGCGAGAGAGAGAAAGAGACAGAGAGGGAGGGCCTTAGCCAACTCACTCACAGTCACACACTTAGCAGCCAAGGAGAGAGAGGAAGGACAGCTGTGAAGACAACAGCTGGAAAAATGAGTCGGAAGTACAGTAGCATTTGGATGCATTTTAATAATGTAGACAATGTTAGAGCACGGTGTAGGAGGAGAAATAGAGGAGCATCAGCAGAAGTCTCAATCTTACTGCTTGTAATATATATACCACACATCACATATAGCCTTTACTGTAATATATATATATATACCACACATCACATATAGACTTTACTGTAATATATATATATATATCACACATCACATATAGACTTTACTGTAATATATATATATATATACCACACATCACATATAGACTTTACTGCAATATATATATATATACCACACATCACATATAGACTTTACTGCAATATATATATATATACCACACATCACATATAGACTTTACTGTAATATATATATATATCACACATCACATATAGACTTTACTGTAATATATATATATATATACCACACATCACATATAGCCTTTACTGTAATATATATATATATATATATATATACCACACATCACATATAGACTTTACTGTAATATATATATATATATCACACATCACATATAGACTTTACTGCAATATATATATATATATATATATATATATATATATATATATATATATATATATATATACACATCACATATAGCCTTTACTGTAATATATATATATATATACCACACATCACATATAGCCTTTACTGTAATATATATATACCACACATCACATATAGACTTTACTGTAATATATATATATATACCACACATCACATATAGACTTTACTGTAATATATATATATATATCACACATCACATATAGACTTTACTGTAATATATATATATATACCACACATCACATATAGCCTTTACTGTAATATATATATATATACCACACATCACATATAGCCTTTACTGTAATATATACATATATATATATATATACCACACATCACATATAGACTTTACTGTAATATATATATATATATATATATCACACATCACATATAGACTTTACTGTAATATAATATATATATATACCACACATCACATATAGACTTTACTGTAATATATATATATATACCACACATCACATATAGCCTTTACTGTAATATATATATATATATATATATATATATATATATATATATATATATACACATCACATATAGCCTTTACTGTAATATATATATACCACACATCACATATAGCCTTTACTGTAATATATATATATATACCACACATCACATATAGACTTTACTGTAATATATATATATATACCACACATCACATATAGCCTTTACTGTAATATATATATATATCTATTTTACATATATTTATCACATATAGACTTTACAGACCTTTATATATTACATCACATATAGCCTTTACTGTAAATAGCTGTAATAGATCACACATCATATATAGCCTTTGCTGTAATTATATGGATGGGTAATATACCACACATCACATATAGCCTTTACTGTAATATGAGAATGGCACACATCACATATAGACTTTGGCATATATATATACCACACATCACATATAGACTTTACTGTAATATATATATATATATACGTTTCCACACATCACATATAGCCTTTACTGTAATATATATATATATACACACATCACATATAGACTTTACTGTAATATATATATACCACACATCACATATAGCCTTTACTGTAATATATATATATACCACACATCACATATAGCCTTTACTGTAATATATATATATATACCACACATCACATATAGACTTTACTGTAATATATATATACCACACATCACATATAGCCTTTACTGTAATATATATATATATACCACACATCACATATAGCCTTTAATGTAATATAATCCTTATCTATTTTACAGTCGATTTAGACATGGAAGTTACAGACCTTTCCCTTTAATCAAAGAGTATCGTTAAAAAGCTGTAATAGACTCTGAAGTGATACTGTAGTGCTGTTTATATGGATGGGTAACTGTACCCAGGGTATTGTGAATGATGAGACCGCTAATTGAGAATGGCGAGGCATCAGAAGAGACCTTGGCACAGGTCTGTAGCCTATCAGAATGTGAGGCTTCTTCTTCGTTTCCTATCACACTTTTCCTTTTCTGGTTTCTCATATCTGCACAGTTGTACACTTATCTACAATGTAGTATACATGTGGATTCATAGACAATAACTATAGCTAGTGTTTCAATGGTTGTAATGCTGGCTGTTATTATTCCTCTAATATATTTCCAGCTGGGCCAACATGAAAGACATGAAACACATGGAGTCCCTCCCCTTTTTCTCCCCGTCTCTATTTCATCTCAGGACCATTACCTCCCCCCATTCCCTGGTGGTTTTAAAACAACCTTCAGTTGTCTGGTAATGACAGTTATTCAAAATAATCTGTGGATCTGTATTCTGTGGATCTGTACTCTGTGGATCTGTACTGTGTGGATCTGCATTGTCTGGATCTGTACTCTGTGTGGATCTGCACTCTGTGTGGATCTATATACTCTGTGGATCTGTACTGTGTGGATCTGTACTCTGTGGATCTATATTCTGTGAATCTGTACTCTGTGGATCTGTATTCTGTGGATCTGTACTCTGTGGATCTGTACTGTGTGGATCTGTACTCTGTGGATCTGTACTCTGTGGATCTGTATTCTGTGGATCTGTACTGTGTGGATCTGTACTGTGTGGATCTGCACTGTGTGGATCTGCATTGTCTGGATCTGTACTCTGTGTGGATCTGCACTCTGTGTGGATCTATACTCTGTGGATCTGTACTGTGTGGATCTGCACTCTGTGTGGATCTGTACTCTGTGGATCTGTACTGTGTGGATCTGTACTCTGTGGATCTATATTCTGTGAATCTGTACTGTGTGGATCTGTATTCTGTGGATCTGTACTGTGTGGATCTGTATTCTGTGGATCTGTACTGTGTGGATCTGTACTGTGTGTGGATCTGTCCTCTGTGTGGATCTGTACTCTGTGGATCTGTACTCTGTGTGGATCTGTACTGTGTGGATCTGTATTCTGTGGATCTGCACTCTGTGGATTTGTACTGTGTGGATTTGTACTGTGTGGATATGTATTCTGTGGCTCTGTACTGTGTAAATCTGTACTCTGTGGATCTGTACTGTGTGGATCTGTACTATGTGAATCTGTACTGTGTGGATCTGCACTGTGTGGATCTGCACTCTGTGTGGATCTGTACTCTGTGGATCTGCACTCTCTGTGGATCTGTACTCTGTGGATCTGTACTGTGTGAATCTGTACTGTGTGGATATGTAGTGTGTGGATCTGTACTGTGTGGATCTGCACTGTGTGGATCTATATTCTGTGGATCGGTACTGTGTGGATCTGTACTGTGTGGATCTGTACTATGTGGATCAGTATTCTGTGAATCTGTATTCTGTGTGGATCTGCACTCTGTGTGGGTCTGTGCTCTGTGTGGATCTGTACTGTGTGGATCTGTACTCTGTGGATCTGTGTTATGTGGATCTGTACTGTGTGGATCTGTACTCTGTGGATCTGTACTGTGTGGATCTGTATTGTGTGGATCTGTACTGTGTGGATCAGTATTCTGTGAATCTGTACTGTTATCCTGGGGATCATTATACTGGGGAGTATTACACTGGGGAGTATTATACTGGGGAGTATTACACTGGGGAGTATTATACTGGGGATCACTACACTGGGGAGTATTATACTGGGGAGTATTACACTGGGGAGTATTACACTGGGGAGTATTATACTGGGGAGTATTACACTGGGGAGTATTATACTGGGGAGTATTACACTGGGGAGTATTATACTGGGGAGTATTACACTGGGGAGTACTATACTGGGGAGTATTACACTGGGGAGTACTATACTGGGGAGTATTATACTGGGGATTACTATACTGGGGAGTACTATACTGGGGAGTATTATACTGGGGAGTATTATACTGGGGAGTACTACACTGGGGAGTATTACACTGGAGAGTACTATACTGGGGAGTACTACACTGGGGATTACTATACTGGGGAGTACTATACTGGGGAGTATTATACTGGGGATCACTACACTGGGGAGTATTATACTGGGGATCACTACACTGGGGATCACTACACTGGGGAGTACTATACTGGGGAGTACTATACTGGGAGGTACTATACTGGGGAGTACTATACTGGGGAGTACTATACTGGGGAGTATTACACTGGGGATCACTACACTGGGGAGTATTATACTGGGGAGTATTATACTGGGGAGTATTATACTGGGGAGTACTATACTGGGGAGTACTATACTGGGGATCTCTACACTGTTGAGTTGTTCTGACATCACAACAAATGAGAGCACACAGGTCATAGCTTCCCTCAGGTCAACAGGGAACAACAAGCCCTGTTATGAAAACAATACTCCTTCGTCTCAAAGGGCACCCTATTCCCTATTTAGTGCACTACTTTTCACCAGGGTCCATAAGGCTCTGGTGAAAAGAAGTGCACTATATAGGGAATAGGGTGTCATTTGAGACTTCAGCCTACCTCCTGTCCTGGCTACCTACCTAACGCACAGGGACTTCAATAGTATTTCAAGTGACTCTGCTGCACAAACACAAAATGGTTTCATAATAGAACACCCCCAGCTAGAGACAGAGAGGAGAAGAGGAATCCATTCCACAAGATGAAGGATGCCATATGCAGGTACATTTACATATTATATCCTCCAGGGACATCTACCAAGGCTCCACACCACACACACTGTGAGGACAGACGCTGGGAGATGAGAAGCAAGTACAAAGATGAGAAGCAAGTACAAGGAGTCGATATTTAATAAATAACCCGACATGAAAACAAAACAAGGACAACGTCTGGACAAGGGGGAACATAACGACATTAATGCTGACACGGGGATGAAACTGAGGAACAGACAGATATAGGGGAGGCAATCAATAAGTGATGGAGTCCAGGTGAGTCCAACGAAGCGCTGATGCGCGTAACGATGGTGACGGGTGTGCGTAATGATAGGCCGCCTGGCGCGGGAGCAGGCGTGACACACACGTAGTTTGCTCCACATGTTGTGTCATCAGATGTGACCTCAAAGAACAAACAATGGCTGTCGACATAACATCCTTTATGGTTGTGTCTGCAGATCAGACTACCTCCAGGTGTGTGCGTGTGCGTGTGTGTGTGTGTGTGTGCACGTGCGTGCGTGTGTGCGTGCGTGTGCGTGTGTGCGTGCGTGTGTGTGTGTGCGTGCGTGTGCTTATAAATATAACCTGTGTCCTCCTGGGAGCTGGATAGTCTCAACACCGCCCCCATCTTCCTCAGACTGTTAACAAGACATGTGGTCCTGTGATCACTGCCCAGCAAACCCGGAACATTCCCAGAACATTAGCTAAGAGAGTTAGTTTAGTGTAACATTAGGATGATAAAATGATATACCCTTGGAATGTTCTCCTCACGATCACTAAAAATGTTGTGCACAACAGCTGTAACAAACACCAAAGAACATTGTCCAAACGTTCTCATTAGGTTACCAGGTAATGTAGTAACACAATTTACCAGTGATGTTTTTAGAACATATTGCCATGAGAAAATGTGAGACCAACATTCTGGGAACGTTTTTTGCAACAACAGGCAAACATTGTATAATCATCTGCACAACTGGACCATTTTTTCTGTGCTCTGAGAACGTTGGCCGCAACCTAATAAATGTTCTGAAAACTTTCACAGAACCCATTTTGGTTTGCTGGGTGGGGAGGGACTGCAGCAAGGATTGATATGGAAGACTAAAATAGAATTCAGCAGTCTTTAGCCTGCATATGGATTCACCGCAATGCAGGCAACAAAGCATTTGTTCTCTCTCTCTCCACTTTAGTTGAAAAAGTAATATCCTTTGCACAGCTTTTATAAAATTAATTAATTTTAAAATGTTCTCTCTCTCTCCCTCTCTCCCTGTGTGTGTGTGTGTGTGTGTGTTTGTGTGTGTGTGTGTGTGTGTGTGTGTGTGTGTTGTGTGTGTGTGTGTGTGTATGTGTGTGTGTGTGTGTGTGTGTGTGTGTGTGTGTGTGGTCGAGGAGACAGAATGATAAGTTGTGGCAGGAAAAGTAGGTCAGTCTTAGGAAAGTTTATGGGTCTGTCTTAAACAGTCCCTTTACGGTAGTCAAAGGTGGTGCACTATATAGGGAAGCCTATGTGTTTATCACTATATAGGGAAGCCTATGTGTTTATCACTATATAGGGAAGCCTATGTGTTTATCACTATATAGGGAAGCCTATGTGTTTATCACTATATAGGGAAGCCTATGTGTTTATCACTATATAGGGAAGCCTATGTGTTTATCACTATATAGGGAAGCTTATGTGTTTATCACTATATAGGGAAGCCTATGTGTTTATCACTATATAGGGAAGCTTATGTGTTTATCACTATATAGGGAAGCCTATGTGTTTATCACTATATAGGGAAGCCTATGTGTTTATCACTATATAGGGAAGCCTATGTGTTTATCACTATATAGGAAGCCTATGTGTTTATCACTATATAGGGAAGCCTATGTGTTTATCACTATATAGGGAAGCTATGTGTTTATCACTATATAGGGAAGCCTATGTGTTTATCACTATATAGGGAAGCCTATGTGTTTATCACTATATAGGGAAGCCTATGTGTTTATCACTATATAGGGAAGCCTATGTGTTTATCACTATATAGGGAAGCCTATGTGTTTATCACTATATAGGGAAGCCTATGTGTTTATCACTATATAGGGAAGCCTATGTGTTTATCACTATATAGAGAAGCCTATGTGTTTATCACTATATAGGGAAGCCTATGTGTTTATCACTATATAGGGAAGCCTATGTGTTTATCACTATATAGGGAAGCCTATGTGTTTATCACTATATAGGGAAGCCTATGTGTTTATCACTATTTAGGGAAGCGTATGTGTTTATCACTATATAGGGAAGCTTATGTGTTTATCACTATATAGGGAAGCGTATGTGTTTATCACTATATAGGGAAGCCTATGTGTTTATCACTATATAGGGAAGCTTATGTGTTTATCACTATATAGGAAGCCTACGTGTTTATCACTATATAGGGAAGCCTATGTGTTTATCACTATATAGGGAAGCCTATGTGTTTATCACTATATAGGGAAGCCTATGTGTTTATCACTATATAGGGAAGCCTATGTGTTTATCACTATATAGGGAAGCCTATGTGTTTATCACTATATAGGGAAGCCTATGTGTTTATCACTAAATAGGGAAGCCTATGTGTTTATCACTATATAGGGAAGCCTATGTGTTTATCACTATATAGGGAAGCCTATGTGTTTATCACTATATAGAGAATCCTATGTGTTTATCACTATATAGGGAAGCCTATGTGTTTATCACTATATAGGGAAGCTTATGTGTTTATCACTATATAGGGAAGCGTATGTGTTTATCACTATATAGGGAAGCCTATGTGTTTATCACTATATAGGGAAGCCTATGTGTTTATCACTAAATAGGGAAGCCTATGTGTTTATCACTATATAGGGAAGCCTATGTGTTTATCACTATTTAGGGAAGCTTATGTGTTTATCACTATATAGGGAAGCTTATGTGTTTATCACTATATAGGGAAGCCTATGTGTTTATCACAGAAACTAGCCCTGTTTCGTTGTGTTCTTAAACAAAGCCCTGTTTCGTTGTGTTCTTTAACAAAGCCCTGTTTCGTTGTGTTCTTAAACAAAGCCCTGTTTCTTTGTGTTCTTAAACAAAGCCCTGTTTCTTTGTGTTCTTAAACAAAGCCCTGTTTCGTTGTGTTCTTGAAAGTAGCCCTTTCTTTCATTTTTGTTCAAAGCCCTGTTTCTTTGTGTTGTAAACAAAGCCCTGTTACTCACCTGGTTTCATCAGAGCCCTTATTTAGTTCAGTTCATTCTGTTTGTGCCTTTGTAAACAAAGCCCTGTTCGTTTGTTCTTAAACAAAGCCTTTTTCTTTGTGTTTTAAAGAACCAGTTATAGCCTTCAGCCCTAGTTTTTTGATTCACCTGCCTGTTTTGCCCACCTGTTTCTTTATGACCATTGCCTGCCTGTGACCAAAGCCCTGTTTCTGCGAAGGAGAAATAAACACCTGCCGCGCTCTGTGTGTGAATCTACACTTTTTTCTCTCTGATTATTCACTACAATCACTATATAGGTTAGCCTGTGTTTGTCACTATATAGGGAAGCCTATGTGTTTATCACTATATAAGAAGCCTATGTGTTTATCACTATAGCAACCTATGTGTTTATCACTATAGCAACCTATGTGGTTATCATTTAACTTTCTTCAGTTCTGGGTGACGTGTATGTTTTTCCTT
Source organism: Oncorhynchus tshawytscha (assembly GCF_018296145.1). Classification (NCBI taxonomy): domain Eukaryota; kingdom Metazoa; phylum Chordata; class Actinopteri; order Salmoniformes; family Salmonidae; genus Oncorhynchus; species Oncorhynchus tshawytscha. The sequence goes on along the minus strand of NC_056444.1, from coordinate 80,864,055 downwards.
CCACTTGCTACCATGGAGAGAACTACTACATCGCTAGAATTCTACAGTCTACATTCTACATTCTACAGTCTACATTCTACAGTCTACATTCTATAGTCTACATTCTACATTCTACAGTCTGCATTCTACAGTCTACAGTTTACATTCTACAGTCTGCATTCTACAGTCTGCATTCTACAGTCTACATTCTACAGTCTACATTCTACAGTCTACATTCTACATTCTACAGTCTGCATTCTACAGTCTACATTCTACAGTCTACATTCTACATTCTACATTCTACAGTCAACATTCTACATTCTACACTCTACAATCTACATTTTACAGTCTACATTCTACAATCTACAGTCTACATTCTACAGTCTACATTCTACAGTCTACATTCTGCAGTCTGCATTCTACATCCTACAGTCTACATTCTACAGTCTACATTCTACAGTCTACATTCTACAGTCTACAGTCTACACTCTACATTCTACAGTCTACATTCTACATTCTACAGTCTACATTCTACAGTCTACATTCTATAGTCTACATTCTACATTCTACAGTCTGCATTCTACAGTCTACAGTTTACATTCTACAGTCTGCATTCTACAGTCTGCATTCTACAGTCTACATTCTACAGTCTACATTCTACAGTCTACATTCTACATTCTACAGTCTGCATTCTACAGTCTACATTCTACAGTCTACATTCTACATTCTACAGTCTGCATTCTACATTCTACATTCTACAGTTGACATTCTACATTTACAGTCTACATTCTACATTCTACAGTCTACATTCTACAGTCTACATTCTACAGTCTACATTCTGCAGTCTGCATTCTACATCCTACAGTCTACATTCTACAGTCTACATTCTACAGTCTACATTCTACAGTCTACAGTCTACACTCTACATTCTACAGTCTACATTCTACATTCTACAGTCTACATTCTACAGTCTAGAGTCTACATTCTACATTCTACATTCTACAGTTTACATTCTACATTCTACAGTCTACAGTACATTCTACATTCTACATTCTACAGTCTACAGTCTACAGTCTACAGTCTACAGTCTACATTCTACAGTCTACAGTCTACAGTCCACATTCTACAGTCTACATTCTACAGTCTAGAGTCTACATTCTACAGTCTGCATTCTACATTCTACAGTCTACATTCTACAGTTGACATTCTACATTCTACAGTCTACATTCTACATTCTACAGTCTACATTCTACAGTCTACAGTCTACATTCTACATTCTACAGTCTTCATTCTACATTCTACAGTCTACATTCTACAGTCTACAGTCTGCATTCTACAGTCTACAGTCTACATTCTACAGTCTACACTCTACAGTCTGCATTCTACAATCTACAGTCCACAGTCTACATTCTACATTCTACAGTCTACATTCTACAGTTTACATTCTACATTCTACATTCTATAGCTCACTGCTTTTATCCAGAACGCTAGAGTGCCATTTGGGTGTATATTTTCTAGCAGGCTCTCTTATTGTCAGCAGACGGGACAGGACGGGAAAGGACAGCGCTGCCTGCATTCTCATTATCATTTTATAAGGCACAGTTGGCAGAGTGAAGTACTCAGCAGAGAGAGTATAGAAGAGTGTCACTGGCACCCTGTCAGAGTGAATTAACTAACACAAGTGGAATGTAAAGTTTGCCTCTGTTATTTGTGTGTGTGTGTGATTGGATGTCCTGGGCACTGACAGGATTAAATCTTTCTTGCTGGGCTGTTTTGACAGTTTGAAGTCCAGCTTTTCACACAAACATGTCTTCAATCTTGAACAGCTATGTATTTCTTGCAAAATAAATTTGATCTCAATGAGACTAACTTGTATGCTTATAAAAGAGATGCATCTTACCTTCCCATTGTAGAATGAAGCCGTAAGAAAGACATTGGGTTCTTGTTCTTAATATACAGAAAACAAATCAACAACACTGGCAAAAAGAGATTTGTAGAGTACAAGTTTCTATTGATTTTTGCCACAGAAATCGATAACGATGTGAAAGTGAGGCCCATTTGATCTATTACCCTCCTAATGACGCAGATATGCCCGGTCCTTATAGCTCTGTTTAGTTCTCTATGGAAATACACATTCTCCACTGGGAAATAATCAAATCTATGGATGTTACAACTTTGTTAAAGCCATAAAACAGTAGCCTTCTAGCCCATTAAAAACCACAATAATTCCCTTCTCATTGAATATCTGTTGGTGAAATGATGGGGTGTTGAATGTCCCACAGTCTTACTTGGATTAAATAATACTGTAGATCAGATTATATGATTTATATAGTCCACACCTATGAATATCTTTAGGTGCTGAAGACAATAACAAGAGGCGTCAGTAAGTCAGGGTGTATTCTGGGAAATGTCCTCTGTTATCACAGTCAAAGAGAGATAAGCTAACTAGATTTAATGGGAGTGTAAGTGTGAGAATCCATGACATCAGCGCTTATCTACAGCTGTAACCATTATCTCTCCCGGTGTCCAGCTAGCACTGGCCCATCATCCGTGAAGTCAGCGGCCCATTTCCCATGTATCTCATTGGCTTTAGAGTGGGCAGACAGCTGTAGTTTGAAGCTGACACTAAAGCAGCACTAAATTTGTTAGTAAATGTAGAATCACTGTTGGGCTGCTGTCAAAATATCACCCTATTGGCTGCTGAAATGTCACCCTATTGGCTGCTGAAATGTCACCCTATTGGCTGCTGAAAGGTCACCCTATTGGCTGCTGAAATATCACCCTATTGGCTTCTGAAATGTCACCTTATTGGCTGCTGAAATGTCACCCTATTGGCTTCTGAAATACCACCCTATTGGCTGTTGACAATGGCCTAGATTCTGCTCTCCTACACTGCTGTGCCACCTCATAGCAGCAGTGGTCCGATGAGTGCTGCTAGCTGAAGTAGCTACGGCAACCTAGCTAACGTTTATTCCAACAGACAGGCAGAGGTGGGGAGTTGGAAACAAACAAGGGAACAAGAGATTAGTTTGTATTTGTTGAAACTGTTGTGTGAAAGCTCCAGGGCAACGTATTTAAATATGCAGCAGAGGTAAATCCCACTCTGTGGCTGACTGGCTGAGTTCTGCTGAACATTCTCTGTGTTGTTTACCAACATCATACAGATAAACCACACACACACAAACACACAGACACACACAGACACACACATACACACACACAGAGACACACCATTATGGGAGTGTGACTGTAATTAAGGTCTATGAGAAGTCAGTCAGTCCACCAGGGAGGAGAGCTGTGTGTGGATGTGTGTGTGTGTGTGTGTGTGTGTGTGTATGTATGTGTGTGCGTGCGTGTGTGATTGTGAGTGTGTGAGTTTGTGAGTTTGTGTGTGTGTGAAGCATCAGTCCACCAGGGAGGAGAGCAGTTTCAATTAGTCTAATCACAGCTCTACTTTAACAGTAATGTTTTCCTTCAGGCTAGAATGAACACGTGCTGTCTAATAGCCCTCTAGGTACACCCAATAAGGTATATGAAATACGCCTGTCTCTCTGCTGAAGATAAGTGCTCCCACTGCCGAGCACTTTGCTAAGACTTTCTTTGCTTGACCTTTCTATCGATTCAGTCATGCTTTTATTTAATATCCTTCAAGGTATAATAAGGTAAATTAAATACATCTGTCTGGCAGCTGATTAAAGCTACTTCAGTTCTCACAGCCAAGCACTTTGCTCTTTGCTAAAACTAGACTTTCTTTGTAATTCAGTCATGTGTAACTTTCTGGTTTCAAATTGCTGTCGAAACGTCCACAGAAGGAGGCCAGACACTGGAACTGGAGATGGAGATGGATCTGGAGATGGACCTGGAGATGGAGATGGAAGTGAACCTGGAGATGGAGATGGACCTGGAAGTGGACCTGGAGATGGAAGTGAACCTGGAGATGGAAGTGAACCTGGAGATGAACCTGGATCTGGAGATGGAAGTGGACCTGGAGATGGATCTGGAGATGGACCTGGAGATGGATCTGGAGATGGATCTGGAGATGGACCTGGAGATGGACCTGGAGATGGATCTGGAGATGGATCTGGAGATGGACCTGGAGATGAGCCTGGAGATGGACCTGGAGATGGATCTGGAGATGAGCCTGGAGATGGATCTGGAGATGGACCTGAGATGGACCTGGAGATGGATCTGGAGATGGACCTGGAGATGGACCTGGAGATGGACCTGAGATGGATCTGGAGATGAGCCTGGAGATGGATGGAGATGGATCTGGAGATGAGCCTGGAGATGGATCTGGAGATGGATCTGGAGATGAGCTTGGAGATGGATCTGGAGATGGACCTGGAGATGGACCTGGAGATGGATCTGGAGATGAGCCTGGAGATGGATCTGGAGATGGATCTGGAGATGAGCCTGAGATGGATCTGAGATGGACCTGGAGATGGACCTGAAGATGCAGATGGAGATGGATCTGGAGATGGACCTGGAGATGGAGATGGATCTGGAGATGGACCTGGAGATGGACCTGGAGATGCAGATGGAGATGGATCTGGATCTGGAGATGGACCTGGAGATGGACCTGGAGATGCAGATGGATCTGGATCTGGAGATGGACCTGGAGATGGATCTGGAGATGGACCTGGAGATGCAGATGGAGATGGACCTGGAGATGCAGATGGAGATGGATCTGGAGATGGACCTGGAGATGGACCTGGAGATGCAGATGGATCTGGATCTGGAGATGGACCTGGAGATGGACCTGGAGATGGATCTGGAGATGAACCTGGAGATGGATCTGGAGATGGACCTGGAGATGCAGATGGAGATGGATCTGGATCTGGAGATGGACCTGGAGATGCAGATGGAGAAGGATCTGGAGATGGACCTGGAGATAGACCTGGAGATGCAGATGGATCTGGATCTGGATCTGGAGATGGACCTGGAGATGGACCTGGAGATGGATCTGGAGATGGACCTGGAGATGGATCTGGAGATGGACCTGGAGATGGATCTGGATCTGGAACTAGAGAGGGCTCGTAAAAACAATAACCTTGAAGATCCTTTTAGTTTTGTGCATCGGATAGATTCCTTGAGTGAAATGATAAGCATCTGACCTCGGCAACTATTGATCGTTTGAATGAGAGACGCAACTCGATATTCAATAATCTCCTCCATCCTCTCCTCGGTCCAGACGAAAAACGTTGACAGTGACCAGTGTATTTTTAGAGTAGCTAGTGTGAGCACGCACTCATTATTCATCTAAAAAAAGTGAAGAGAACACATGTTGTATACCGTAATTGTGCGTTTTCCCTGTTTGACTAGTAGCTAGACTGCACTGTAGCGTGATCTGAAGAGTTCTGGGATCTCAACAGTGCTGTCATAGCTAGTCATACAGACCTCACTGCAGTTGATGTACACAACCCTGGACATATACATCTCTAGAAAACAAGTGTTATTTTTTTGTCTTGATATTGACAGGACTTTGAATGGAGTAACCACATCAGTTATACATAACATATCCATACCTTTCAATAGCTGTCCAGGAAACATACACACAATCCAACCAACAGGTCACTTAGTCTAGTCAGGCGTGAGTTGAGTTGGCGAGGTGAAAAGCACGGAGGAGATGACACGCCATACACCTGAGATGTCATGCAGAGCCAGAGCCAGTCACAAGGGAGGCACCTCAGAGAACTGGCCCTGATGGGTCTGAGACAGTTTACAGAATACTGTAAACATGCCCCCTCCTTCCCATCCTTCCATCTGTAAACATGCCCCCTCCTTCCATGAGGAAATTGCTGATCTGACAGGGTATGATTGGTGGAAGCAATGTGGTGGAAGTCATGTTTTACCCTGTCAACTCATTTACAGATCATTAACCACGTTTCCGTCCACAGTTTTTATGCGGGTAAAATCCTACCGTATAAAACAAATCACGACAGCTGTGATGGAAACAGGAAGTGTGGCTAAAATGGTATAAAACTCGACAGACAATTTGTTCTTTTTTAATTTAAAAAAAAATGTTTTTTTTATTTCACCTTTATTTAACCAGGTAGGCAAGTTGAGAACAAGTTATCATTTACAACCTGGCCAAGATAAAGCAAAGCAGTGTGACACATACAACAACACAGTTACACATGGAGTAAACAAACATACAGTCAATAATACAGTAGGAAAATAAGTCTATATACAATGTGAGCAAATGAGGTGAGATAAGGGAGGTAAAGGCAAAAAAAAGGCCATGGTGGCGAAGTAAATACAATATAGCAAGTAAAACACTGGAGTGGTTGATTTGCAGTGGAAGAATGTGCAAAGTAGAGATAGAAATACAGGGATGCAAAGGAGCAAAATAAATAAATAAATTAAATACAGTAGGGAAAGAGGTAGATGTTTGGGCTAAATTATAGATGGGCTATGTACAGGTGCAGTAATCTGTAAGCTGCTCTGACAGCTGCTGCTTAAAGCTAGTGAGGAAGATGATGATGTTTCCAGTTTCAGAGATTTTTGTAGTTTGTTCCAGTCATTGACAGCAGAGAACGGGAAGGAGAGGCGGCCAAAGGAAGAATTGGTTTTGGGGGTGACTAGAGAGATATACCTGCTGGAGCGCGTGCTAAAGGTGGGTGGTGACCAGCGAGCTGAGATAAAGGGGGACTTTACCTAGCAGGGTCTTGACATGGAGCCAGTGGGTTTGGCGAGGAGTATGAAGCTAGGGCTAGCCAACGAGAGCGTACAAGTCGCAGTGGTGGGTAGTATATGGGGCTTTGGTGACAAAACGGATGGCACTGTGATAGACTGCATCCAATTTATTGAGTAGGGTAAAGGAGGCAATTTTGTAAATGACATCGCCGAAGTAGAGGATTGGTAGGATGGTCAGTTTTACAAGGGTATGTTTGGGAGCATGAGTGAAGGATGCTTTGTTGCGAAATTGGAAGCAAATTCTAGATTTAACTTTGTATTGAAGATGTTTGATGTGAGTCTGTAAGGAGAGTTTACAGTCTAACCAGACACCTAGGTATTTGTAGTTGTCCACATATTCTAAGTCAGCCGTCCAGAGTAGTGATGTTGGACAGGCGGGCAGGTGGAGGCAGCGATCGGTTGAAGAGCATGCATTTAGTTTTACTTGTATTTAAGAGCAATTGGAGGCCACGGAAGGAGAGTTGTATGGCATTGAAGCTTGCCTGGAGGGTAGTTAACACAGTGTCCAAAGAAGGGCCAGAAGTATATAGAATGGTGTGGTCTGCGTAGAGGTGGATCAGAGACTCACCAGCAGCAAGAGCGACATCATTGATGTATACAGAGAAGAAAGTCGGTCCAAGAATTGAGCCCTGTGGCACCCCCATAGAGACTGCCAGAGGCCCGGACAACAGATTTGACACACTGAACTCTATCAGAGAAGTAGTTGGTGAACCAGGCGAGGCAATCATTTGAGAAACCAAGGCTGTCGAGTCTGCCGATGAGGATGTGGTGATTGACAGAGTCGAAAGCCTTGGCCAGGTCAATGAATACGGCTGCACAGTATTGTTTCTTAGCGATGGCGGTTAAGATATCGTTTAGGACCTTGAGCTAGACTGAGGTGCACCCAAGTTCATTAGCCCCTAATCTATGGATTTCACATGACTGGGAGTACAGATATGCATCTGTTGGTCACAGATACCTTAAAAAAAAGGTAGGGTCATGAATCGGAAAACCAGTCAGTATCTGGTGTGACACCCATTTGCCTCATGCAGTGCGACACATCTCCTTCGCATAGACTTGATCAGGCTGTTGATTGTGGCCTGTGTATGTTGTCCCACTCCTCTTCAATGGCTGTGCGAAGTTGCTGGATATTGGCGGGAACTGGAACACACTGTCATACACGTCGATCCAGATCATCTCAAACCAGCTCAATGGGTGACATTGGGGCCTTGCATTATCATGCTGAAACATGAGATGATAGATGATAGCAGAGGATGAATGACACAACAATGGGGCCTCAGGATCTCGTCGCGGTATCTCTGTACATTCAAATTGCCATCGATAAAATGTGATTGTATTTGTTGTCCGTAGCTTATGCCTGCCCATACCTTAACCCCATCACCACCATGGGGCACTCTGTTCACAACATTGAAATCAGCAAACCGCTCGCCCACACAACGCCATACACGTGGTCCGAAGTTGTGAGACCGGTTGGACGTACGCCAAATCTTCTAAAATGACGGCTTATGGTAGAGAAATGAACATTCAATTCTCTGGCAAAAGCTCTGGGGGGATATTCCTGCAGTCAGCATGCCAATTACACGCTCCCTCAAAACTTGAGATATCTGTGGTACTGAATTTTGTGACAAAACTGCACATTTTAGAGTGGCCTTTTATTGTCCCTAGCACAAGGTGCACCTGTGTAATGATCAAATGCTCACTAACAGGGATGTAAAGACAATTTGTGCATCAACATTTGAGAGAAATAAGCTTTTTGTACCTATGGAACATGTCTGGGATCTTGTATTTCAGCTCATGAAACATGGGACCAACACTTTACATGTTGAGTTCATATTTTTGTTCCGTATAGATGGGAAAAGGTAAAGAAATTCCAATACTTTTCAAAAATTACAGAAGACATGTCAGGAAAAGGCTTCAATAAACCGTGGAAACTTCTTCGGGAACAAATGAAAGTCCCTTAAGCAAAGCTTAAATAATAAATAATAAATAAATAAAGCTTCATGACAAAAGACGTCTTTCGTGCAGCGGTGCTGGAACAAACAGCCTGTTCCGTTATTTCAAGGAGATGAACGAAATCCTCGGCGCACGGCCCATGGTTCCTCTGTTGAGAATCAACAGCTCAAGTACAGTTTTTGAACTTGGAAAAAAAAAAAATTAACATACATAGTATATGCCTAATTTGCCTATTGCATGGATGTGGGCTGTAGATTAATGTAATTTCATATTTTCAAAAGTGAGCTGAGCCATGAGGAAGTGGACAGTCAGGATGCCGAGGACGACAGCCTGGAGACTATACATTTTTAGGCTATGCAACTGCAGCCTAATGTTTATGTGTTGCCGTTCCAACCCTGCTGTAATTCTCTTTATTGCTATACTCTGGATGTGTGTTTTATTTTTTTAATTAGCCTACTTCTTAAATAGGAAGGCCTTTGTTCTTGTTGTTGCAATGGATTTACTTGGGTATGTCAGAGACTATGTTTGACATTTGTATGAGTAACTGTAGAGCAGTGGCTCATTGCTGATCCTTGAGTCGTAGCTGAGCAGACTACAATTTGTATATTTAAGATGGATCAAATGCTGCTTTTGTGTGTTTTCCCCTTACTTTAGATAAAGCCTGCTGCTCCTGAGACCAGCATTCAGTGACGCAGACCGATCCGAGTCACCTTCAGCCTCACCATCCAACCCACAAAGTTTCTGGAGTCTACCAGCATAGAGCACCTTCAATGTGAATCATTTTTCCAGACATGCAAGGTATCAATGATAACCTGGTCGAGCAAGCAGAACAGGAACAGGAAACCTTCCATGCATCACCAAGGCGGTCAAACGCTTTGAACGCTGTGGCAGAGAGGCATACAAACGATTCTGAGAGGATGTATGGGGTGACGAACTATGCTACACACCCAGCCTAGTTAATATCCTACCATTAACCATCTGGAGCGTACACAGCCATGTACCCTGATTGGGGGAGACGTGAGCATTTGGGTAGGCTATAGGCAAGCCAACATGCAAGATCATGCCACACGGTGTTATACCCGGCTATCAACAATCTCTTTTATGGGTAGGATAAATGTATCAGGTTAGATGAAATCAACAATCTCTTTTATGGGTAGGGTAAATGTATCAGGTTAGATGAAATCAACAATCTCTTTTATGGGTAGGATAAATGTATCAGGTTAGATGAAATCAACAATCTCTTTTATGGGTAGGATAAATGTATCAGGTTAGATGAAATCAACAATCTCTTTTATGGGTAGGATAAATGTATCAGGTTAGATGAAATCAACAATCTCTTTTATGGGTAGGATAAATGTATCAGGTTAGATGAAATCAACGATCTCTTTTATGGGTAGGATAAATGTATCAGGTTAGATGAAATCAACAATGGAAACACTTCAAGCTTTATTTTTCATTCGATAAATCCAAGTTTGTGAGATAGAGTTTCTTAGCTGGATGTCAAGTAATTACGCATAGTTAAAAATAATTTGCAACAAGCCAGTATGATGGAAACATTTCTCAAAAAAGTGATGTAAAAAAAGTAAAGAAATATAAAGAATATAATATAAAGAAAGTGCATGTATTCTTTTTATACTAATTTTAGAATATTCGCATGAAAAGCTGTTGCCAATTGGATGGATTAACTGCATTATCTGACAGCTATTACTGTAGCCACAGTCATTGTAGGACAAGAAAACAAAGGGGGGTAGGTGTAGACGGAATAAAAACTGACTACGGCATGCTGGGAGAACTCCAAGGAAATATCAGGAAGATGAATTCCAGCGTCAGCATTAAATTGGCATTGTGCAATGGTGTATGACAGGGTGACAGGGATTATATAGGACTCCTGGTAGACTAGAAGTGCCACCTCTTGTTGGTGTTTTCTTTGAGATTGTAATGACACTTCCTGGTCAAAATAATAGCCACTGTTTTACTCAGTGGCTGGGTCTGAAATGACTCCCTACCCTCTGGACACAAACTGGTTGAATCAACATTGTTTTGAGAGTTTAAACCACAGGAATAAGTCATCATGGAAACCAAATTTCAACATAGACAAACCTTCATTTGAAATAAGAATGTGTTATTAGTTAAATAAAGTTTTAAAAATATTTAAGAAATACTTTGTGTAAAATATGTTCAATTTGTATCTTTAAAATAACGTCAGCTCTTCAACATTATATCCACTATCAGAAAAAAACCAATAGGTTGGGCAGCACCTCCTACTGGAGAGTTGATCTATCTACAGCTACCCTTAGGTCTCAAAGCCCTGCTTAGCGCCCTGCTTAGCTTTGGTATTTGTCACTGACTATTACCAATGTGCTATCGTGAAAATTATTGTTGAGATATCTCTACATAAAAACTTAATAGATTCACTGTTACTATCGAAGTCATTTCAAAGGGTAGGTTTGACAAAGCAAATGAAATGTGACGATACTTTATCACTCATACGCCAGTTTATTAGGTACACCACCCAGTTCACAAAAATGGATCCCTCCTACAGAGAGTGAGTCACGTGGCCGTGGCTTGCTATATAAAGCAGGCAGACAGGCATCGAGGCATTCAGTTACTGTTCGTTTGAACATTAGAATGTTAGAATGGGTAAAACAAGTGACCTAAGCTACTTTGAGCGTGGTATGATCGTCGGTGCCAGGTGCGCTGTATCCAGTATCTCAGAGACTGCCGCCCTCCTGGGCTTTTCACGCACAACGGTGTCTAGGGTTTACCGAGAATGGTGCAAAAAAAAAAAGCATCCAGTCAGCAGCAGTCCTGTGGGCAGAAACAGCTCATTGATGGGAGGTCGTAGGAGAATGGCAAGAATTGTACAAGCTAACAGGCGAGCCACAAACAGACAAATAATGGCGCAGTACAACAGTGGTGTGCAGAACGGCATCTCGGAAGCCACAACTCGCCGATCCTTGTCATGGATGGGCTTTTGCAGCAGAGGATCACACCGGGTTCCACTCCTATCAGCTAAAAACAAGAAGCAGCAGCTCCAGTGGGCACGCCATCACCAACACTGGACAACTGAGGAGTGGAAAAACAGTGCCTGGATCATGACAGAGAGTTCAGTTTACTTGAGTGGCCTGGTCAGTCCCCAGACCTCAACACAATAGAGCATCTCTGGGATGAGATGGAACGGGCTGTTCAAGGCATGAATGTACCGCCGTCCAATCTGCTGAAACTGCAGGATGCCGTGGTGTCAGTATGGACCAATATCCCTGTGGAACGTTTCCAACACTTTGTAGAATCCATGCCCCCCAAAAATGGGGGGTCCAACCCGGTACTAGATGCAGGCAAAGGGGGTCCAAACCGGTACTAGATGCAGGCAAAGGGGGTCCGACTAGATGGGTGTACCTAATAAACTGGCCAGTGAGTGCATGTCATCAGTGATGTCATTTAGGTCTAGATAGCATTTTTAAGTAATCAACAGCTATTGTTTCAATTCAACCCATAATTCAACGAAAACTTGACTAGGGTCTGAAGCTCTGGTTGACTTTAAAATTAATAATTGATATGTTGGATTCACATGTCCATCTCAACTAAATATCTAAGTTGAAGAATAAGACTAAATCAAATCAAACGTTATTTAAATGCATTTAAAGTTTGATTTGATTTTGTCCTATTCTTTATTGACGTAGATTTTTGGTTGAGATAGAGACCTGAATCCAACATAGCAATTGTTGAATTGTCGACAACTGGAATTTAAGCCTCACTAAGTCAGTGGTACAGATGGAACTATCCAATCAGAAGATAAACCTCATTCAAATGTTGATATTTGGTTGTGTTGACAACCAAACACAATAAATATCACTTTTGAAATACCAGTAAATAGCTATTAACTTGTCGACAAGTTAACAAATAATATGTTGGATTCATGTTTTTAACTCAAACGGAAAAAAATATATATATATATGGTATTACGCCAGTATCTCAGATGGAACTATCAAAGCAGTAGATACATCTCCATTGAATGTTGATATTTGGTTGCGTTGACAACCAAACACAATTCAACACTACTTTTGTAACACTGTAAATAGGCTAAAGTTAAGGCTATCTTACAAACTAACATTCAACATTAAAACCATTCCCACATTTTGAGGTTAATGTGACTTTACATTTCTTCTTGTGTAATCATATAAGGCATGCATGACGAAGGTAGCATGCATAGGTCATCACAGGTCTGTGGAGATCTTCACAATGCCGATGTAATTATAAATAAAATGTCAGAATCTGTCAGAATCACTTGCACCGTGTACTTTTAATGTAATCTCAACTACAGTCCAGGTAATTTGGTCCTGCTAGGTCCACCCCCGAGCCTTATTTGGTCTTCCTGCCCCAATGAGGCGAGGCTGTGGTTCGTTAAGCCAGGGAGTGCTTGGGGATAAAGGAGGAGGAAGCCTGCACAAAGGGGCAGATTAAGGAGAGAACAAAGTGCTATATGAAGAGTGGGAGAAGAGAGAACAATATTTGTGTGATTACCTGTTGTGACCTGGACTGTCAGGCTATCCCCCTTGTGTACCGGACCAGATTGGCTGAGGACCCGAGTGTGACGATTACCCCTGGAAAATGAAACGGAACGAGAACGGCTTGTGGACTGTGAGGTGATTGGTGAATTTCCTCTTCTTCCTCAGTGTACCAAAATCCCCAATAAACTCCAAATGTGCATTCTATTTGTGCTACTGGTGCATGTTTTGTTATTGAACTTGGTGACATGGAAACCCCACACCCTTCAGCATGCTACAAGATATTAAAGAGAGATGGAGTGAGAAGAGATAACTTCTTGGATATAGGGGGCGCTCTTTTAATTTATGGATAAAAAAACGTGCCCGTTTTAAGCGCAATATTTTGTCACGAAAAGATGCTCGACTATGCATATAATTGGCAGCTTTGGAAAGAAAACACTCTAAGGTTTCCAAAACTGCAAAGATATTATCTGTGAGTGCCACAGAACTCATGCTACAGGCGAAACCAAGATGAAACTTCAACCAGGAAATGGGCAGAATTTTTGAAGCTCTGTTTTCCATTGTCTCCTTATATGGCTGTTAATGCGCCGGGAATGAGCCTGCCCTTTCTATCTTTTCTCCAAGGTGTCTGCAGCATTGTGACGTATTCGTAGGCATATCATTGGAAGATTGGCCATAAGAGACTACATTTACCAGGGGTCCGCCCGGTGTCCTTTGTCTAAATTGGTGCGTAATCTACAAGCTGCACGCAGTCATCCAGTGATTGAGAGGAGAGAGGAGGCTTTCAACGAACGATATATCATGAAGAGATATGTGAAAAACACCTTGAGGATTGATTCTAAACAACGTTTACCATGTTTCAGTCGATATTATGGAGCTAATTTGGAAAAAAGTTCGGGGTTTTGAAGTCTGAATTTTCAGGTTTTTTTTGGTAGCCAAACGTGACGCACCAAACGGAGAAATTTCTCCTAAACAAATAATCTTTCAGGAAAAACTGAGCATTTGCTATCTAACTGAGAGTCTCCTCATTGAAAACATCTGAAGTTCTTCAAAGGTAATGATTTTATTTTAATGATTTTCTGGTTTTTGTGAAAATGTTGCCTGCTGATGCTAACGCTAAATGCTACGCTAGCTGCGCTAGCTGTTACACAAATGCTGGTTTTGCTATGGTTGAGAAGCATATTTTGAAAATCTAAGATGACAGTGTTGTTAACAAAAGGCTAAGCTTGAGAGCTAGCATATTAATTTCATTTCATTTGCGATTTTCGTGAATAGTTAACGTTGCGTTATGGTAATGAGCTTGAGGCTGTATTCAGATCCCGGATCCGGGATTGGTCGACGCAATTAAAGAGAGAAAGAAGAGTGAAATAAGACAGAAAGAGAGAGACTAAGAGATTGAGGGAGGGAGAGAGAGAGAGAGAGACAGAGACAGAGACAAAGAAGAGAATGAATGGAGGGAGAGAGAGAGAGAGAGAGAGAGAGACTAAGAGATTGAGGGAGGGAGAGAGAGAGAGAGAGACAGAGACAAAGAAGAGAATGAATGAATGGAGGAGAGAGAGAGAGAGACTAAGAGATTGAGGGAGGGGGAGAGAGAGAGACAGAGACAAAGAAGAGAATGAATGGAGGGAGAGAGAGAGAGACTAAGAGATTGAGGGAGAGAGACAGACAGAGAGAGAGAGAGAGAGAGACTAAGAGATTGAGGGAGAGAGACAGAGAAAGAGACAGGAGACTAAGAAATTGAGGGAGAGAGAGAGAGAGACAGAGACAGAGAGAGACTAAGAAATTGAGGGAGAGAGAGAGAGAGAGAGACAGAGACAGAGACAAAGAAGAGAATGAATGGAGGGAGAGAGAGAGAGACTAAGAGATTGAGGGAGAGAGACAGACAGAGAGAGAGAGACAGAGAGAGACTAAGAAATTGAGGGAGGGAGAGAGAGAGAGAGAGAGACAGAGACAGAGACAGAGACAGAGACAAAGAAGAGAATGAATGGAGGGAGAGAGAGACAGAAAGAGAGAGACTAAGAGATTGAGGGAGAGAGACAGACAGATTGAGGGAGACAGAGAGACTAAGAGATTGAGGGAGACAGAGAGAGAGAGCGAGAGAGAACGAGAGAGAGAGACAGACAGAAGAGAAGGAAGGGAGGGAGGGAGGGAGAGAGACAGAGAGAGATAGAAAGAGACAGACTAAGAGATTGAGGGAGAGACACACACAGACAGACACACACACAGACAGACACACATGCACACACCCACACACATACATACACACTCACACACACGCCTGCCATCCTGCCGTGTCTGAGAACAAGCGTGACCTCCGATTGGTGTTGCAGGGACTGGGGGCTGATGGGAGACAGGCTGAGGCAACACTGGAACGATACAGAGCTATCTGCAGAGGAGGACACACTCTGTCTCTCTCTCTCTCACACACACACACACTCACACTCACACACACACACTCACTCACACACACACTAGCTGCAGTGGAAGAAGAGGACATGCGTTCCTCTCCTCTGGAGCAGAACCACTGCTGCTCCCTCGCTGTCAGAGAGAGAGGGATTAAAAATTCATCCATAACCCAGACACACACTCCTCTGAGGTACTTCCTCTCTAAAAAGATTTATCTCGCTCACTTTCTTTCTCTCTCTCTCACGCTCTCTAAAATAACTCTCCCTTCCTCTCTTTCTCTTTTTTCCCACACTCTCTCTCTGTCTCTCTTTCTATCCCACTCTTTCTCTCTCTCTCTGCTTCTCTCTCTCTGTCTCCCTCTGTCTCCACTTTGCCTAAAAAAAGTTACCCATTAAGAGTGGCTTGCATGCACTTCAATTTGTCCGAGTCATGTATTATTTAGTGATAGTTTGTCCCATTGAGCATCACGGTAGATATTGTGTCTCTTTCGCTCTCTTCTGTGTCTTGGTCCTTGGTAAACTGTTATGATTATGTCACGGACTGCATTAGAGTTTAGGAAGAAATATATTCCCATATGCTATGTGTAATTGGAGTGTCTATTTGCCTATTTGTACCAGCTTCAAATTGCAACCTGACCCGACTTAATTAAAAGCAGGTAGTGGCATCATAAAATCCTGAAATTGATATTAGTCAGAATCGAATCACATCATTCAAAATGTGGCCAGCACCATGTAGTTGCTTTAGGGATGTGCTGATTGTCGTTTTTGATGAGGCAATAAAATGAACACTTTATGGGTGACCAGTCAGGGCAGTGATTGGTTGGTGTGCATGAGAGACTGGCATTCAGTTTCCTGCCCTTGTCTCATGTCTCACTACAGTGTGATGCCCTTAGAATGGATTGATAGGAGACCTTGGCGATGACTGGTGAGAGTCTGAGAGATTCTGCTGTGAGTGCCATTCTCCTGCATCTATAAGCAGGGTACCATTAGATCAGAAAGTCGTATGACTGTAGTACTACAGTATAAGTAGTAGTGAAATAATAATACAATATAATAACATATACCATTTAGCATGGTGTGTAAATATATTGTAGAAATAATATAATATAATTATACAATATATATACACACCATGCTGAGTGGTATATGTTATTATATTGTATTATTATTTCACTACTACTTATACTGTAGTACTACAGTCATATGACTTTCTGTATTAGACTTTCTGTGTTATCTAGTGTTACCCTCACAATGCCGACAGCAGAATCTCTCAGACTCCTACCAGTCATCGCCAAGGTCTCCTATCAATCATTTTCCGTCGAGCTCGTTTACTTGATTCCATCCTTCCCCTTTTTGAATTGCGTGAATGTACGACTATGGGGTCTGCTTCTGACCACGGAGGAACTTGATTCAAGTCTTGTCACAATGGGGTCATCAGGAGGAGGATGTGAGGACTGATACAGATTGTATAATCCAAACGTGACCAGATCAAATCAAAGACTCTCACCTGACCAAATACACTACATAACCAAAAGTATGTGGACACCTGCTCGTCGAACATCTCATGCCATTCCCTGCTTGTGCCAGGATACCACCCTGCATACCACTGCTGGCTTGCTTCTGAAGCTAAGCAGGATTGGTCCTGGTCAGTTCCTGGATGGGAGACCAGATGCTGCTGGAAGTGGTGTTGGAGGGCCAGTAGGAAGCACTCTTTCCTCTGGTCTAAAAAAAATCCTCTGGTCTAAAAAAAATCCCAATTCCCCAGGGCATTGATTGGGGACACTGCCCTGTGTAGGGTGCCGTCTTTCGGATGGGACGTTAAACGGGTGTCCTGACTCTCTGAGGTCATTAAAGATCCCATGGCACTTATCGTAAGAGTAGGGGTGTTAACCCCCGTGTCCTGGCTAAATTCCCAATCTGGCCCTCAAACCATCACGGTCACCTAATAATCCCCAGTTTACAATTGGCTCAAGCATTTCGCTACACTCGCATTAACATCTGCTAACCATGTGTATGTGACAAATAAAATTTGATTTGATTTGATTTTCATTGATCCCCCTCCTCTCCCCTGTAACTATTCCCCAGGTCGTTGCTGTAAATGAGAACGTGTTCTCAGTCAACTTACCTGGTAAAATAATGAATAAATAAATAATTCCACAATCATGTGCATTAATAGGGACTTTTAATATTATAACAACTCTTCTGGGAAGGCTTTCCACTAGATGCTGGAACATTGCTGCTATAACAGCCTCCACTCTTCTGGGAAGGCTTTCCACTAGATGTTGGAACATTGCTGCTATAACAGCTTCCACTCTTCTGGGAAGGCTTTCCACTAGATGTTGGAACATTGCTGCTATAACAGCCTCCACTCTTCTGGGAAGGCTTTCCACTAGATGTTGGAACATTGCTGCTATAACAGCCTCTACTCTTCTGGGAAGGCTTTCCACTAGATGTTGGAACATTGCTGCTATAACAGCCTCCACTCTTCTGGGAAGGCTTTCCACTAGATGTTGGAACATTGCTGCTATAACAGCCTCCACTCTTCTGGGAAGGCTTTCCACTAGATGTTGGAACATTGCTGCTTATAACAGCCTCCACTCTTCTGGGAAGACTTTCCACTAGATGTTGGAACATTGCTGCTATAACAGCCTCCACTCTTCTGGGAAGGCTTTCCACTAGATGTTGGAACATTGCTGCTATAACAGCCTCTACTCTTCTGGGAAGGCTTTCCACTAGATGTTGGAACATTGCTGTGGGGCCTTGCTTCCATTCGGCCACTACAGCCCTAGTGAGGTGATTAGGTCTGGCTCGCAGTCGGCGTTCCAATATATCCCAAAGGTGTTCGATGGGGTTGAGGTCAGGGCTCTGTGCAGGCCAGTCAAGTTCTTCCACACCGATCACGACAAACCATTTCTGAATTGATCTCACTTTGTGAACGGGGGCATTGTCATGCTGAACAGGAAAGAGCCTTCCCCAAACTGTTGCTGCTACAAAGTTGGAAGCACAGAATCGTCTAGAATGTCTTGGTCTGCTATAGCGTTAAGATTTCGGACTAACCTGAACCATGAAAAACAGCACCAGACCATTATTCCTCTTCCGATGAATGAGATCACACCTCATGTTGTGTCTGAATGAGATCACACCTCATGTTGTGTCTGAATGAGATCACACCTCATGTAGTGTCTGAATGAGATCACACCTCATGTAGTGTCTGAATGAGATCACACCCCATGTAGTGTCTGAATGAGATCACACCTCATACTGTGTCTGAATGAGATCACACCTCATACTGTGTCTGAATGAGATCACACCTCATGTAGTGTCTGAATGAGATCCCACCTCATGTAGTGTCTGAATGAGATCACACCACATGTTGTGTCTGAATGAGACCACACCTCATATTGTGTCTGAATGAGATCACACCACATGTAGTGTCTGAATGAGATCCCACCTCATGTAGTGTCTGAATGAGATCACACCACATGTTGTGTCTGAATGAGCCCAAACCACATGTTGTGTCTGAATGAGATCACACCACATGTAGTGTCTGAATGAGATCACACCACATGTAGTGTCTGAATGAGATCACACCACATGTCGTGTCTGAATGAGCCCAAACCACATGTTGTGTCTGAATGAGATCACACCTCATGTAGTGTCTGAATGAGATCACACCCCATGTAGTGTCTGAATGAGATCACACCTCATGTAGTGTCTGAATGAGATCACACCTCATACTGTGTCTGAATGAGATCACACCTCATACTGTGTCTGAATGAGATCACACCTCATACTGTGTCTGAATGAGATCACACCCCATGTAGTGTCTGAATGAGATCACACCTCATATTGTGTCTGAATGAGATCACACCTCATATTGTGTCTGAATGAGATCACACCTCATATTGTGTCTGAATGAGCCCAAACCACATGTTGTGTCTGAATGAGATCACACCACATGTAGTGTCTGAATGAGATCACACCTCATACTGTGTCTGAATGAGATCACACCCCATGTAGTGTCTGAATGAGATCACACCTCATATTGTGTCTGAATGAGATCACACCTCATGTTGTGTCTGAATGAGCCCAAACCACATGTTGTTTCATTCGTTTCTTCTCCAGAGGAAAACATAAGAAGTGGTTGAATGGAGGAACCGGTTAGCCCTGCTGTGCCAATTCACTTGGAACCAATAGTCATAAAAAAACACAGTTAGAAGCTTTCCGTCTCTGATGCCTCAGCGTGTAGTCCTGACCTGTGTATCTGAGTGGTTCAAGGGCTAGGTGTACTTCACCACTTTAAACCTCATATTCAACACCAGTACTTTGTCAACATATGTGACAAAGGCAGCTACAGAACCATTTCCACGTATGTAAACATGCACTGGTGTGGTGTTGGAGATAATAAATATTAGGCACAAAAAAAAGAAAAAAAGTGAAGTTCAACACATGCCTTCACTCACCATTGTCCTGGGCCTGTTTGCATTAAACATTTGAAGTGTTTCCCTTTAAGGATTTACCTTAAGGAATCATTTACCATTACCTGAGGGAATTGTTAAAGGGCATAGGGTCCCTCAAACATTT
>NC_056444.1:80751433-80838933 GCF_018296145.1 Oncorhynchus tshawytscha | reverse complement strand
TTGTCTACTAGTCTACCTATTGTCTACTAGTCTACCTCTTGTCTACTAGTCTACCTCTTGTCTACTAGTCTACCTATTGTCTACTAGTCTACCTATTGTCTACTAGTCTACCTCTTGTCTACTAGTCTACCTATTGTCTACTAGTCTACCTCTTGTCTACTAGTCTACCTCTTGTCTACTAGTCTACCTCTTGTCTACTAGTCTACCTCTTGTCTACTAGTCTACCTATTGTCTACTAGTCTACCTATTGTCTACTAGTCTACCTCTTGTCTACTAGTCTACCTATTGTCTTCTAGTCTACCTACTGTCTACTGGTCTACCTATTGTCTACTAGTCTACCTATTGTCTACTAGTCTACCTCTTGTCTACTAGTCTACCTATTGTCTACTAGTCTACCTCTTGTTTACTAGTCTACCTATTGTCTACTAGTCTACCTCTTGTCTACTAGTCTACCTATTGTCTACTAGTCTACCTCTAGTCTACTAGTCTACCTCTTGTCTACTGGTCTACCTCTTGTCTACTAGTCTACCTATTGTCTACTAGTCTACCTATTGTCTACTAGTCTACCTCTTGTCTACTGGTCTACCTCTTGTTTTACACACAGCCCAGTGGTACCAGCCGGTTACTTTGTGGAAATAGTTTTGGAAAACTCTGTAGTTTAGAGCATTTGTATGCATCAAACAACATCCAAAGAGTAGGTTCTAATATTGTGTGAAGGCTTAGAATATCCACTAGCTGGCAGCTGCAGAGGTGAGTTTAATCAATGTGAACACCTTGCTTATACATGAATACTCTCACATGAATATGCTAATGAACCAGTCAAGGCATTGACCATCTCACAATTACACACAGTAGCACCTTGGCTTCGCTCAGACACACACACACACACAGGCACACACACACAGACACAGACACACACACACACAGGCACACACACACACACACACACACACACACACACCTGGAGGTATTCTGATCTGCAGTGGGCATGTACTCACATTAGGGACAAACTAACTCCCTGTGTCGAAGGCCATGAGTGTTCACATCACATCGCATTACATCACATCACATCACCACTACTAACACAGTCTGTTGTGTATTGAAGGAAATGCCAATCCTATACTGTTGTTCTCTGTGACTCTGTTCCAAAGAGAACACTATTCCCTTTCAACTACACTACTTTTAACCAGAGCCTATATGTTTCCCATGCCAATAAAGCCATTGAGAGAGAGAGAGAGAGAGAGAGAGAGAGAGAGAGAGAGAGAGAGAGAGAGAGAGAGAGAGAGAGAGAGAGAGAGAGAGAGAGAGAGAGAGAGAGAGAGAGAGAGAGAGAGAGAGAGAGAGAGAGAGAGAGAGAGAGAGAGAGAGAGAGAGAGAGAGAGAGAGAGAGAGATGCTCTCAGTATTTTCACTAGAGAGAAATGCTCTCAGTATTTTCACTAGAGCAGTGTCATCTATTTTGTGGGGTGTTTCCTATCCAGTACCCCCGAACACACGCGTGTGCAAGCACACACACACAAACACACACACACTCCTGCCCCCCTCCCTGAACAGCAGTCAAGATACTACTCTTGACTCACAGCAGGATTAATGAGCTGCACGAGCTTCATCTGTGCTGCTGTAATTAAAAAATGCATAGCCTAGTACTGAACTATTAGATTTGTAGCTGTTGCCGTGGAAACAGACATGTTACTATACCGTGTTACGCGTCCCTAAATGTGCAGCTAGGCACGGTTAGGATACGCGCATACATGATACATCATACCACTGCTTTCTCGCCACAATAGCATTTAGTCAAAGGCTTCATCTGGAACAGAGTAGTGATACATGGAGCAGGACAGTGATACATGGAACAGAGTAGTGATACATGGAACAGAGTAGTGATACGTGGAACAGGGTAGTGATACATGGAACAGGGTAGTGATACATGGAACAGGGTAGTGATACATGGAACAGGGTAGTGATACATGGAACAGGGTAGTGATACATGGAACAGGGTAGTGATACATGGAACAGAGTAGTGATACATGGAACAGGGTAGTGATACATGGAGCAGGGTAGTGATACATGGAACAGAGTAGTGATACATGGAACAGAGTAGTGATACATGGAGCAGGGTAGAGATACATGGAGCAGAGTAGTGATACATGGAGCAGAGTAATGATACATGGAGCAGAGTAGTGATACATGGAGCAGGTAGTGATACATGGAGCAGAGTAGTGATACATGGAGCAGAGTAGTGATACATGGAGCAGAGTAGTGATACATGGAGCAGAGTAGTGATACATGGAGCAGAGTAGTGATACATGGAGCAGAGTAGTGATACATGGAGCAGAGTAGTGATACATGGAGCAGAGTAGTGATACATGGAGCAGAGTAATGATACATGGAGCAGAGTAGTGATACATGGAGCAGAGTAGTGATACATGGAGCAGAGTAGTGATACATGGAACAGAGTAGTGATACATGGAGCAGAGTAGTGATACATGGAACAGAGTAGTGATACATGGAGCAGAGTAGTGATACATGGAGCAGAGTAGTGATACATGGAGCAGAGTAGTGATACATGGAGCAGAGTAGTGATACATGGAGCAGAGTAGTGATACATGGAGCAGAGTAGTGATACATGGAGCAGGATAGTGATACATGGAGCAGAGTAGTGATACATGGAGCAGAGTAGTGATACATGGAGCAGAGTAGTGATACATGGAGCAGAGTAGTGATACATGGAGCAGAGTAGTGATACATGGAGCAGAGTAGTGATACATGGAGCGATACATGGAGCAGAGTAGTGATACATGGAGCAGAGTAGTGATACATGGAGCAGAGTAGTGATACATGGAGCAGAGTAGTGATACATGGAGCAGAGTAGTGATACATGGAGCAGAGTAGTGATACATGGAGCAGAGTAGTGATACATGGAGCAGGACAGTGATACATGGAACAGAGTAGTGATACATGGAGCAGAGTAGTGATACATGGAGCAGGATAGAAATATGGAAATGTCTCACACAAGAGACGGTGGATCTATTACTGGACATGCTTATGTTTGTTTTTCTTGTGTGAGACATTTCCATATTTATATCAGGTTCCTGAGTGGCGCAGGGGTCTAAGGCACGGCATCTCAGTGCTAGAGGGGTCACTACAGACACCCTGGTTCAAACCCAGGCAGTATCACAACCGGCTGTGATTGGGATTCCCATAGGGCGGCGCACAATTGGCCCAGCGTCGTCCTGGTTTGGCCGGTGTAGGCTGTCATTGTAAATAAGAATTTGTTCTTAACCGCCTTGCCTAGTTAAATAATCTGTTGAATGGTTGATCCTGCTCTGTTCACAGTTTGGTTGAGATGTAGGAAATGCTTTGACTAGAAGAGTTTTCTCCCACCGAACATCAATCTAAACCATCCATCTGCCAATGCTGGAGGAAGGGGTTGTAAATGCTGGAGGAAGGGGTAGTAAACTCCTGCCTGTAAATGCTGGAGAAAGGGGTTGTAAACTCCTGCCTGTAAATGCTGGAGGAAGGGGTAGTAAACTCCTGCCTGTAAATGCTGGAGGAAGGGGTTGTAAATGCTGGAGGAAGGTGTTGTAAAACTCCTGCCTGTAAATGCTGGAGGAAAAACTCCTGCCTGTAAATGCTGGAGGAAGGGGTTGTAAATGCTGGAGGAAGGGTTGTAAAACTCCTGCCTGTAAATGCTGGAGAAAGGGGTTGTAAACTCCTGCCTGTAAATGCTGGAGGAAGGGGTTGTAAATGCTGGAGGAAGGTGTTGTAAAACTCCTGCCTGTAAATGCTGGAGGAAGGGGTTGTAAACTCCTGCCTGTAAATGCTAAACTCCTGCCTGTAAATACTGGAGGAAGGGGTTGTAAAATGCTGGAGGAATGGGTTGTAAAACTCCTGCCTGTAAATGCTGGAGGAAGGGGTTGTAAACTCCTGCCTGTAAATGCTGGAGGAAGGGGTTGTAAAACTCCTGCCTGTAAATGCTGGAGGAAGGGGTTGTAAACTCCTGCCTGTAAATGCTGGAGGAAGGGGTTGTAAACTCCTGCCTGTAAATACTGGAGGAAGGGGTTGTAAATGCTGGAGGAAGGGGTTGTAAAACTCCTGCCTGTAAATGCTGGAGGAAGGGGTTGTAAACTCCTGCCTGTAAATGCTGGAGGAAGGGGTTGTAAAACTCCTGCCTGTAAATGCTGGAGGAAGGGGTTGTAAATGCTGGAGGAAGGGGTTGTAAAACTCCTGCCTGTAAATGTATAACAATGGCCTGTACTATAGGTGAAGGCCTGAGAGAGGAGAGCTGAACCTCTGTCTGGAATATTCCACCTAGACGCCAGGTTGAGCATCACACCTGATCTCTGAATTAAAATACAATCCCCTAATCTGGCATCAAATTATAATCTGTAATCAAATTATTGCAAGTTATAGTATTATTCAGAACACCTGGCTTGATAGACCAGCTCTATTTATCTCTTCCCCCCAATCACACAAACAGACATATGAACCCTGTGTGCTCCCTCAAAACACACACACACACACAAAATATCTGAAAGATATTTGTCAATCTGACTTTGAGCAAGGCACTTAACCTTAATTGCTCTAAGATCGCCGTCAATAATGGCTGATCCCTGGCCTTGGCCCCACTCTCCGAAGTTGTCTCAGGGAGAGTGGGATATGCAAAAGAGTACATTTCCATGTCACACAACAAACTTCTACAGGTTTACAAGACCTTTGACACACACGTCCAACCCATAGCAAGAATAATGCATTTGAAACATCCTAATTACTAATCTCCATGAATTATGGTGCATCATTATACAGCCCCCGCACGCACAGAGAGAGTGACACTCTGACTGAGCCAATACGTTGGTTGACTCTGGCACATAATTCCCTGAGGATCAATATGAGTTGATAGCAGCTGAAGAATGATGGATTAAGAGGAATTATAACATGATGAAGAGTTGTTACAACATACCGTTCTGACTAGTGATGAGGAATTATTAAAATGTTTTGTCTTGTAGCAGACTGTCTTATCCAGAGCAATTAAAGTTAAGAGCTTCGCTCAAGGGTACATAGACTGATTTTTTGATCTATTCGGTTAAGGGATTCAAACCAAAATCTTTTCCGTTACTGGCCCAATGCTCTTATCCACTAGTCTACCAACAAGAGCAGCTAAATAGTGTATTCATTATCACACCCGTGAGTATGATTCTCAACAGCATAAAATATTCTGATGCTTTATGAGTTAATGCATGTAAACACTACACATCTAATTCAGGTAGGCTTCTGCGCCTCGGCAAACAACACAAAGTGCTCATGTCACGCCCTGACCTTAGAGAGCCTTTTCATGTCTCTATTTTGGTTTGGTCATGGTGTGATTTGGGTGGAAATTCTATGTTCATTTTTCTATGTTTTTGTATTTCTTTGTTTTGGCTGGGTATGGTTCTCAATCGGGGACAGCTGTCTATCGTTGTCTCTGATTGGGAATCATACTTAGGTAGCTTTTTCCCACCTGTGTTTTGTGGGTAGTTGTTTTCTGTTTAGTGTTCTACACCTGACAGGACTGTTTTGGTTTCGTTTCTCACTTTGTTCTAGTGTTCAGTGTTAATAAAAATCATGAACACTTACCACTTTGGTCCGATCCTTCTTCATCAGACGACCGTTACAGCTCATGGTAAACAGTAAACAGGCAGATAATAATAACAATAACAATATTACAGTTAAATTCTGTAAATCAAATCATCAAATCAAATTTTATTTGTCACATA
Source organism: Oncorhynchus tshawytscha (assembly GCF_018296145.1). Taxonomy (NCBI): domain Eukaryota; kingdom Metazoa; phylum Chordata; class Actinopteri; order Salmoniformes; family Salmonidae; genus Oncorhynchus; species Oncorhynchus tshawytscha. The sequence continues at coordinate 80,833,181 of NC_056444.1, read as the reverse complement.
CACATGGTTATCAGATGTTAATGCGAGTGTAGCGAAATGCTTGTGCTTCTAGTTCCGACAATGCAGTAATAACCAACAAGTAATCTAACTAACAATTCCAAAAAACTACTGTCTTATACACAGTGTAAGGGGATAAAGAATATGTACATAAGGATATATGAATGAGTGATGGTACAGAGCAGCATAGGCAAGATACAGTAGATGATATTGAGTACAGTATATACATATGAGATGAGTATGTAAACTAAGTGGCATAGTTAAAGTGGCTAGTGATACATGTATTACATAAGGATGCAGTCGATGATATAGAGTACAGTATCTACGTATGCATATGAGATGAATAATGTAGGGTAAGTAACATTATATAAGGTAGCATTGTTTAAAGTGGCTAGTGATATATTTACATCATTTCCCATCAATTCCCATTATTAAAGTGGCTGGAGTAGAGTCAGTGTCATTGACAGTGTGTTGGCAGTAGCCACTCAATGTTAGTGGTGGCTGTTTAACAGTCTGATGGCCTTGAGATAGAAGCTGTTTTTCAGTCTCTCGGTCCCAGCTTTGATGCACCTGTACTGACCTCGCCTTCTGGATGACAGCGGGGTGAACAGGCAGTGGCTCGGGTGGTTGATGTCCTTGATGATCTTTATGGCCTTCCTGTAGCATCGGGTGGTGTAGGTGTCCTGGAGGGCAGGTAGTTTGCCCCCGGTGATGCGTTGTACATCCAGAATGTATTCAGACCCCTTGACTTTTTCCACATTCTGTTACGTTACAGCCTTATTATAAAATGTATTAATTTAATGTTTTGCCTCATCAATCTACACACAATACCGCATGATGAAAAAGTGAAAACAGGTTTTCAGAATGTTTGCAAATGTATTAAAAATAAAAAACAGAAATACCTTCTTTTTTTTTACATAAGTATTCAGACCCTTTGCTGTGAGACTCGAAATTGAGCTCAAGTGCATCCTGTTTCTATTGATCATCCTTGAGATGTTTCTTCAACTTGATTGGAGTCCATCTGTGGTAAATTCAATTGATTGGACATGATTTGGAAAGGCACACACCTGTCTCTCACAGTTGACAGTGCATATCAGAGCAAAACCAAGCCATGAGGTCGAAGGAATTGTCCGTAGAGCTCCAAGATAGGATTATGATCTGGGGAAGGGTACCAAAAAATGTCTGCAGCATTGAAGGATCTGTAGTGCTGTCAGGTCAGAGTTAATGGATCTGTAGTGCTGTCAGGTCAGAGTGTCCATCTGGCCTGCACACCGTCATAACCTTGTCTCTGTGTTTTCTACCATCTTGTTGTTTTCGTTGCTAAACAACAAAGACTAGGATGGGTCGGGGTCCTAACTTAAAGTTGACAGTTAGAACAGTAGAATATACCAGGTGCAGTTTCCTCTTGTTATGTCAGTCACTGACAGTCACTCAATTAGTCATGTCAGCTGACATTTTTTAGATCAGTGAGTTAGTCTTGCAGACAGCTATCTAAACTTGCAGTAATCATGGTCGAATTACCAACTCAGGGGACCCCCATTGATTTTGTTAGTCACTCTCAGTAAGGTATCATGTTAAAAACAGCAAACATTTATCTTTATTTACCCTATGGCAAACTGTGTAGAACTGCAGGAAATTAGCTGTAAAATGGAGAGAGAGAGGGAGGGAGGGAGGGAGAGAGGGAGAGAGAGAGACAGACGGAGGGAGGGAGCGAGGGAGGGAGGGAGACAAATGGAGAGAGAGAGGGAGGGGGAGAAAAAGAGACAGACGGAGGGAGGGAGGGAGGGAGGGAGGTGGAGAGAGAGAGAGAGAGACAGAGAGAGGGAGAGAGGGAGGGAGGTAGGGGAGAGGGAGAGAGAGAGAGAGGGAGGGAGGGAAATATAGATAGAGGGAGGGAGAGAGAGAGAGACAGACGGAGAGAGAGAGGGAGGGAGAGGGAGGGAGAGAGAAAGAGACAGACGGAGAGAGAGAGGGAGGGAGAGACGGACGGAGAGAGAGAGGGAGAGGGAGGGAGAGAGAGCGAGAGAGACTGAGAGAGAGAGGGAGGGAGAGAGAGAGAGAGAGAGGGAGAGGGAGAGGGGAGAGAGGGAGAGGGAGAGGAGAGAGAGAGAGAGAGAGAGAGAGGGAGAGAGAGAGAGAGAGGGAGGGAGAGGGGGAGAGGAAGAGAGACAGACAGAGAAAGAGAGAGAGAGAGAAGACAAATTCACACCTGCTAAATAGGAGAAGGCCAACAGAGCACACCACTGCACAGTAACCAGCCAATCAGGTGTACGATCACCCTCCTCTGATCAGCCAACCAAGTGCACACACCATCACCCTCCTCTGATCAGCCTCTGAACAGCCAACCAAGTGTACACATCATCACCCTCTTCATTCACACTAAAGCAAATTGAGCTTCATGGACTGTAAGCTGTTTCTGTCACATTACTGTATGTGGCATTTGACCTCTCAGTACCAAATGGCACCCTATTACCTACGTGGTGCACTACTTTTGACCAGAGCCCATAGGGTTCCCATAGGCTATCATAGGGTTCCCATAAGCTATCATAGGGCTCCCATAGGCTATCATAGGGCTCCCATAGGCTATCATAGGGCTCCTATAGGCTATCATAGGGTTCCCATAGGCTACCATAGGGCTCCCATAGGCTATCATAGGGCTCCCATAGGCTATCATAGGGTTCCCATAGGCTATCATAGGGCTCCCATAGGCTATCATAGGGTTCCAATAGGCTATCATAGGGGGCTCCCATAGGCTATCATAGGGCTCCCATAGGCTATCATAGGGTTCCCATAGGCAATCATAGGGCTTCCATAGGCTATCATAGGGTTCCCATAGGCTATCATAGGGTTCCCATAGGCAATCATAGGGCTTCCATAGGCTATCATAGGGTTCCTAAAGGCTATCATAGGGCTCCCATATGCTATCATAGGGCTCCCATAGGGCTATCATATGGTTCTCATACGGCTCTCACAGGGCTCCCATTGGCTTATCATAGGGCTCCCAAAGGGCTATCTATCGTAGGGTTATCATGGGGCTTCCATATGGTTATCATGGGGCTCCCATATGGTTATCATGGGACTCCCATAGGGTTATCATGGGGCTCCCATAGGTTTCCCATGTGGTTATCATGGGGGCTCCCATAGGGTTATCATGAGGCTCCTATAGGGCTATCATGGAGCTATCATAGGGCTCCCATAGGGTTATAGTAGGGCTCTCATAGGGTTATCATAGGACTCTCATAGGGTTATCATAGGGCTCTCATAGGGTTATCATAGGGCTCTCATATGGTTATCGTGGGGCTCTCATAAGGCTTTCATAGGGTTATCATGTACAGGTTTCTGTACAGCACTTTGAGATATCAGCTGATGTACAAAGGGCTATATAAATAAATTTGATTTGATTTGATTTATCATAGGACTCCGATGGGGTTATCATAGGACTCTCATAGGGTTATCATTGGGCTCTCATAAGGATCGCATAGGGCTCCCATAGGGCTCTGTTCAAAAGTGGTGCAATAAGAAATAGTGTGTCATTTGTGATGCAGTCTGTGTCTGTTCTGTCTGTTTTGTTTGTTGTGTCTGTTCTGTTTGTTGTGTCTGTTCTGTTTGTTGTGTCTGATCTGTTTGTTGTGTCTGTTGTGTCTGTTCTGTTTGTTGTGTCTGTTGTGTCTGTTCTGTTTGTTGTGTCTGATCTGTTTGTTGTGTCTGTTCTGTTTGTTGTGTCTGTTCTGTTTGTTGTGTCTGTTGGTGTTCTATTGTTGTGTTGTGTCTGTTCTGTTTGTTGTGTCTGATCTGTTTGTTGTGTCTGTTCTGTTTGTTGTGTCTGTTGGTGTTCTATTGTTGTGTTGTGTCTGTTCTGTCTGTTGGTGTTCTATTGTTGTGTTGTGTCTGTTCTGTCTGTTGGTGTTCTATTGTTGTGTTGTGTCTGTTCTGTCTGTTGGTGTTCTATTGTTGTGTTGTGTCTGTTCTGTTTGTTGTGTCTGTTGGTGTTCTATTGTTGTGTTGTGTCTGTTCTGTCTGTTGGTGTTCTATTGTTGTGTTGTGTCTGTTCTGTCTGTTGGTGTTCTATTGTTGTGTTGTGTCTGTTCTGTCTGTTGGTGTTCTATTGTTGTGTTGTGTCTGTTCTGTCTGTTGGTGTTCTATTGTTGTGTTGTGTCTGTAAAAAAAAAAAACATGTGCTGATGAATGCTCCTCGTAACTAAGCAACAGACAACATGTCAAGCCTCTTGTCTTGTTATTTGACCCATAGAGATACAACAATATGGTATGGCATAGGCTACTATAATTAGCTGAACCGTGGCTGAACCCCTGTGAAATAATGAATCAGTCAAAGCAGGATGTGAACCTGTTCTCCAATAATGGGAACAGTTGGCTGTTGAAAATACTGACTTTCCACGTGCCCCAAATCAATCAATTATTCACTGCAGCACCATACAAAATCAGGGCAACATCAATATTTCAAGGCCTGGTTTATCTTTAAGGCCCGGTTTCCCGATAGCAATAGAACTAAGGCTTAGCAGTGTTTAAACGAAGCATATTTCCTACAAAAGCCGAAGATGTAACATGGGACTCCCAAAACAACACGCAGAATGAACAGTCGCTAAGTGCGTCGTTGGAGCATTTTTGTCGATACTGAAAGGAAAGGCTGCTCTCGGGTCCGCTTTCTCAATTCAAATTTGACCTTTGAACATTATAATTATTTCACAATACTGACGACGGATCAGCTCTTAGAGAGCTATTGTCACCTACGGCTGCAAATATTGATACGGCGTATTCTAACGCTTTCCTAATAAAAATGCACTAAATCACCGACGTGGCACATCATTGCGCGCATGTTAGGCTACACATCATGAGATATGTTATGACAAATTACAGACAGTAGCCCACAAGTAGCAAAAATATAATTATATTTATTGAACATTAAATATATTTCAATAATATTGAAATAGGCCTATAGCCTTCTGTATTCATATTTTAATGCAGTCATTTCGATGTTCATATGAAGCATGAGTTTAGTCGCTTGTTTGTATCAATTACAAAGACATGAGCAACTTTGTTCTGAAGTTATCGGCGGTCACAGAGAGACGATAACTCATGTGATTCTATGTATAGCGGAGATCTTCTGTGTATAAGGTGACGCGGGAGGGCAAAAAAAAAAAAAGCATCTTGCGACGGACACACTTAGCTGTTTTACGAGTGATCTGAGGCATGTAGATGACGAGCATTATCAAGTGCGACATTAATAACGACGGTTATGTGAAAGAGCTCAGAGATTTATCGATGCTCCTACCAAGGTTTTAGCTTGTAACGCCCTTCACACTGTGTCCTGTATTAAAGTAAATTAGAAGTCATTTTGTAAGCCAATAACTGGAAGTCTATGGATATCTGCTAGCATGCAATTCAACATCGCAATTAGGATATGTCTAAAAAAATATATACTTGAATCAGTTATAGAACCCATTGCCCTATATGGTTGTGAGGTGTTGGGTCTGCTCACCACCCAAGAATTCACAAAATAGGACAAACACTAAATTGAGACTCTGCATGCAGAATTCTGCAAAACCATCCCCAGTGTACAACGTAAAACACCAAATAATTAATCCAAAGCAGAATTAGGATGATACTCACTAACTATCCGAATCCAGAAAGGAGCCTTCCAATTCCACAACCACCTAAAAGGAAGCGATTCCCAAACTTTCATAACAAAGCCATCACCTACAGAGAGATTAACCTAGTGAAGAGTCCCCTATGCAAGCTGGTCCTGGGGCTCTGTTCACAAACACAAATAGGCCCTACAGAGACCCAGGATAGCAACACAATTAGACCCAACCAAATCATGAGAAAACAAAAAGATAATTACTTGACACATTGGAAAGAATTAACAAAAAAACAGAGCAAACTAGAATGCTTTTTGGCCCTAAACTGAGAGTACACAGTGGCAGAATACCTGACCACTGCGACTGACTCAAAATTAAGGAAAGCCTTGACTATGTACAGACTCAGTGAGAATAGCCTTGCCATTGAGAAAGGCCACCGTAGGCAGACCTGGCTCTGAAGAGAAGACAGGCTATGTGCACACTGCCCACACAATGAGGTGGAAACTGAGCTGCACTTCCTAACCTACTGCCCAATGTATGACCATATTAGAGACACATATTTCCCTCAGATTACACAAACCCACAAAGAATTTGAAAAAAAATACAATTTTGAGGAACTTCCATATCTACTGGGTGAAATACCACAGTGTGCCATCACAGCAGCAAGATTTGTGACCTGTTGCCACAAGAAAAGGGCAACCAGTGAAGAACAAACAACATTGTAAATACAACCCATATTTATTTTCCCTTTTGTACTTTAACTATTTGCACGTCATTACAACACTGTATATAGACATAATATGACATTTGAAATATCTTTATTATTTTTAAAACTTTTGTGTGTGAAATGTTTACTGTTAATCTTTTATTGTTTATTACTTTTGTTTATTATCTATTTCACTTGCTTTGGCAATGTAAACATATGTTTCCCATGCCAATAAATCCCTTTAATTGGAGAGAGAGAGAGAGAGAGAGAGAGAGAGAGAAAGACAGAGAGAGAGAGAGAAGTGGGGGAGGGGGTTGTCTCTTCCCACAGCCACAATAGGGGCGGAGGCTATTGTTGTGTTCTCTGTTGCCATGGAACAACATCCATGGACCATTTTAAACACCATTATGGACAATTTTCCTTTCTTTATATTACCATCTAGTGGACGATTGCAGTTAGTGGACATATTTATCATAACATTAAGGAAAGGGAAAGGGGGATACCTAGTCAGTTGCACAACTGAATGTATTCAACCGAAAAGTGTCTAATGCATTTAACCCAACCCGATGGAGTCATAGTTTCATTATGGAACTTATTTTCCCTCCTGAGAGGTTCCTCCTGTTGTTCTCTTATTATTTCTATAGATTTATACATCCCTTTTTCAGGACCCTGTCTTTCAAAGATTATTTGTAAAAATCCAAATAACTTCACAGATCTTCATTGTAAAGTGTTAAAACACTGTTTCCCATGCTTGTTCAATGAAACATAAACAATTAATGAACATGCACCTGTGGAACGGTCGTTAAGACACTAACAGCTTACAGACGGTAGGCAATTAAGGTCACAGTTATGAAAACTTAGGACACTAGAGGCCTTTCTACTGACTCTGAAAAACACCAAAAGAAAGATGTCCAGGGTCCCTGTTCATCTGTGTGATCGTGCCTTAGGCATGCTGCAAGGAGGCATGAGGACTGTAGATGTGGCCAGGGTCCCTGCTCATCTGTGTGAACGTGCCTCAGGCATGCTGCAAGGAGGCATGAGGACTGTAGATGTGCCCAGGATCCCTGCTCATCTGTGTGAACGTGCCTCAGGCATGCTGCAAGGAGGCATGAGGACTGTAGATGTGCCCAGGATCCCTGCTCATCTGTGTGAACGTGCCTCAGGCATGCTGCAAGGAGGCATGAGGACTGTAGATGTGCCCAGGATCCCTGCTCATCTGCATGAACGTGCCTTAGGCATGCTGCAAGGAGGTATGAGGATTGCAGATGTGGCCAGGGCAATAAATTGTAATGTCCATACTGTGAGACATCTAAGACAGTGCTACAGGGGGACAGGACAGACAGCTGATTGTCCTCGCAGTGGCAGACCGTGTAACAACACCTGCACAGGATCGGTACATCCGAACAACGCCCCCCTGGACAGGTACAGGATGGCAACAACAACTGCCCGAGTTACACCAGGAACGCACAATCCCTCCATCAGTGCTCAGACTGTCTACAATAGGCTGAGAGAGGCTGGACTGAGGGCTTGTAGGCCTGTTGTAAGGCAAGTCCTCACCAGACATCACCGGCAACAACGTCGCCTATGGGCACAAACCCACCGTCGCTGGACCAGACAGGACTGGCAAAAATGAGTCGCGGTTTTGTCTCACCAGGGGTGATGGTCGGATTCGCGTTTATCAATGAAGGAATGAGCGTTACACCGAGGCCTGTACTCTGGAGCGGGATCGATTTGGAGGTGGAGGTCCATCATGGATTACTGCACCTGTACATAGCCCACCTATAATTTAGCCCAAACAACTACCTCTTTCCCAACTGTATTTAATTTTTATTTTTTTTATTTATTTTGCTCCTTTGCACCCCATTATTTTTATTTCTACTTCGCACATTCTTCCATTGCAAAACTACCATTCCAGTGTTTTACTTGCTATATTGTATTTACTTTGCCACCATGGCCTTTTTTGCCTTTACCTCCCTTCTCACCTCATTTGCTCACATTGTATATAGACTTGATTATACTGTATTATTGACTGTATGTTTGTTTTACTCCATGTGTAACTCTGTGTCGTATCTGTCGAACTGCTTTGCTTTATCTTGGCCAGGTCGCAATTGTAAATGAGAACTTGTTCTCAACTTGCCTACCTGGTTAAATAAAAAATAAATAAATAAAATGGTCTGGGGCGGGGTGTCACAGCATCACTGGACTGAGTTTATTATCACTTCAGGCAATCTCAACGCTGTGCGTTACAGGGAAGACATCCTCCTCCCTCATGTGGTACCCTTCCTGCAGGCTCATCCTGACATGACCCTCCAGCATGACAATGCCACCAGCCATACTGCTTGTTCTGTGCATGATTTCCTGCAAGACAGGAATGTCAGTGTTCTGCCATGGCCAACGAAGAGCCCGGATCTCAATCCCATTGAGCACGTCTGAGACCTGTTGGATCGGAGGGTGGGGGCTAGGGCCATTCCCCCCAGAAATGTCCTGGAACTTGCAGGTGCCTTGGTGGAAGAGTGGGGTAACATATCACAGCAAGAACTGGCAAATCTGGTGCAGTCCATGAGGAGGAGATGCACTGCAGTTCTTAATGCAGCTGGTGGCCACATCAGATACTGACTGTTACTTTTGATTTTGACCCCCCCTTTGTTCAGGTACACATTATTCAATTTCTGTTAGTCACATGTCTGTGGAACTTGTTCAGTTTATGTCTCAGCTGTTGAATCTTGTTATGTTCATACAAATATTTACACATGTTAAGTTTGCTGAAAATAAACACAGTTGGCAGTGATAGGACGTTTCTTTTTTTGCTGAGTTTAGATGTTAGTTGGTGGTGTGTAATAGTGGTATATAGGTGGTGGTATATAGATGGTGGTGTGTAATAGTGGTATATAGATGGTGGTGTGTAATAGTGGTATATAGATGGTGGTGTGTAATAGTGGTATATAGATGGTGGTGTGTAATAGTGGTATATAGATGGTGGTGTGTAATAGTGGTATATAGATGGTAGCTGGTGTTATGTAGTAGTGGTACATAGATGTTAGGTGGTGGTGTGTAATAGTGGTGTATAGATGGTGGTGTGTAGTAGTGGTATATAGATGGTGGTGTGTAATAGTGGTATATAGATGGTGGTGTGTAGTAGTGGTATATAGATGGTGGTGTGTAATAGTGGTATATAGATGGTGGTGTGTAATAGTGGTATATAGTTGGTGGTGTGTAATAGTGGTATATAGATGGTGGTGTGTAGTAGTGGTATATAGATGGTGGTGTGTAGTAGTGGTATATAGATGGTGGTGTGTAATAGTGGTATATAGGTGGTGGTGTGTAATAGTGGTATATAGGTGGTGGTGTGTAATAGTGGTATATAGATGGTGGTGTGTAATAGTGGTATATAGATGGTGGTGTGTAATAGTGGTATATAGATGGTGGTGTGTAATAGTGGTATATAGATGGTGGTGTGTAATAGTGGTATATAGATGGTGGTGTGTAGTAGTGGTATATAGATGGTAGCTGGTGTTATGTAGTAGTGGTACATAGATGTTAGGTGGTGGTGTGTAATAGTGGTGTATAGATGGTGGTGTGTAATAGTGGTATATAGGTGGTGGTTTGTAACAGTCGTGTATAGATGTTAGTTGGTGGTGCAATTATTTCCTTTCCCCCTTCGTGGTTAGAGCGTTGGGCCAGTAACCGATCGGTTGCTGGATCGAATCCCAGAGCTGACAAGGTAAACATCTGTCGTTCTGCCCCAGAGCAAGGCAGTTAACCCACTGTTCCCCTGGCACTAAAGATGTGGATGTCGATTAAGGCAGCCCCCCCTGCACCTTTCTGATTCAGACGGGTTGGGTTAAATGCGGAAAGACACATTTCAGTTGAAGGCACTCAGTTGTACAACTGACTAGGTATCCCCATTTCCCTTTCCTTTTTCATTTTTGTATCACATAATGTAACGTGATTGAATTACAAGCAAACTGACAGTAGGTGGCGACATGCACAAACACAATGTGCAAACGCCTTGATACCAAAACAGAAGAAGAACCTTACCGCTCTTTTTTTTCTAAAGGGGGCACGGCGTGTGTCACGTTGCGTGGGACAGTCAGGAACACATTCACAATAATGTGGCAGAATCTTTGGAATTGGAAGTAACAGTCCTGTGAGTCCAAATGTTTACACTCTTTATGTTGCTAAATTTGATGGGAAATACAACACACATGGCAGAATTGCAATGCAGCGTTCAGTAGCTTGCTATAGCTAACGTTAGTTGTCTTGATTTAGCTAACGTAGCCCGTTCGACACTTTGCTAGGTAATTAAATGCACAGATCGCTGTTGACTAACTAACCTGACGTATTCGTTTAATTTGCTGTTCCGCTTGACTTGTCCATGTCTTGTTAACTAGCTAACGTAACGTTAAATACGTAGCTGAAGTGATACAGTTTTTGTCTTTGTGCAACACTATGTGTAACGTTCGCTGGCTGGTCAACCTCCAAAAGGGCTTGTTTAATGTCAAAATGAGTTAAACTCTAAACAGTTAATTTATCTAATCCAAAAAAAAGAGCCCTTATGCCGTGACATTGTGAATTCGCAATGCCGTGACCCGGATTCGAACCGGGGTTGCTGCGGCCACAACGCAGAGTACTAACCACTATACGATCACGGCGAGCTACCAGGGCCGTGTGGAAGGAGGGGATTCTTAGCTACTCAAACGTGCACATATTGCTACGCAGTGACGTATACACGCCCGCTAAACAGTTTCTCTGTTTTTTTCTTCTTCAAAAGCTCGTTCACGGATGTTTAGGAACAGGTGTCATTTGCTTGTTTGCTAATTAGCCAGTTCAAATCAATCAATGGAATTTTGAAATATTAGGATGAACAGTGTCAGAGTCCGCAGTATGTATGTATATATGAGATTGGATGTATAATCATTATGGACAGTAACGTTTTGTGTATACAGTATATAGTGTATCTGAAGAATACGTGGATATAATAGTATATGTAACGTTACAGCAATAGTTGAATAGGATGACATTAACTAGAATACAGTGTATATTCATGTGAAACGGGTACAACAATATGTAAACATTATTACATTGACCAGTGGGCCATGTACAAAGTCCTGCAGCCACTACGGTGCAGGGTTGAGTAACCGGCTAGTGACAGTGATTAAGTTTAGCTAAACAAACATTTTTGTTTTAGCCAGACTATAGTTACCCAGGAGGGGAAAAAAAGAGCCCATTTGCCGTGACATTGTGAATTCGCAATGCCGTGACCCGGATTCGAACCGGGGTTGCTGCGGCCACAACGCAGAGTACTAACCACTATACGATCACGGCGAGCTACCAGGGCTGTGCGCTAAGAAGGAGGAAAAGTCAATTTAACTGAAGCCTGGAGTGACGTGGACATGCGCAACCATTTCATTTGCATGCAAGTATTCACATTGTTGTCCAAGCCGTTGTAATATTTCACTCAATGTAATTGATTTAGTTTTGAGATGTATATAGTCTGCTACTATGCAAACAGTATCGTTTATTTGCATAGCTAACGTTAGCTAGTACTAGCAAAATATATATTTACATTTTATTTGTTTATTTAATCTCTATTTTATCATGGAGTCGTACTGAGACCAATATCTATTTTACAGATTAGCACTAAATTACAGAAATACACAACACGCATCAGAATACAAATGAAACGCAACTGTTTCAGTATGATATGTTAGATAAAGGAATAACGACAGACACCAATGCCAGGTTCAATAGCCTTGTTTGTGCATTGTACGAATGGCTACAACTGGAGTCCGGGGAACAGTCCGGCTAGTCGATTACCTATCAACTAGACTCCGTAACATCATCCTTTTCAATAGAAAGTGCAAACATAAAGGCATAACATTAAATTCTTAACAGTCAGGTCATAACAATAGAAAAAGCATTCCATTTCTTTTTTACTTCAGTTGTCATCTTCCTTTTTTAATTTCAATATAATTATTTAAGAACAAATATAGATTTTAATTAACCGAGGGCAAGTTAACAGTCCCTTGCTTACAGAGTAAGCCTGTCCGGTGGCTTGCACAGCCGACCCACCCGTGAGTATGTATTGGCTCTGACAGGGGTAGGATTAGGGGCACGAGCTGGAGAGCTTGGTGGGGTAGAAGCCTCACCTTCAGTTGGCCCATGTCTCAATTCTGCACCCCTTACCCTTAGGCCTGGACTGTGATCCAGCTCATCTAGGTGAGTGTATGGCGTGTTCTGGTTTGTCTGCTCTGCTACGCGCAGATCCACCCGATTTTGACGATAGAGGGAGCCACCAACATCCACCAGGTAAGAACGTGGTGCAACTCTCTGCAGGCATGTGCCCAGCCTCCAAAGTCCTGTGTGGTCTCCCGGCAGCGGTTTCATCCTTATCGTTTCACCCACCTCCAGCTCTGGTAGGTCCCGAGCAGTCCGGTCGTAGAAGCACTTAGCGAGCTGCTTTCTGTGACGCAGTTTGTCCGTGACGCCAACCATGACGCAGGGCTCAAGTAGCTTGTTAGCTACGGGGATGGTAGTCTTCAGACGTCTGGACAGAAGGCGTTGTGCTGGGCTGCTGTCCATGTTTTCAGTGGGTGTGTTCCTCCACTGTAAGATCGCTTTCCATGGGTCGTTGCTGTCGCGCAAGGCCCTGCTTAACAGGTTTTTGCAATCTTGACAGCTGATTCTGCCTTGCCATTTGCTTTTGGGTGTCTTGGAGAGGAGGTCACGTGGTCAAACTCCCATTCTGAGGCGAAACGCTTGAACAGTGCAGTGAATTGTGGGCCATTGTCCGTGATTACCTTGTCAGGCTGACCTTGCCTTGCAAACTGCGCCTTGCAGCGCTTTATGACCGTCTCTGCAGACAAGTCAGGGAGCAGTTCAATTTCCCAAAAGTCAGAGTAGTGATCAACGATGAGAAGATAGTCCTTTTGTCTGTGGCTGAATAAGTCCATGCTGACGATTTGCCAGGCCCTTGTGGGCAGTTTGTGTGACATCATGGTTTCCTTTTGCTGTTCATGAGCGTACTCGTTGCATGTGGTACAGTTGCTGACAAAGTCTTTAATTTCTGCTTGCATGTTTGGCCAGTATAATGTTTCACGAGCCTGGCGGTAGCATGCATCACCTCCAACGTGACTGGAGTGTATGCGGGTAAGCATCTCTGGACGTAGTGATTTGGGAATAATGACCTTCTGACCTCTGAACAAGACGCCATTTTGCACGCTGATCTCATCTCGAAAGGTCCAGTATTCTCTCACTGTGAAAGGTGTCTCCTCTTTCAGGTATGGCCAACCTGCGAGAGACATGGACTTCAGTGACTGTAGGCGTTCGTCCTTGTCAGTGTGTTGCCTTATCTGGGCTAGGCGGTGATCTGTGACGTTTAAGTAGTCTGCCTGATTGATCTGTTGAACATCTTGTTGTTCCTGCTGTAGCGAACAGGTGGCCTGCCGCTGATAGACAGTGCCTCTGCCTGTACATTGTGTTGTTGCCCTGCTCAGTGTGTCGCTGATGTACATCTCTGGTCCTGGCTTGTAAATGACCTTCAGGCTGTAGTTTTGCAGAGTCAGGAGCATGCTTTGAAGCCTCTTGGGCGCGTTGAGGAGAGGTTTACTGAATATGGCAATGAGTGGTTTGTGGTCCGTTTCATTGGTGATCAGCTCTCGCCCATATAAGTAGTGATGGAATCGCTGGCAGGAGAAGACGATGCTGAGGCACTCTTTCTCAATTTGTGCATAGTTTTGTTCGGTGGGGGTGAGCGCTCTCGAGGCAAACGCAACGGGCTGGCCTTCCTGCATAAGGCAGCATCCAAGTCCCCTTTGGCTGGAGTCGCTCTGGATTGTGACAGGCTTCATGACGTCGTAGTAGCACAACACTGGCATGGATGAAGCCAGAGATTTCATCTCCTCCACTGCGGCCTCGTGCTTGGGTAGCCAGTGCCATGGTGTGTCTTTGTCCAGCAACCGGCGCAGAGGCTCACAGACTGCTGATAGGTGTGGCATGAACTTTGCAAGATAGTTTGCAAAGCCGATGAGACGCTGTACTCCTTTTGCATCAGACGGGTTTGGCATGTAGAGGATCGCTCTGACCTTGTCTGGGTCCGGCTTCAGGCCTTTTGCCGAGAGAATGTGGCCATGGAAGTGGACATCTTTCACCTTGAACTGCAGCTTCTTCAGGCCAAGGCGAAGCTTAACTGATCGGCAGCGCTCCATCAGTGCCAGGAGCTTCACATCGTGGTCGCGTACTGCTTCTTCGTCTGTGTCACCACAGCCTACGATCAGGACATCATCTGCGATGGGTTCAATGCCCTTGAGCCCAGCCAGTAACTCGTGCTGCTTACGTTGGTATATCTCAGGCGCCACCGAGACACCAAACGGGAGCTTGAGCCAGCGTTTCCGACCCCAGGGGGTCCAGAAGGTAGTCATGAGGCTGCTTTCTTCATCAACCAGAAAGAAAAACATGCTCATAAATGAACATATTCATCAGTAATAAGGTCCTCAATCAGCTTTCTGAATTGACCTACCAAAACATCCAATTGAAGAACCATTAACAACTAAAAGGAGTTTTACCTAACTCAATAGAGACTGAAGGAATTTCCAATTAAACATCCCTGAGACTGGGGTGTGGTTTTACATGCAGCCTGGTTGAGACCAGTTGAAGAAAGCCTCTGAATTAGCAGTGAGTGATCAACACTATCGAAGTCTTTTCACAGGTCAATTAGAGGGCAGAACTATGTTGCCTTTATCCATACAATTAACACACAATTTACATATTTCATATCAACACTTACGTATGGTATATATATATATATAATTACCCATGTTGTATGCCAAGTATATATATACCAATGTTTGTTGTGTGTGTGTATATATAATTACCCATGTTTGTTGTATGCCAAATAGCTGTTTTATAGTAGTTTGAATGGCTAACAGTGGCTTTTTCTCAGGAGGATACTCCAGAGCTGTGATAATGAATGGAAAACTCATCCCCCATACTCCACTGGCTGTGGACTTCTGGCAGGTCAGGAAGTGTCCGCATGTCCGCCTGTTCTTCCTGTCCCATATGCACAGTGACCATACAGTGAGCCTGACCTCGACCTGGGCCAACAGACCAATCTACTGTTCACCGGTTACTGCCACACTGCTCAAACTCAAACTACAGGTGTGAAAGACAAAGTATCAATTATATTCTACATTAAACACACGGCAACATGAGGAATGTAGATATGGTATAAATTGTTTAAACTATTCTTGCTTGCCATTACCAATTCTTGAGCTAGCTATTGAAATATGAATGACTGTATACACCATAGCGTCAGTGGAGTCTGGTGAAGGGAGGACGGCTCATAGTAATAGCTGGAATGGAGCAATGGAATGGAGTGACAGAGACCATGTATTTGATGTATTTGATCCCATTCCACATATTCCGCTTCATCCATTACCATGAGCCCGTCCTCCCCAATTAAGGTGCCACCAACCACCCTGTGCGTAGCATCTACTTTTTTTTTTTTTTGCAAAAGTGTTGATTAGCTTTTAGGTGTGCTATACTTCAGTTTGTGATAAGGCCTCCTCTCCTCTTCCCTGTGTTCAGGTCAGAGAGAGATGGATCCATCCTCTAGAGGTGGGGGAACCCAACATGTTGCCTCTGGATGATATAGGCAAGGAGAGGTTGACCGTCACTCTCATGGATGCTAACCACTGTCCAGGGGCGGTCATGTTCCTGTTCCAAGGATACTTTGGCACCATACTCTACACTGGTGACTATTCTACACACCATACTCTACACTGGTGACTATTCTACACACCATACTCTACACTGGTGACTATTCTACACACCATACTCTACACTGGTGACTATTCTACACACCATACTCTACACTGGTGACTATTCTACACACCATACTCTACACTGGTGACTATTCTACACACCATACTCTACACTGGTGACTATTCTACACACCATACTCTACACTGGTGACTATTCTACACACCATACTCTACACTGGTGACTGTTCTACACACCATACTCTACACTGGTGACTATTCTACACACCATACTGCACATACTGCGCTGTATTTCAGTCTCTCTCTCTGACTAGTCAACTTTGGCATTTAGCCAGCCAATGAAGCGACACACAGATTGTACAATATTAGGAGGCAATATACACTGTTTATATATATATATATATATATATATATATCAGCAAAAAAACAGCAAAAAAAGAAACGTCCTCTCACTGCCAACTGTGTTTATTTTCAGCAAACTTAACATGTGTAAATATTTGTATGAACATAACAAGATTCAACAACTGAGACATAAACTGAACAAGTTCCACAGACATGTGACTAACAGAAATGTAATAATGTGTCCCTGAACAAGGGGAGGCAAAATCAAAAGTGCATATGGTGTGGCCACCAGCTGCATTATGTACTGCAGTGCATCTCCTCATGGACTGCACCAGATTTGCTAGTTCTTGCTGTGAGATGTTACCCCACTCTTCCACCAAGGCACCTGCAAGTTCCTGGACATTTCTGGGGGGAATGGCCCTCACCCTCCAATCCAACAGGTCCCAGACGTGCTCAATGAGATTGAGATCTGGGCTCTTTGCTGGCCATGGAGGAACACTGACATTCCTGTCTTGCAGGAAATCACACACAGAACGAGCAGTATGGCTGGTGGCATTGTCGTGCTGGAGGGTCATGTCAGGATGAGCCT
This sequence comes from Oncorhynchus tshawytscha, assembly GCF_018296145.1. Classification (NCBI taxonomy): domain Eukaryota; kingdom Metazoa; phylum Chordata; class Actinopteri; order Salmoniformes; family Salmonidae; genus Oncorhynchus; species Oncorhynchus tshawytscha. The sequence continues at coordinate 80,816,171 of NC_056444.1, read as the reverse complement.
GCAAGAAGGGTACCACATGAGGATGTCTTCCCTGTAACGCACAGCGTTGAGATTGCCTGCAATGACAACAAGCTCAGTCCGATGATGCTATGACACACCACCCCAGACCATGATGCACCCTCCACCTCCAAATCGATCCCGCTCCAGAATACAGTCCTCGGTGAAACGCTCGTTCCTTCGACGAGAAATGCAAATCCGACCATCACCCCTGGTGAGACGAAAACTCGTCTCGTCAGTGAAGTGCACTTTTTGACAGTCCTGTCTGGTCCAGCGACGGTGGGTTTGTGCCCATAGGCAACGTTGTTGCCGGCGATGTCTGGTGAGGACTTGCCTTACAACAGGCCTACAAGCCCTCAGTCCAGCCTATTGAGGACAGTGAGCACTGATAGAGGGATTGTGTGTTCCTGGTGTAACTCGGGCAGTTGTTGTTGCCATCCTGTACCTGTCCCGCAGGTGTGATGTTCGGATGTACCGATCCTGTGCTGGTGTTGTTACACATGGTCTGCCACTGCGAGGAGGATCAGCTGTCCTTCCTGTCTCCCTGTTGCTCTGTCTTAGGCGTCTCACAGTACAGACAATGCCATTTATTGCCCTGGCCACATCTGCAGTCCTCATGCCTTCTTGCAGCATGCCTAAGGCATGTTCACGCAGATGAGCAGGGACAATGGGTATCTTTCTTTTGGTGTTTTTCAGAGTCAGTAGAAAGGCCTCTTTAGTGTCCTATGTTTTCATAACTGTGACCTTAATTGCCTTGTGTCTGTAAGCTGTTCGTGTCTTCACGACCGTTCCACAGGTGCATGTTCATTAATTGTTTATGGTTCATGGGAAACAGTGTTTAAACCCTTTACAATGAAGCTCTGTGAAGTTATTTGGATTTGTACGAATTATCTTTGCAAGACAGGGTCCTGAAAAAGGGACGTTTTGTTTTTTGCTGAGTTTATACATGCATGCATACATACATACAGTTGAAGTCGGAAGTTTACATACACTTAGGTTGGAGTCATTAAAACTTGTTTTTCAACCACTCCACACATTTCTTGTTAACAAACTATAGTTTTGGCAAGATGGTGAGGACATCTACTTTGTGCATGACACAAGTCATTTTTCCAACAATTGTTTACAGACACATTATTTCACTTATAATTTACTGTGTCACAATACCAGTGGGTCAGAAGTTTACATACACTAAGTTGACTGTGCCTTTAAACAGCTTGGAAAATTCCAGAAAATTATGTCATGGCTTTAGAAGCTTCTGATAGGCTAATTGACATAATTTGATTCAATTGGAGGTTTACCTGTGGATGTATTTCAAGGCCTACCTTCAAACTCAGTGCCTCTTTGCTTGTCATGATGGTAAAATCAAAAGAAATCAGCCAAGACCTCAGAAAAAAATAGTTGACCTCCACAAGTCTGGTTCATCCTTGGGAGCAATTTCCAAACGCCTGAAGGTACCACATCCATCTGTACAAACAATATTACGCAAGTATAAACACCATGGGACCACGCAGCCGTCATACCGCTCAGGAAGGAGACGTGTTCTGTCTCCTAGAGATGAATGTACTTTGGTGCGAAAAGTGCAAATCAATCCCAGAACAACAGCAAAGGACCTCGTGAAGATGCTGGAGGAAACGGGTGCAAAAGTATCTGTATCCACTGTAAAACGAGTCCTATATCGACATAACCTGAAAGGCCGCTCAGCAAGAAAGAAGCCACTGCTCCAAAACCACCATAAAAAAGCCAGACTACGGTTTGCAACTGCACATGGGGACAAATATTGTACTTTTTGGAGAAATGTCCTCTGGTCTGATGAAACAAAAATAGAACTGTTTGGCCATAATGACCATTATTATGTTTGGAGGAAAAAGCGGGAGGCTTGCACGCCCAAGAACACCATCCCAACCGTGAAGCACAGGGGTGGCAGCATCATGCTGTGGGGGTGCTTTGCTGCAGGAGAGACTGGTGCACTTCACAAAATAGATGGTGTCATGAGGGAGGAAAATTGTGGATATATTGAAGCAACATCTCAAGACATCAGTCAGGAAGTTAAAGGCTTGGTCGCAAATGGGTCTTCCAAATGGACAATGACCCCAAGCATACTTCCAAAGTTGTGGCATAATGGCTTAAGGAGAACAAAGTCAAGGTATTGGAGTGGCCATCACAAAGCCCTGACCTCAATCCTATAGAAAATTTGTGGACAGAACTGAAAAAGCATGTGCGAGCAAGGAGACCTACAAACCTGACTCAGTTACACCAGCTCTATCAGGAATGGGCCAAAATTCACCCAACTTATTGCGGGAAGCTTGTAGAAGGCTTCCCGAAAAGTTTGACCCACTGGGAATGTGATGAAAGAAATAAAAGCTGAAATAAATCATTCTCTCTACTATTATTCAGAAATTTCACATTCTTAAAATAAAGTGGTGAACCTAACTGACCTAAGACTATACTTTTTACTAGGATTAAATGTCAGGAATTGTGAAAAAAAACGAGTTTAAATGTATTTGGCTAAGGTGTATGTAATCTTTCGACTTCAACAGTGTGCGTATATATATATATATATATATATATCTCAGTAGCTACTAAATAACATTTCCAGTGGCACACTGACTCACCTAATGATGAAGATGAAGCCATCAGCTAGTCACTGTGATGGCTGATGAGCTACATTGAAAAACAGTGCTGCTGTTTGCTCCAAACTGGGACTTGTTGAGAAAATGTGTTTCTATTGGTTCCACAGACAGATTATCGTCAGTAGGCGTTTTGCTTTCCAAACTGTACGTTTCCCCCCGTGATTGTATTTTGAAATCTGCAAAAGAAAAAACAGAAATAAAATCCAATAGATGGCAGTTCCCATTTTAAGTCAGGACTGGCATTCATTACTAGTGTACCCCAAGATGTTAACATTCAAATTGTATGAGTAAGAGGTTACAAACCCCTTCTGTGGATTATATTTCTATGGCCACAACTCAACAAGCTGTAGCCCATATTTGACGCACATGCTGCCCAAACTGCTGTGTTCCCTACTGTAGATATACCTGTAACTGCCGAAATGAAGGAAACACTTTAGTAAATCAGGAATAAAAAGTGTATGTTATGGTGTAGGGTGCATTTTCCTGGCACGGTTTAGGTCCACTTGTAAAGTCTATGCCAAGGAGCATTGAAGTTGTTCTGGCAGCTCGTTCAACACCCTTTATGAACCTTTATGTTGGTGTTTCCTTCATTTTGGCAGATACCTGTTTGTGCTTGTGATAAAACTTAATCCTCAGTGATTTAAAAAAAAAATTTATAAACAAATTTATCTAATTATGTGGTTGGATAAAACACATTTTTTAAATTATAATTACTTTTTTGTTATTATTTTGTCTCTTGGGCCGAGCCCCTGACATTTGACCCGTCATCTTTTTATTTATTATGCTAATCAGTTACCGTCGCCCAATCAAGGCAGGGCCCCCCCAGTTACCCACATGGGCCCCTAACCTCCTCTTCTCCCCCATCTGATGATTAGCAGAGCGGCAGGAGGCAGTAGCAGGCTGTCTACACTCTTTGAGAGCGGGTTCCTGAGTCTTCCTGTAGTTGACAGTTGCAGTAAAAAAAAAAAAACTCTTGAATATATTGTTTACAATATATACACTACACTGCTGCTATAACATCCTCCACTCTTCTGGGAAGGCTTTCCACTAGATGTTGGAACATTGCTGCTACAACAGCCTCCACTCTTCTGGGAAGGCTTTCCACTAGATGTTGGAACACTGCTGCTATAACTGCCTCCACTCTTCTGGGAAGGCTTTCCACTAGATGTTGGAACATTGCTGCTATAACAGCCTCCACTCTTCTGGGAAGGCTTTCCACTAGATGTTGGAACATTGCTGCTATAACATCCTCCACTCTTCTGGGAAGGCTTTCCACTAGATGTAGGAACATTGCTGCTATAACAGCCTCCACTCTTCAGGGAAGGCTCTCCACTAGATGTTGGAACATTGCTGCAAGGACTTGCTCCATTCAGCCACAAGAGCATTAGTGAGGTCGGGCACTGATGTTGGGCGATTAGGCCTGGCTCGTTCTTCCATACCGATCTCGACAAACCATTTCTGTTTGGACCTCGCTTTGTGCATGGGGGAATTGTCATGCTGAAACAGGAAAGAGCCTTCCACAAACTGTTGCCAGAAAGTTGGAAGCACGGAATCATCTAGAATGTCATTGTATGTTGATGCGTTATGATTTCCCTTCACTGGAACTAAGGGGAACAGTTCTTGTGCTGACGTTTCTTCCAGGGGCAGTTTGGATCTCGGTAGGGAGTGTTGCAACCGAGGACAGACAATTTTTACGTGCTTCAGCACTCGGCGGTCCTGTTCTGTGAGCTTGTGTGGTCTACCACTTCGCGGCTGAGCCGTTGTTGCTCCTAGACGTTTCCACTTTACAATAACATCACTTACAGTTGACCGGGGCAGCTCTAGCAGGGCAGAAATTTGACGAACTGACTTGTTGGAATGTTGGCATCCAACGATTGTGGCACGTTAAAAGTCACTGAGCTCTTAAGGCTATTCTACTGCCAATGTTTGTCTATGGAGATCGCATGGCTGTGTGCTCTATTTTTATAAACCTGACAGCAATGGGTGTGTAGCTGAAATTCTGAAGAGTATGTTCCTTCTCTGTCTTTCCAGGAGATTTTCGCTACACTCCATCCATGCTGCGTGAGCCGTGTCTAAGGACCAACACCACTATAGATGTCCTGTACCTGGATAACACTAACTGTGACCCCACACGCACCCTGCCCTCCAGACAACGAGCCACTCAGCAGATCAAAGAGATCATCCGTAGCCAGCCCAAGCACAATGTTGTCATTGGTGAGACAGAGGCTTTTAACTGTTAAGCTACTCGTTTTTGTGTAGTGTGTGGGTATTATATATACTGACCCCCCCATACCCTAGGTTTATCTGAACTGACACTCTCCCCATACCCTAGGTTTATCTGAACTGACACTCCCCCATACCCTAGGTTTATCTGAACTGACCCCACTCCTGGTGGTATAGAGATGCAGTAGATCATGTTATATATATATGCATGTGTGTTGTGTGTTGTCTGCAGGCCTCTATACTCTGGGTAAGGAGTCTCTATTGGTACAGCTGGCCATGGAGTTTAAGACCTGGATTGAAGTGTCCATCGAGAGACTAAAGACTCTCAGAGCCCTGGAGCTACCAGATGTCTTCACCACTGAGCCAGGAGCGGGTCGGATCAGGGCTGTGGACCAGTCAGAGATCCGCTCCACCAACCTCCTCCGTTGGAACAGGGAACACCCCACCCTGGCCATCCTGCCCACCAGCAGACCCCTGGTCTCCTTCCACCCTAATGTTCATGTGGTGCCTTACTCTGACCACTCCTCCTACCAGGTAGGGATGAGTTCAACATTGACCACTCCTCCTACCAGGTAGGGATGAGTTCAACATTGACCACTCCTCCTACCAGGTGGGGATGAGGTCAACATTGACCACTCCTCCTACCAGGTAGGGATGAGGTCAACATTGACCACTCCTCTTACCAGGTGGGGATGAGGTCAACATTGTAGTAAAATTATTACATTATCATTACTTTTCTGTACATTTTTCGGTATGACAGCTTTTGAAAAAGGTGCTGTAATTTTTGTACAACATAGTTAAGGAGTCCCGTCTAGTCCAGCTGGCCATGGAGTTTAAGACCCGTCCCAAAATTACAGCACCAAAAGGTGTCTTCTTGAAACTATGACAACGGATGCTCAGAGGTCAAATCGTGTATACAGGAGTTATCGTAATTTTTCATACAGCGTTGAACTCTACACCAGATACGAGAAACCAGAGAATAGTTCAGAAGATGAATTACCATCCCAGAGAGGCAGGTGGCCTAGTGGTTAGAGTGTAGGGGTGGCAGGTAGCCTAGTGGTTAGAGTGTAGAGGCGGCAGGTAGCCTAGTGGTTAGAGTGTAGGGGTGGCAGGTAGCCTAGTGGTTAGAGTGTAGAGGTGGCAGGTGGCCTAGTGGTTAGAGTGTAGAGGTGGCAGGTGGCCTAGTGGTTAGAGTGTAGAGGCGGCAGGTGGCCTAGTGGTTAGAGTGTAGAGGCGGCAGGTAGCCTAGTGGTTAGAGTGTAGAGGTGGCAGGTAGCCTAGTGGTTAGAGTGTAGAGGCGGCAGGTAGCCTAGTGGTTAGAGTGTAGAGGCGGCAGGTAGCCTAGTGGTTAGAGTGTAGAGGCGGCAGGTAGCCTAGTGGTTAGAGTGTAGGGGCGGCAGGTAGCCTAGTGGTTAGAGTGTAGGGGCGGCAGGTAGCCTAGTGGTTAGAGTGTAGGGGCGGCAGGTAGCCTAGTGGTTAGAGTGTAGGGGCGGCAGGTAGCCTAGTGGTTAGAGTGTAGGGGCGGCAGGTAGCCTAGTGGTTAGAGTGTAGGGGCGGCAGGTAGCCTAGTGGTTAGAGTGTAGGGGCGGCAGGTAGCCTAGTGGTTAGAGTGTAGGGGCGGCAGGTAGCCTAGTGGTTAGAGTGTAGGGGCGGCAGGTAGCCTAGTGGTTAGAGTGTAGGGGCGGCAGGTAGCCTAGTGGTTAGAGTGTAGGGGCGGCAGGTAGCCTAGTGGTTAGAGTGTAGGGCGGCAGGTAGCCTAGTGGTTAGAGTGTAGGGGCGGCAGGTAGCCTAGTGGTTAGAGCGTAGGGGCGGCAGGTAGCCTAGTGGTTAGAGTGTAGGGGCGGCAGGTAGCCTAGTGGTTAGAGCGTAGGGGCGGCAGGTAGCCTAGTGGTTAGAGCGTAGGGGCGGCAGGTAGCCTAGTGGTTAGAGCGTAGGGCGGCAGGTAGCCTAGTGGTTAGAGCGTAGGGGGGCAGGTAGCCAGTGGTTAGAGCGTAGGGGCGGCAGGTAGCCTAGTGGTTAGAGCGTAGGGGCGGCAGGTAGCCTAGTGGTTAGAGCGTAGGGGCGGCAGGTAGCCTAGTGGTTAGAGCGTAGGGGCGGCAGGTAGCCTAGTGGTTAGAGTGTAGGGGCGGCAGGTAGCCTAGTGGTTAGAGTGTAGGGGCGGCAGGTAGCCTAGTGGTTAGAGTGTAGGGGCGGTTGTTGAAGTTCAGACCCAGGGCCCCGAGCTTAATGATGAGTTTGGAGGGTACTATGGGATTGAAGGCTGAGCTGTAGTCAATGAACAGATGGGATAGGCCAGTGTACAGTGCGATGGCGTACAATTTGTGCCATGCAATGAGGATAGCTGGACCACCTACTGAAACGTGCTATGCCATGTGAATCAGGTGAAAAGGAGTACCACTATAATGTTTTTTTTTTTTTTAAGTTTCTTAACTAATAAATGAGTTTCCCATAAAAAAAATATAGTAAGAGGTATGTATACTTACATCAAACGAAAATCAATGTTTGTGTCATATTGCACAGAATACTGCATAGTGTACACAGAACAATGAAATGCTTAAAGGCACTGTTGAGATTTGAACTCAGGAGCTCCTGTTTACTAGCTAAGCCACAGTACCAATACATGTATTGTCTTTTCACAGGGGTCAAAAGCCACACATTTTAAAATAGTCAACTCTGAGTTCAACTTGGGATACGCAGTAACACCGAAGTAGCTCACCTTTTAGCCAGGTACATATCTATGGCAACGAATCCTTCAGAACTAACCTGCTCCGGGGCAGGCTAACTCGGGGCTAATTTCATTGATACTGAATTAAGTGAGTGAGCCATGAGTTGAGGGCCAATTTAAATCGCAGAGTCATCTGCCCCCCGTTCACCTGCTAGTCTGAACTCTGAAATTTCCCGACTTGCTAACTGGTTGTAGTGATACACGTGCCATGTTTAAAAAAATAACATTTCGGAGTTTCCTAGTTACGACTAGCACTCATTAGTTTCCTAGTTACGACTAGCACTCATTAGTTTCCTAGTTACGACTAGCACTCATTAGTTTCCTAGTTACGACTAGCACTCATTAGTTTCCTAGTTACGACTAGCACTCATTAGTTTCCTAGTTTAGCACTCATTAGTTTCCTAGTTACGACTAGCACTCATTCGTTTCCTAGTTACGACTAGCACTCATTAGTTTCCTAGTTACGACTAGCACTCATTACTAGTTACGACTAGCACTCATTAGTTTCTAGTTACGACTAGCACTCATTAGTTTCCTAGTTACGACTAGCACTCATTAGTTTCCTAGTTACGACTAGCACTCATTCGTTTCCTAGTTACGACTAGCACTCATTCGTTTCCTAGTTACGACTAGCACTCATTCGTTTCCTAGTTACGACTAGCACTCATTCGTTTCCTAGTTACGACTAGCACTCATTCGTTTCCTAGTTACGACTAGCACTCATTCGGCAATCATCCCCTTCATTTGACGAAGACGACTGATTTTAAATATTTTTTTCATCAAATGTTTTTTTTGTGTGTGTGTTTAAAAAGTGGTAATGTTAGAAGCATCACATTACAGCATTTGCTTTCCAAATTGTGCATTTTTTTTTCATACAATTTGTAATTTTAGAATTTTGCTTAAAGTCAAAATGACAGCTGCAAACCATAATCCATAGATGGTAGAATCCCATTCAAGTCAAGACTGAAAACCATTGCTAGTGTACCGTAGTGTACCCATGAGTTTAACAGTCAAATGGACAGCTCTGAATGTTCCAAAACCCTTCTATGGGTTATATGTCTATGGCCACAACTCAACAAGCTGTTCCACAGAGAGAAGGAGGAGCGGTAGGAGGCTGTTCCACAGAGAGAAGGAGCAGCAATATGAAGCTGTTCCACAGAGAGAAGGAGGAGCAGCAATAGGAAGCTGTTCCACAGAGAGAAGGAGCAGCGATAGGAAGCTGTTCCACAGAGAGAAGAAGGAGCAGCGATAGGAAGCTGTTCCACAGAGAGAAGAAGGAGCAGCGATAGGAAGCTGTTCCACAGAGAGAAGAAGGAGCAGCGATAGGAAGCTGTTCCACAGAGAGAAGAAGGAGCAGCGATAGGAAGCTGTTCCACAGAGAGAAGAAGGAGCAGCGATAGGAAGCTGTTCCACAGAGAGAAGAAGGAGCAGCGATATGAAGCTGTTCCACAGAGAGAAGGAGTAGCGATATGAAGCTGTTCCACAGAGAGAAGGAGGAGCAATATGAAGCTGTTCCACAGAGAGAAGGAGGAGCAATAGGAAGCTGTTCCACAGAGAGAAGGAGGAGCAATAGGAAGCTGTTCCACAGAGAGGAGCAATAGGAAGCTGTTCCACAGAGAGAAGAAGCAATATGAAGCTGTTCCACAGAGAGAAGGAGCAATATGAAGCTGTTCCACAGAGAGAAGGAGCAATAGGAAGCTGTTCCACAGAGAGAAGGAGCAATATGAAGCTGTTCCACAGAGAGAAGGAGCAATAGGAAGCTGTTCCACAGAGAGAAGAAGGAGCAATATGAAGCTGTTCCACAGAGAGAAGAAGGAGCAATAGGAAGCTGTTCCACAGAGAGAAGGAGAAGAAGCTGTTCCACAGAGAGAAGGAGCAATAGGAAGCTGTTCCACAGAGAGAAGAAGGAGCAATAGGAAGCTGTTCCACAGAGAGAAGAAGGAGCAATATGAAGCTGTTCCACAGAGAGAAGAAGGAGCAATATGAAGCTGTTCCACAGAGAGAAGGAGGAGCAATAGGAAGCTGTTCCACAGAGAGAAGGAGGAGCAATAGGAAGCTGTTCCACAGAGAGAAGGAGCAATAGGAAGCTGTTCCACAGAGAGAAGGAGGAGCAGCAATACGAGGCTGTTCCACAGAGAGAAGGAGCAATAGGAAGCTGTTCCACAGAGAGAAGGAGCAGCAATATGAAGCTGTTCCACAGAGAGAAGGAGCAATAGGAAGCTGTTCCACAGAGAGAAGGGGCAATAAGAAGCTGTCCCACAGAGAGAAGGGGCAATAGGAAGCTGTCCCACAGAGAGAAGGGGCAATAGGAAGCTGTCCCACATAGAGAAGGGGCAATAGGAAGCTGTTCCACAGAGAGAAGGAGCAATAGGAAGCTGTTCCACAGAGAGAAGGAGCAATAGGAAGCTGTTCCACAGAGAGGAGCAATAGGAAGCTGTTCCACAGAGAGAAGGAGCAATAGGAAGCTGTTCCACAGAGAGAAGGAGCAATAGGAAGCTGTTCCACAGAGAGAAGGAGCAATAGGAAGCTGTTCCACAGAGAGAAGGAGCAGCAATAGGAAGCTGTTCCACAGAGAGAAGGAGGAGCGGTAGGCATTAACGATAAGTAATCAAATAAAAACAGCATTTCTTCTAAAAGCCTTTTTCACACCATACCCTGCTGGATTTGCAAGATAACTTTTCTTTCATTTTGATTTCAGCAGGAATTAAAATGTGGCACTGACTCGCCCATGGATTGATGTTTCAGCATCAAATCAAATCAAATTTTATTGTCTCAATGAAGTGTTTGGCGTTCGACTAGCCACATGAGACATGCACGCACAGTTACAAGCCAGTTGGCTGCAGGCGGACGAGCAATATCCACCACCGTAGTATAGCTGAAACCTGACCTGGAATGTGAAGCTAACTGAAGCTGGCTAGCTTTATTAAAGCCTGAGTAGACCTAGCTTGCTTCGTAGAATACCACTCTGGTGGACAAATGCCAGAGTTGTTTAATTACCCAGTGAGTTAGATTACATTTAGCCAAACTGGTTAGATTACACTGGTTAGATTACATTTACCCAAACTGGTTAGATTACACTGGTTAGATTACATTTAGCCAAACTGTTTAGATTACACTGGTTAGATTACATTTAGCCACACTGGTTAGATTACATTTAGCCACACTGGTTAGATTACATTTAGCCACACTGGTTAGATTACATTTAGCCACACTGGTTAGATTACATTTAGCCACACTGGTTAGATTACACTGGTTAGATTACATTTAGCCACACTGGTTAGATTACATTTAGCCACACTGGTTAGATTACACTGGTTAGATTACATTTATCCATACTGGTTAGATTACACTGGTTAGATTACATTTTTCCATACTGGTTAGATTACACCAGGGATGGGCAACTGGTGGCCCGCGTACCCCACTTATTTTAGGCCTGCCTTTTGGAACTCTGTCAGGGTCTCAATTGATTGTTGAGAGTTAGAATAGTAGAATTCACAAGGTGCGATTTCAAAATGTGGTTGTGCATCAGCAGTCACTTAATTATCCCATGTCAGCTACATTTTGTTTCCGATTGGTAGGTCCATCTAGAGGCTGGCTATATAAACTTGTAGTGAGCATGGTTGAATTACCGACCTAGGTGGGGCCCATTTGATAATCTGTTATCATATTAAAACGGCAAACATTTGCCTCCACCCTATAGCAAAATGTGTAAAATTGCAGTAAATTAGCTGTAAAACTGCACATTTTTCTCTCCGCTGCATGGCAAAATGTGTAGAATTGCAGTAAATTTCTCATAAAATTGCTAAATCTTCTCTCTGACTCATGGCAAAATGTGTAGAATTGCAGTAAATTTCTCATAAAATTGCTAAATCTTCTCTCTGACTCATGGCAAAATGTGTAGAATTGCAGTAAATTTCTCATAAAATTGCTAAATCTTCTCTCTGACTCATGGCAAAATGTGTAGAATTGCAGTAAATTTCTCATAAAATTGCTAAATCTTCTCTCTGACTCATGGCAAAATGTGTAGAATTGCAGTAAATTTCTCATAAAATTGCTAAATCTTCTCTCTGCCTCATGGCAAAATGTGTAGAATTGCAGTAAATTTCTCATAAAATTGCTAAATCTTCTCTCTGCCTCATTGCAAAATGTGTAGAATTGCAGTAAATTTCTCATAAAATTGCTAAATCTTCTCTCTGCCTCATTGCAAAATGTGTAGAATTGCAGTAAATTTCTCATAAAATTGCTAAATCTTCTCTCTGCCTCATGGCAAAATGTGTAGAATTGCAGTAAATTTCTCATAAAATTGCTAAATCTTCTCTCTGCCTCATGGCAAAATGTGTAGAATTGCAGTAAATTTCTCATAAAATTGCTAAATCTTCTCTCTGCCTCATTGCAAAATGTGTAGAATTGCAGTAAATTTCTCATAAAATTGCTAAATCTTCTCTCTGCCTCATTGCAAAATGTGTAGAATTGCAGTAAATTTCTCATAAAATTGCTAAATCTTCTCTCTGCCTCATTGCAAAATGTGTAGAATTGCAGTAAATTTCTCATAAAATTGCTAAATCTTCTCTCTGACTCATGGCAAAATGTGTAGAATTGCAGTAAATTTCTCATAAAATTGCTAAATCTTCTCTCTGCCTCATGGCAAAATGTGTAGAATTGCAGTAAATTTCTCATAAAATTGCTAAATCTTCTCTCTGACTCATGGCAAAATGTGTAGAATTGCAGTAAATTTCTCATAAAATTGCTAAATCTTCTCTCTGCCTCATTGCAAAATGTGTAGAATTGCAGTAAATTTCTCATAAAATTGCTAAATCTTCTCTCTGCCTCATTGCAAAATGTGTAGAATTGCAGTAAATTTCTCATAAAATTGCTAAATCTTCTCTCTGCCTCATTGCAAAATGTGTAGAATTGCAGTAAATAAATAAAACTTTTTAAAGCAGATTTTCTCGGTCTTCGCTGTCACGAAAAGGCCCCTCATGAGTTCTGTGTTGTGGCCCCCCCCACCCCCCATCAAAGTTGCCCATCCCTGGATTACACAGTCAAGTTGCAATTCATTCAAAAAATAACCCTTATGCTATGCAATGCCTTGACCCAGATTCGAACTAGAGTTTCTGCGGCCACAATGCAGAGTATTAACCACTATACAATCGCAACAAGCTACCAGGATATTAGGTTTAATAGCTCAAACCTGCAGTGGTTTAACCTTTTGTATGGCTCTGCATGCAAGGAGCGGTCCAAGACCATTTAAGATATTAAACTGGTTCTGTCTTGATGTCCCATCGAGAAACTAGTGTACAGACACCCTTGATTTAATTTAAATGTATTTATGTAACTCATCCCTCCTTCCTACCAGGAACTGGAGGACTTTGTCTCGGCCCTGCAGCCCACCTCCCTGGTCCCCATCGTGGGCAGGCTTACCTCTGGCATCCCCTCCTTCTCTGCCCTGCTGCCTAGGAGAAAACACCACGACGTTCTGGTTCCCGAGTCAGTCCGGCACTATATGAAGGGCCGGCCTGAGTTGCAGGTTCAAGACCCTGGTCAGTCCAGCTTCCTGGGTTACAGTAACCTGCTGCGGAGGCCTATCCGACCCCCTCCACCCAGAGGGGTGGTGTTTGAGTCCCCCCCTAAGGCCCCCTCCAGGCCTGGGTCGGTGGCGGACGAAGCCTGGGAGACAGGGTCCATGGAGCATCCTCATCAGGAGGAAGAGATGGACATAGAGATGGATGCAGAAAAAGATGGAGAAGATTCAGACTGTATACTGATGGATCTCAGTAAAGACCACAGCCCTACCACAGACATAGGGCCCAGCTCCAACCCCAACCCCAGCCTGACCGGAGACCCTAACCCCAGCCTGACCAGAGACCCCAACCCCAGCCTGACCAGAGACCCCAGCCTCAGGAGAGCCCCATGGAGCCTGAATCTGGTCCACAAGGTCTCAGAGAACCTGGATTTGGAGGAGAGTGTCCCTTTCAGTCTATTCACCCAGAGTAACTTTACACTCATGGAGGTCCTGAGAAACACTGCCATTTCACTGAGACCCAGAGCTGTGAGAGAGGAGACCCATCCTCAGTATTTGCCTCGTGACAATGACAATATGGCCGCTGAAAACTGTAACTTCAACGAAGTGTCAGTTAACATAACCAGTTCCCACAATGGAAACCCAGACCAGGAGATAGAATGTCTTCCATTACCACTTCTTAGCCTGAGCCCCTGTTCCAGTGACAGTACCTGTGTGAACACTAGTGACACCACTGACACACATACACAACCTGAACCTCCAGAAGACTGTGAGATGTCTCTTCTGCGGTCCCTCCCTTTCTCCGAGGAGGACGTGTCTGTCTCTGGTTGCTATAGGAACACTCTTCTTGACCGGAGCTTTTTGGAAAAGTTCAGCCTCTCTCCTTTAGATTTGAAGTAGGGTGTAGTTGCCCAAGCCAGTTTTTCGATTTTTCTCCACTAATGGTAAAGGGTATGATTGGGAGAGGTGAAGCTGATCCTAGATCTGTACCTATAGCAGTCTTCAGTTCCACTCTGCTGTGGAGAGGTACCTTAGCTGCTGACGCCCGACAGAGACAGAGGACAATGTGAATACTAACGTGTCAACGGTCTTTCCTCCACTTGTACTGTTTTTGTAATTTATTTTTTGCTATGTCAGATGGAGATTTTCCATTTAAGTTTGTTGTTTTTTGGTTCAGGACTAGGCTTAATCTGTGTCTGGGGAAACTGGCCTGTTATGTTGACTTTAAGAAGTGCTTATTTCAGTGTCATTTTAATTTCTGACATGATTGGTGTTTATACAGGTGCAGTATTTACTCAGCTCTCACCTACTCTATGTTATGGCTAGGTTGTAGGTTGCATGGATTCATTCCATTCCCCGTAATGTGCCACAGTGATTGAACCATGTTTTTAAGGATTTATTCCCCGTAATGTGCCACAGTGATTGAACCATGTTTTTAAGGATTTATTCCCCGTAATGTGCCACATTGATTGAACCATGTTTTAAATGTGACTCATTGGTGAAAGGCTTCATCCTGTAGCCAATGTATTCTATGCCTTTTAACCCATCTCACAGTTGATTATATATATATATATATATATATATATATATATATATATATAATATGTAATGTACACTGAGTATACCCAAACATTAGGAACACCTTCCCCCTTGACTGGTGTCAAGCTCCCTGCCATCCAGGACCTATATGTCAGACAGAGGAAAGCCCGAAAAACTGCCTAAGACTCCAGCCACCAAAGCCTTAGACTGTTCATTCTGGTACCACCCAGTACCGCCTGGTGCATCGGCTCCCATGACAACAGGCGCTGAGACAGCTTCTACCCCCAAGCCATTAGACTGCTAAATAGTTAATTAAATGGTTACCCAGACTATCTGCACTGACCTCATCTTGTACTGATTCTATGCACACTCACAAGACTATACACTGTGTTGCCCTCAAAACAAGCCTCAATTTGTCGGGGCATGAACTCTACAAGGTGTTGTAAGCATTCCACAGGGATGCTGACCCATGTTGACTCCAATGCTTCCTACAGTTGTGTCAAGTTGGCTAGATGTCCTTTGGGTGGTGGATGACTTTTGATCCACACGAGAAACTGTTGAGCGTGAAAATCCCAGAAGCGTTGCAGTTCTTGACACAAACAGGTGTGTCTGTTCAAAGACACTTCAATGTTTAGTCTTCCCCGTTCACCCTCTGAATGGCACACAGACACAATCCATGTCTCAACTGTCTCATGGCTTACAAATCCTTCTTTATTCTCCTCCCCTTCATCTACACTGATTGAAAAGGATTTAACAAGTGACATCAATAAGGAATCATAGCTTTCACCTGGATTCACCTGGTCAGTCTGTGTCATGGAAAGAGAGGGGTTCTTAATGTTTTATATACTCTGTGTAGATTACCACAGTTTACTGTTGATTAAAATGTGTTACCTTTCTCACAGTCACTGTTCATTTAAAAAAAAGTATTGTTACCATGGAATTGAAATAAAGTGAATACATTATATAGATGTCAATAACAATCTAAATTCCAGTTCATACCTACTACCTACAATATGTTTGTATTTTTTTCCACCTTTATTTAACCAGGTAGACCAGTTGAGAACAAGTTCTCATTTACAACTGCGACCTGGCCAAGATAAAGCAAAGCAGTGCGACACAAGCAACAACAACACAGAGTTACACATAAACAAACCTTCTACCCCATTTACACAAGTATAACCTTCTACCTCTGTTACACAAGTATAACCTTCTACCTCAGTTACACAAGTATAACCTTCTATCTCAGTTACACAAGTATAACCTATCTCAGTTACACAAGTATAACCTTTTACCTCAGTTACACAAGTATAACCTTCTACCTCAGTTACATGTAAGTATAACCTTCTACCTCAGTTACACAAGTATAACCTTCTACCTCAGTTACATGTAAGTATAACCTTCTACCTCAGTTACACAAGTATAACCTTCTACCTCAGTTACATGTAAGTATAACCTTCTACCTCAGTTGCATGTAAGTATAACCTTCTACCCTAGTTACACAAGTATAACCTTCTACCTCAGTTACATGTAAGTATAACCTTCTACCTCAGTTACACAAGTATAACCTTTTACCTCAGTTACACAAGTATAACCTTCTACCTCAGTTACACAAGTATAACCTTCTACCTCAGTTACACAAGTATAATATTCTACCTCAGTTACACAAGTATAATATTCTACCTCAGTTACACAAGTATAACCTTCTACCTCAGTTACATGTAAGTATAACCTTCTACCTCAGTTGCATGTAAGTATAACCTTCTACCCTAGTTACACAAGTATAACCTTCTACCTCAGTTACATGTAAGTATAACCTTCTACCTCAGTTACACAAGTATAACCTTTTACCTCAGTTACACAAGTATAACCTTCTACCTCAGTTACACAAGTATAACCTTCTACCTCAGTTACATGTAAGTATAACCTTCTACATCAGTTACATGTAAGTATAACCTTCTACCTCAGTTACACAAGTATAACCTTCTACCTCAGTTACACAAGTATAACCTTCTACCTCAGTTACACAAGTATAACCTTCTACCTCAGTTACACAAGTATAACCTTCTACCTCAGTTACACAAGTATAACCTTCTACCTCAGTTACACAAGTATAACCTTCTACCTCAGTTAGATGTAAGTAACCTTCTACCTCAGTTAGATGTAAGTAACCTTCTACCTCAGTTACATGTAAGTATAACCTTCTACCTCAGTTACACAAGTATAACCTTCTATCTCAGTTACACAAGTATAACCTATCTCAGTTACACAAGTATAACCTTCTACCTCAGTTACACAAGTATAACCTTCTACCTCAGTTACATGTAAGTATAACCTTCTACCTCAGTTACATGTAAGTATAACCTTCTACCTCAGTTACACAAGTATAACCTTCTACCTCAGTTACATGTAAGTATAACCTTCTACCTCAGTTACACAAGTATAACCTTCTACCTCAGTTACACAAGTATAACCTTCTACCTCAGTTACACAAGTATAACCTTCTACCTCAGTTACACAAGTATAACCTTCTACCTCAGTTACACAAGTATAACCTTCTACCTCAGTTACATGTAAGTATAACCTTCTACCTCAGTTACATGTAAGTATAACCTTCTACCTCAGTTACACAAGTATAACCTTCTACCTCAGTTACATGTAAGTATAACCTTCTACCTCAGTTACATGTAAGTATAACCTTCTACCTCAGTTACATGTAAGTATAACCTTCTACCTCAGTTACATGTAAGTATAACCTTCTACCTCAGTTACATGTAAGTATAACCTTCTACCTCAGTTACATGTAAGTTTAACCTTCTACCTCAGTTACATGTAAGTATAACCTTCTACCTCAGTTACATGTAAGTATAACCTTCTACCTCAGTTACATGTAAGTATAACCTTCTACCTCAGTTACATGTAAGTATAACATTCTACCTCAGTTACATGTAAGTATAACATTCTACCTCAGTTACATGTAAGTATAACATTCTACCTCAGTTACATGTAAGTATAACATTCTACCTCAGTTACATGTAAGTATAACCTTCTACCTCAGTTACATGTAAGTATAACCTTCTATCTCAGTTACAAGAGCTGATGATAATCTCATCTGAGATGTGACAATATTGGTGATGGATATACCGGGTTATGAGATGTGGGTGGGGTTCCACCTCCATCCATATACTGACGCAAACCTGGGATCAAAATCGCTTGTCTTTTTCTTTCAACTAATCTCTGTATCTGTATGTAATGTACCTGACAGGAAACAAATACTATTTGAACCCAGGTCTGTTACACTACAGAGCTGTGGCTCTTATCTCATCCACAGCAGGTTTACCATATAGGTGGGAATTGAGTGCTATTTGGGATGCAGGCTATGCTTCTCTGTGCCCTTTCCATTGCCCCAGGGCGCCACACAGAGAGAAGCTCATCCTCCAACCGCTAATGGAACATGTGACCTTTGACTTTTACACTGTCAGCTGCACTGAGCAAGAGGGTCTGGGCTGGTGAGGAGCCAGGAAGAGGTGGACTAGAGAATTAGAACCAGATTCAGAGAGACCAGGAAGTAACATGAATTCTGTGTATCTATGGATTTTAAATGTATGATCATTATTTATTACGGACTATGTTTATTATGCTATATAAATGGTTGAGATGCTGACAAATGTGCTCCAATTGGCAGGAGGAGGTGTACTGGAGAGCAGGAACCAGAGAGGTGCCAGGGAGAAACAGGTATCTGCTGTATATCTCTCTGTGGATGTATTGGGGGGAAATGATGATTCATTTATTATGGAATATTTACATTTTGGTCCTTTTAGGCACTGAGCAAGAGGACCTGGTTAGGAGGAGGAGGTGAACTGAGGAAGTGAGACCAGAGAGACCAGGAAGGAACAGTTATACTGTATGATATGATATTCTTACCAACCCGGTCTATACGTACTATATACTTTAGTTGACTTTCTGTTGGTGTCTGTGTGAATCATATGATTGAGAACAACAGATGGTCCTGGGCTCTCGGGAAGACTGTACCAAGTGCTGTATCCATTCATTCTGTCATCTGTGGGATTCAACTGTCAGAGAACTGACAAGCTGAGGCTGGCTAGAGCTGTCTTCCCAATACCAGTTCCACTAATCTAGACAGCTTCACATCTCTACTGTATTGATTATATACAGTCTATAGTCTTTTCAATGTTCCTTTTGTTCTGTGGGATTCAAATGCTATCAGGGAAATTACCAACTGAAGCTAGTTTGTCTTCCTCCTACATTCCTCTTTTCCTCCTCCTACATTCCTTCTCTCTTCCTCCTCCTACATTCCTTCTCTCTTCCACCTGCCTTCCTTCTCTCTTCCTCCTCCTACATTCCTTCTCTCTTCCTCCTCCTGCCTTCCTTCTCTCTTCCACCTGCCTTCCTTCTCTCTTCCACCTGCCTTCCAAGCTCCATCTAGACAGTCATGCAGTGAAATCACAGTATTGTCAGAACGTTGTCAGAGATATGTTTAATTCCAGTAGAAGCCTCTTTAGGAGCCTCTGAGAGGTCTCTCTCTGTCTCTGTTGTCTCCATACTAGATGAATGACAGGACTGGCTCCACCACTCTGGAGGACGGAGACAGGGCTGTGTCTCTCTCTGGGGGACGGAGACATGGCTGTGTCTCTCTCTGGGGGACGGAGACATGGCTGTGTCTCTCTCTGGGGGACGGAGACAGGGCTGTGTCTCTCTCTGGAGGACGGAGACAGGGCTGTGTCTCTCTCTGGGGGACGGAGACAGGGCTGTGTCTCTCTCTGGGGGACGGAGACAGGGCTGTGTCTCTCTCTGGGGACGGAGACAGGGCTGTGTCTCTCTCTGGGGGACGGAGACAGGGCTGTGTCTCTCTCTGGGGGACGGAGACAGGGCTGTGTCTCTCTCTGGAGGACGGAGACAGGGCTGTGTCTCTCTCTGGGGACGGAGACTGGGCTGTGTCTCTCTCTGGGGGACGGAGACTGGGCTGTGTCTCTCTCTGGAGGACGGAGACATGGCTGTGTCTCTCTCTGGGGGACGGAGACTGGGTACACAGACTCTGCATGCATAACTGAGGGATGATGCTGAGACAGGGACAGGATTAACAATCAGCCAGGGACTCAAATGGCCCTATAGGCCCTAGTCAAAAGTAGTGCACTAAATAGGGATTGTGTTTTAGGAAGCAGACATTGGCGTGGTCCCTGAGGGATGAGACTGAGAGATGAGATTGAGAAATGCATGAGGGGTGAGACTGAGGGGTGAGACTGAGGGGTGAGACTGAGGGGTGAGACTGAGGGGTGAGACTGAGGGGTGAGACTGAGGGGTGAGACTGAGGGGTGAGACTGAGGGGTGAGACTGAGGGATGAGACTGAGGGATGAGACTGAGGGATGAGACTGAGGGATGAGACTGAGGGATGAGACTGAGGGATGGGACTGAGGGATGGGACTGAGGGATGGGACTGAGGGATGGGACTGAGGGATGGGACTGAGGGATGGGACTGAGGGATGGGACTGAGAAATGCCTGTGGGATGAGACAGAGATGACACTGAGGGATGAGCCTGAGAAATGAGACAGAGATGACACTGAGGGATGAGCCTGAGAAATGAGACAGAGATGACACTGAGGGATGAGCCTGAGAAATGAGACTGCGGGATGAGACAGAGATGACACAGGGATGAGACAGAGATGACACAGGGATGAGACAGAGATGACACAGGGATGAGACAGAGATGACACTGAGGGATGAGACTGAGGGATGAGACAGAAATGACACTGCGGGATGAAACTGCAGGGATGAGACTGAGAGATGACACTGCAGGGATGAGACTGAGAAATGCCTGAGGGATGAGAATGAGGCAGGACTAACAACCAGCCAGGGGTTCGGTGACTCCATTCCTCCAGAACCCACTCAGGGAATGCTGATCGCGTCTCCTCAGTCCTCACGACCAGATGGTTGACAGGAATCCAAACTTCACATGATTCCACAAATGTTATTTCTCACATAATACAATATTGTGATAACGCTGACTAATCTGTGTAAGGTACAATTCCATGTAGGAAAGTTAAAACAAGGTAAATCATGTGTTTTCCTGTAAATGTAGCAGCATCCTTGTTGTCACCTCTGGATGTGTCAGTCATTGTTGTCCATCCAAACAGGTTCACACACTACCTTCATCCTACGCCAGGTTTAAACAGAAAACCGCTGACCGAGCCTTACTCAGTCCTGCTTAGTGTAGCCACGGGTGTATTAGGCTTTAGATCATGTGCCAAAGCCATAGGCTAAGTGGCTGTTAGTTCTCTAATTGACAGAATAGAATCGGCCCAAACCAATGACTGTATAAATAGAGGTAAATAGGGAATAGTATTCCAGACTGTTATTCCTTTTGTGTTGGGCCCAGTGGAGGTCTCCCATCAGTCACATTGATCCTTGCTTCTTGTTAGGGAACAGAATGATATTCCACTTGACATTCAGTTCAGTCAGCCATCCCCTGTCAGTATGATGAGGTGTTTTATCATGGGGCTAGTGCCTAGCTCTGTCAGTATGATGAGGTGTTTTATCATGGGGCTAGTGCCTAGCTCTGTCAGTATGATGAGGTGTTTTATCATGGGGCTAGTGCCTAGCTCTGTCAGTATGATGAGGTGTTTTATCATGGGGCTAGTGCCTAGCTCTGTCAGTATGATGAGGTGTTTTATCATGGGGCAAGTGCCTAGCTCTGTCAGTATGATGAGGTGTTTTATCATGGGGCTAGTGCCTAGTTCTGTCAGTATGATGAGGTGTTTTATCATGGGGCTAGTGCCTAGCTCTGACAGTATGATGAGGTGTTTTATCATGGGGCAAGTGCCTAGCTCTATCAGTATGATGAGGTGTTTTATCATGGGGCAAGTGCCTAGCTCTGTCAGTATGATGAGGTGTTTTATCATGGGGCTAGTGCCTAGCTCTGTCAGTATGATGAGGTGTTTTAACATGGGTCTAGCTGCCCAGTCTTGTCAGTATGATGAGGTGTTTTAACATGGATCTAGCTTCCTAGTGCCTAGCTCTGTCAGTATGATGAGGTGTTTTATCATGGGACTAGCTTCCTAGTGCCTAGCTCTGTCAGTATGATGAGGTGTTTTATCATGGGGCTAGTGCCTAGCTCTGTCAGTATGATGAGGTGTTTTAACATGGGTCTAGCTGCCCAGTCTTGTCAGTATGATGAGGTGTTTTAACATGGATCTAGCTTCCTAGTGCCTAGCTCTGTCAGTATGATGAGGTGTTTTATCATGGGACTAGCTTCCTAGTGCCTAGCTCTGTCAGTATGATGAGGTGTTTTAACATGGGTCTAGCTGCCCAGTCTTGTCAGTATGATGAGGTGTTTTAACATGGGGCTAGTGCCTAGCTCTGTCAGTATGATGAGGTGTTTTAACATGGGGCTAGCTGCCTAGTTCTGTCAGTATGATGAGGTGTTTTAACATGGGGCTAGCTGCCTAATTCTGTCAGTATGATGAGGTGTTTTAACATGGGGCTAGCTGCCCAGTCTTGTCAGTATGATGAGGTGTTTTAACATGGGGCTAGTGCCTAGCTCTGTCAGTATGATGAGGTGTTTTAACATGGGGCTAGCTGCCTAGTTCTGTCAGTATGATGAGGTGTTTTAACATGGGACTAGTTGCCTAGTTCTATAAAAAAATGATGAAGTGTTTTAAAATGGGGCTAGTGCCTAGCTTTGTCAGTATGATGAGGTGTTTTAACATGGGGCTAGCTGCCTAGTTCTGTCAGTATGATGAGGTGTTTTAACATGGGGCTAGTTGCCTAGTTCTGTCAGTATGATGAGGTGTTTTAACATGGGGCTAGTTGCCTAGTTCTATAAAAAATGATGAAGTGTTTTAAAATGGGGCTAGTGCCTAGCTTTGTCAGTATGATGAGGTGTTTTAACATGGGGCTAGTGCCTAGCTTTGTCAGTATGATGAGGTGTTTTATCATGGGGCAAGTGCCTAGCTCTGTCAGTATGATGAGGTGTTTTAACATGGGTCTAGCTGCCCATTCTTGTCAGTATGATGAGGTGTTTTAACATGGGTCTAGCTGCCCATTCTTGTCAGTATGAAGAGGTGTTTTAACATGGGGAAAGTGCCTAGTTCTGTCAGTATGATGAGGTGTTTTAACATGGGGCTAGTTGCCTAGTTCTATAAAAAATGATGAAGTGTTTTAAAATGGGGCTAGTGCCTAGCTTTGTCAGTATGATGAGGTGTTTTAACATGGGGTTAGCTGCCTAGCTCTGTCAGTATGATGAGGTGTTTTAACATGGGGCTAGTGCCTAGCTTTGTCAGTATGATGAGGTGTTTTATCATGGGGCAAGTGCCTAGCTCTGTCAGTATGATGAGGTGTTTTAACATGGGTCTAGCTGCCCATTCTTGTCAGTATGATGAGGTGTTTTAACATGGGTCTAGCTGCCCATTCTTGTCAGTATGAAGAGGTGTTTTAACATGGGGAAAGTGCCTAGCTCTGTCAGTATGATGAAGTGTTTTAACATGGGGCTAGCTGCCTAGTTCTATAAAAAATGATAAAGTGTTTTCAAATGGGGCTAGTGCCTAGCTCTGTCATTATGATGGGGTGTTTTATCATGGGGCTAGTGCCTAGCTCTGTCAGTATGATTGGGTGTTTTATCATGGGGCTAGTGCCTAGCTCTGTCAGTATGATGAGGTGTTTTATCATGGGGCAAGTGCCTAGCTCTGTCAGTATGATGAGGTGTTTTATCATGGGGCTAGTGCCTAGCTCTGTCAGTATGATGAGGTGTTTTAACATGGGTCTAGCTGCCCAGTCTTGTCAGTATGATGAGGTGTTTTAACATGGATCTAGCTTCCTAGTGCCTAGCTCTGTCAGTATGATGAGGTGTTTTATCATGGGACTAGCTTCCTAGTGCCTAGCTCTGTCAGTATGATGAGGTGTTTTAACATGGGTCTAGCTGCCCAGTCTTGTCAGTATGATGAGGTGTTTTAACATGGGGCTAGTGCCTAGTTCTGTCAGTATGATGAGGTGTTTTAACATGGGGCTAGCTGCCTAATTCTGTCAGTATGATGAGGTGTTTTAACATGGGGCTAGTTGCCTAGTTCTGTCAGTATGATGAGGTGTTTTAACATGGGGCTAGCTGCCTAGCTCTGTTAGTATGATGAGGTGTTTTAACATGGGGCTAGTTGCCTAGTTCTATAAAAAATGATGAAGTGTTTTAAAATGGGGCTAGTGCCTAGCTTTGTCAGTATGATGAGGTGTTTTAACATGGGGTTAGCTGCCTAGCTCTGTCAGTATGATGAGGTGAATTAACATGGGGCTAGTGCCTAGCTCTGTCATTATGATGGGGTGTTTTATCATGGGGCTAGTGGCCTAGCTCTGTCAGTATGATGAGGTGTTTTATAATGGGGCTCGTGCCTAGCTCTGTCAGTATAATAAGGTGTTTTATAATGGGGCTAGTGCCTAGCTCTGTCATTATGATGAGGTGTTTTATCACTGGGCTAGTGCCTCGCTCTGTCAGTATGATGAGGTGTTTTATCATGGGGCTAGTGCCTCGCTCTGTCAGTATGATGAGGTGTTTTATCATGGGGCTAGCTTCCTAGTGCCTAGCTCTGTCAGTATGATGAGGTGTTTTATCATGGGGCTAGCTTCCTAGTGCCTAGCTCTGTCTGTATGATAAGGTGTTTTATAATGGGGCTCGTGCCTAGCTCTGTCAGTATAATAAGGTGTTTTATAATGGGGCTCGTGCCTAGCTCTGTCAGTATAATAAGGTGTTTTATAATGGGGCTAGTGCCTCGCTCTGTCATTATGATGAGGTGTTTTATCATGGGGCTAGTGCCTCGCTCTGTCAGTATGATGAGGTGTTTTATCATGGGGCTAGTGCCTAGCTCTGTCAGTATGATAAGGTGTTTTATAATGGGGCTAGTGCCTAGCTCTGTCAGTATGATGAGGTGTTTTATCATGGGGCTAGCTTCCTAGTGCCTAGCTCTGTCAGTATAATAAGGTGTTTTATCACAGAGCTAGCTTCCTAGTGCCTAGCTCTGTCACATTATATCCCACACACTCCAACCCTTATCATTATGATGAGGTGTTTTATCATGGGGCTAGTGCCTCGCTCTGTCAGTATGATGAGGTGTTTTATCATGGGGCTAGCTTCCTAGTGCCTAGCTCTGTCAGTATGATAAGGTGTTTTATAATGGGGCTAGTGCCTCGCTCTGTCAGTATGATGAGGTGTTTTATAATGGGGCTAGCTTTCTAGTGCCTAGCTCTGTCAGTATAATAAGGTGTTTTATAATGGGGCTAGCTTCCTAGTGCCTAGCTCTGTCAGTATAATAAGGTGTTTTATCATGGGGCTAGCTTCCTAGTGCCTAGCTCTGTCACATTATATCCCACACACTCCAACCCTTATCATTATGATGAGGTGTTTTATAATGGGGCTAGTGCCTCGCTCTGTCAGTATGATGAGGTGTTTTATCATGGGGCTAGCTTCCTAGTGCCTAGCTCTGTCAGTATGATAAGGTGTTTTATAATGGGGCTAGTGCCTCGCTCTGTCAGTATGATGAGGTGTTTTATAATGGGGCTAGCTTCCTAGTGCCTAGCTCTGTCAGTATAATAAGGTGTTTTATAATGGGGCTAGCTTCCTAGTGCCTAGCTCTGTCAGTATAATAAGGTGTTTTATCATGGGGCTAGCTTCCTAGTGCCTAGCTCTGTCAGTATAATAAGGTGTTTTATCACAGAGCTAGCTTCCTAGTGCCTAGCTCTGTCAGTATAATAAGGTGTTTTATCACAGAGCTAGCTTCCTAGTGCCTAGCTCTGTCAGTATAATAAGGTGTTTTATAATGGGGCTAGTTCCTCGCTCTGTCATTATGATGAGGTGTTTTATCACAGAGCTAGCTTCCTAGTGCCTAGCTCTGTCAGTATAATAAGGTGTTTTATCATGGGGCTAGCTTCCTAGTGCCTAGCTCTGTCAGTATAATAAGGTGTTTTATAATGGGGCTAGTTCCTCGCTCTGTCATTATGATGAGGTGTTTTATCACAGAGCTAGCTTCCCAGTGCCTAGCTCTGTCAGTATAATAAGGTGTTTTATCACAGAGCTAGCTTCCTAGTGCCTAGCTCTGTCAGTATAATAAGGTGTTTTATCACAGAGCTAGCTTCCTAGTGCCTAGCTCTGTCAGTATAATAAGGTGTTTTATAATGGGGCTAGTTCCTCGCTCTGTCATTATGATGAGGTGTTTTATCACAGAGCTAGCTTCCTAGTGCCTAGCTCTGTCAGTATAATAAGGTGTTTTATCATGGGGCTAGCTTCCTAGTGCCTAGCTCTGTCAGTATAATAAGGTGTTTTATAATGGGGCTAGTTCCTCGCTCTGTCAGTATAATAAGGTGTTTTATCACAGAGCTAGCTTCCTAGTGCCTAGCTCTGTCAGTATAATAAGGTGTTTTATCACAGAGCTAGCTTCCTAGTGCCTAGCTCTGTCAGTATAATAAGGTGTTTTATCACAGAGCTAGCTTCCTAGTGCCTAGCTCTGTCAGTATAATAAGGTGTTTTATAATGGGGCTAGTGCCTAGCTCTGTCATTATGATGAGGTGTTTTATCACAGAGCTAGCTTCCTAGTGCCTAGCTCTGTCAGTATAATAAGGTGTTTTATCACAGAGCTAGCTTCCTAGTGCCTAGCTCTGTCAGTATAATAAGGTGTTTTATAATGGGGCTAGTTCCTCGCTCTGTCAGTATAATAAGGTGTTTTATCACAGAGCTAGCTTCCTAGTGCCTAGCTCTGTCAGTATAATAAGGTGTTTTATAATGGGGCTAGTTCCTCGCTCTGTCATTATGATGAGGTGTTTTATCACAGAGCTAGCTTCCTAGTGCCTAGCTCTGTCAGTATAATAAGGTGTTTTATCACAGAGCTAGCTTCCTAGTGCCTAGCTCTGTCACATTATATCCCACACACTCCAACCCTTATCATTATGATGAGGTGTTTTATCACAGAGCTAGCTTCCCAGTGCCTAGCTCTGTCAGTATAATAAGGTGTTTTATCACAGAGCTAGCTTCCTAGTGCCTAGCTCTGTCACATTATATCCCACACACTCCAACCCTTATCATTATGATGAGGTGTTTTATCACAGAGCTACCTTCCCAGTGCCTAGCTCTGTCACATTATATCCCACACACTCCAACCCTTATCATTATGATGAGGTGTTTTATCACAGAGCTACCTTCCCAGTGCCTAGCTCTGTCACATTATATCCCACACACTCCAACCCTTATCATTATGATGAGGTGTTTTATCACAGAGCTACCTTCCCAGTGCCTAGCTCTGTCACATTATATCCCACACACTCCAACCCTTATCATTATGATGAGGTGTTTTATCACAGAGCTACCTTCCCAGTGCCTAGCTCTGTCAGTATGATGAGGTGTTTTATCACAGAGCTAGCTTCCTAGTGCCTAGCTCTGTCAGTATAATAAGGTGTTTTATCATGGGTCTAGCTTCCTAGTGCCTAGCTCTGTCACATTATATCCCACACACTCCAACCCTTATCATTATGATGAGGTGTTTTATCACAGAGCTAGCTTCCTAGTGCCTAGCTCTGTCAGTATAATAAGGTGTTTTATCACAGAGCTAGCTTCCTAGTGCCTAGCTCTGTCACATTATATCCCACACACTCCAACCCTTATCATTATGATGAGGTGTTTTATCACAGAGCTACCTTCCTAGTGCCTAGCTCTGTCACATTATATCCCACACACTCCAACCCTTATCATTATGATGAGGTGTTTTATCACAGAGCTACCTTCCTAGTGCCTCGCTCTGTCATTATGATGAGGCGTTTTATCACAGAGCTACCTTCCTAGTGCCTAGCTCTGTCAGTATAATAAGGTGTTTTATCACAGAGCTAGCTTCCTAGTGCCTAGCTCTGTCAGTATAATAAGGTGTTTTATCACAGAGCTACCTTCCTAGTGCCTAGCTCTGTCACATTATATCCCACACACTCCAACCCTTATCATTATGATGAGGTGTTTTATCACAGAGCTACCTTCCCAGTGCCTAGCTCTGTCACATTATATCCCACACACTCCAACCCTTATCATTATGATGAGGTGTTTTATCACAGAGCTAGCTTCCTAGTGCCTAGCTCTGTCACATTATATCCCACACACTCCAACCCTTATCATTATGATGAGGTGTTTTATCACAGAGCTAGCTTCCCAGTGCCTAGCTCTGTCAGTATAATAAGGTGTTTTATCACAGAGCTAGCTTCCTAGTGCCTAGCTCTGTCAGTATAATAAGGTGTTTTATCATGGGTCTAGCTTCCTAGTGCCTAGCTCTGTCACATTATATCCCACACACTCCAACCCTTATCATTATGATGAGGTGTTTTATCACAGAGCTAGCTTCCTAGTGCCTAGCTCTGTCAGTATAATAAGGTGTTTTATCACAGAGCTAGCTTCCTAGTGCCTAGCTCTGTCACATTATATCCCACACACTCCAACCCTTATCATTATGATGAGGTGTTTTATCACAGAGCTAGCTTCCCAGTGCCTAGCTCTGTCAGTATAATAAGGTGTTTTATCACAGAGCTAGCTTCCTAGTGCCTAGCTCTGTCACATTATATCCCACACACTCCAACCCTTATCATTATGATGAGGTGTTTTATCACAGAGCTACCTTCCCAGTGCCTAGCTCTGTCACATTATATCCCACACACTCCAACCCTTATCATTATGATGAGGTGTTTTATCACAGAGCTACCTTCCCAGTGCCTAGCTCTGTCACATTATATCCCACACACTCCAACCCTTATCATTATGATGAGGTGTTTTATCACAGAGCTAGCTTCCTAGTGCCTAGCTCTGTCAGTATAATGAGGTGTTTTATCACAGAGCTAGCTTCCTAGTGCCTAGCTCTGTCACATTATATCCCACACACTCCAACCCTTATCATTATGATGAGGTGTTTTATCACAGAGCTACCTTCCCAGTGCCTAGCTCTGTCACATTATATCCCACACACTCCAACCCTTATCATTATGATGAGGTGTTTTATCACAGAGCTACCTTCCCAGTGCCTAGCTCTGTCACATTATATCCCACACACTCCAACCCTTATCATTATGATGAGGTGTTTTATCACAGAGCTACCTTCCCAGTGCCTAGCTCTGTCACATTATATCCCACACACTCCAACCCTTATCATTATGATGAGGTGTTTTATCACAGAGCTACCTTCCCAGTGCCTAGCTCTGTCAGTATGATGAGGTGTTTTATCACAGAGCTAGCTTCCTAGTGCCTAGCTCTGTCAGTATAATGAGGTGTTTTATCACAGAGCTAGCTTCCTAGTGCCTAGCTCTGTCACATTATATCCCACACACTCCAACCCTTATCATTATGATGAGGTGTTTTATCACAGAGCTACCTTCCTAGTGCCTAGCTCTGTCAGTATGATGAGGTGTTTTATCACAGAGCTAGCTTCCTAGTGCCTAGCTCTGTCACATTATATCCCACACACTCCAACCCTTATCATTATGATGAGGTGTTTTATCACAGAGCTACCTTCCCAGTGCCTAGCTCTGTCAGTATGATGAGGTGTTTTATCACAGAGCTACCTTCCCAGTGCCTAGCTCTGTCACATTATATCCCACACACTCCAACCCTTATCATTATGATGAGGTGTTTTATCACAGAGCTACCTTCCCAGTGCCTAGCTCTGTCACATTATATCCCACACACTCCAACCCTTATCATTATGATGAGGTGTTTTATCACAGAGCTACCTTCCCAGTGCCTAGCTCTGTCACATTATATCCCACACACTCCAACCCTTATCATTATGATGAGGTGTTTTATCACAGAGCTAGCTTCCTAGTGCCTAGCTCTGTCAGTATAATAAGGTGTTTTATCACAGAGCTACCTTCCCAGTGCCTAGCTCTGTCACATTATATCCCACACACTCCAACCCTTATCATTATGATGAGGTGTTTTATCACAGAGCTACCTTCCTAGTGCCTCGCTCTGTCACATTATATCCCACACACTCCAACCCTTATCATTATGATGAGGTGTTTTATCACAGAGCTACCTTCCCAGTGCCTAGCTCTGTCAGTATGATGAGGTGTTTTATCACAGAGCTAGCTTCCCAGTGCCTAGCTCTGTCAGTATGATGAGGTGTTTTATCACAGAGCTACCTTCCCAGTGCCTAGCTCTGTCAGTATAATAAGGTGTTTTATCACAGAGCTAGCTTCCTAGTGCCTCGCTCTGTCACATTATATCCCACACACTCCAACCCTTATCATTATGATGAGGTGTTTTATCATGGGGCTAGTGCCTAGCTCTGTCACATTATATCCCACACACTCCAACCCTTATATATCCCAGGCCATTATTTATCCTGTATAGTCGACCCCCTGAGCCAAAGATCAATACGGACACTGGAATGAGCTAAACGCCTCTGCTTTAAACCAATAACCTTCAAGTTATTAGTGTCTTTATTTATTATCTTTGTTTACTCCAGTTGCATTAACGTTAACGAATAAAATAATAAGGACTGTGTGTTTGATTAACATAGGCCTGGTTGAGTCCCAAAGGGCACCCTAGTTTTTAAACCGTGGACTACTTGTCAACAGTAAGGTACTAAAAGTAGTGCACTACATAGGGAATAGAGTGGCATTTGGGACGCATCCTCAGTAAGTGGGTACTGCCAGACCTTGGGTTTGGCTGACCAATCAGAAAAAAGTAGGCAGACACTGGTGTCTCATTAAAACCCTTGTGGTGTGGAGAGAGTCTCTTCTTAGATCAATGGCCTCCCTCTCTCTCTCTCTCTCTCTCTCTCTCTGTCTCTCTCTCTCTCTCCCCTCTCTCTCTCTCTCTCGCTCCTCCCCTCTCCTCCCTCTCTCTCTCTCTCTCTCTGTCTGTCTGTGTCTCTGTGTCTCTGTCTCTCTCTCTCCTCCTATCCACCCCAGTCTTCATCTTCTCTAACCCCCAGAACATGGATTTATCTCCATCATTACGGCATTACAGCTTCAAAGTTAGTCAGCATGCAGTGTGTGTGTGTGTGCATGTGTGTTTGCCCTGAGATCAATTTACTTTCATCCCATTTCTGTCTCTGTCAGGCTGTTCCTGTCTTCCAGTGAGGGAAGAGGTTGCCATTTGGGAAGCAGACCCGGACAGCAGGCACTTTCAGACTTTCCTTATTCTGGATCCAAAAAGAAAGGTGATATGTTTTCCCTCATGGGCTCTGCAGAAACACCTGGTTGGGCCTGAAGCATCAAGCGCTGCAGGAGAGGGGATGCGTGATTGAATAGTTTGTCTGGGTTTGTAAGGGTTTGTGTGGCAATGTAGGGTTCGTAACCTACAGTATTTGATATTTGGCAGTGAGATAGATATAAGAAGACGATTCCACAGTTTAGTCAGGGTCTAGTTCTTAAGAAACACCCATTTTTAGTTTTTCAACACAAAATCTTTTCTAACTTTTTTTTTCAGTTGCATGCCCTAATTAAAATGACTGTCTTTACTCCATTCCATATGGAGAGGTGTCCTGTGTGGTGAACATGTCATTAACCATGCTTCTCCAGAAGGGGGCACTGTGCCATTTGAAATGTAATGGGTGAAACGGATAGCGAGCTAGGTTTATTAGAGGGCACGAAGAAGATGGATTTAGAATGTATTGCAGTCATCTTAGCTCACTGAAAGAAACACTTAGCAAAGAGGTAGAATATCTATATTCATCCATAGTTGTAGTAAAAACAATTACTTCATTGGTTAATACAGTGTAGGGGTGGCAGGGTAGCCTAGTGGTTAGAGTGTTGGACTAGTAACCGAAAGGTTGCAAGTTCAAATCCCTGAGCTGACAAGGTACAAATCTGTCATTCAGGCAGTTAACCTACTGTTCCTAGGCTGTCATTGAAAATAAGAATTTGTTCTTAACTGACTTGCCTAGTTAAATAAAGGTAAAACAAATAAAAATTAATTGACTATATCATTTCTTAGTAAATGCATGGTCATTTCTCTACCATGAAATGAAGTGCTACCACTCTCTCTCCTGTTGTGAAGGTGTCTGAGTGGCTGGCTGAGTCTTCTCCCTGTTGTCTGAGTGGCTGGCTGAGTCTTCTCTCTGCTGGCTGAGTGGCTGGCTGAGTCTTCTCCCTGTTGTCTCCCTGCTGAGTGGCTGGCTGAGTCTTCTCCCTGTTGTCTGAGTGGCTGGCTGAGTTTTCTCTCTGCTGGCTGAGTCTTCTCCCTGTTGTCTGCCTGCTGAGTGGCTGGCTGAGTCTTCTCCCTGTTGTCTGAGTGGCTGGCTGAGTCTTCTCTCTGTTGTCTGCCTGCTGAGTGGCTGGCTGAGTCTTCTCCCTGTTGTCTGAGTGGCTGGCTGAGTCTTCTCTCTGCTGGCTGAGTAGCTGGCTGAGTCTTCTCCCTGTTGTCTGAGTGGCTGGCTGAGTCTTCTCTCTGCTGGCTGAGTAGCTGGCTCTCTGTTGTCTGACTTTCTGGCCTAGCGTCGTCCGGTTTTGGCCAGGGATAGGCCGTCATTGTAAAATAAGAATTTGTTCTAAACTGACTTGTCTAGTTAAAATAAAGGTAAAATAAAAAAAGAGTGTCTAGTAAAATGTAAATGTCTCTAGACACTGAAGTCTTCTAAAATAGCAGCCTCATGTCAGGGCTGCTTGGGAGCAAGCTGTCCCGTAGCATGTTAAGTTAAGCCCCGGGGCTCGAAGGTTGTGATTGCATCCTTGTGATCTAAGGTTTGATGACTTGAGATTTGACCTCTCATTAAAGGCATAGAGGTAAACCGCCACTGTGTGCCATTCAATTACCTCAGAGGCACAAATCCCTCTAATTATGAGCGTTCTGCCCTTTTGAAATGCCATTGTTGTACTTCGTCCATCATCGCTTCTGCATGTACAGTAAAAGTGTATCATGACGATACTGTAGATACACTTATGGTTGTTTTATTGATCCCATTTGGACACGTTTTACAGTAAACTGTCTCCCGTGAACAATATTAGTGTGAGATATGTCTGTTCTGCCTTGTGCGTCTGTAGGGTAGATTGTTATTGCAAAGGTGTGTGTGGGTTTTTCTGTGTATCCTCGTCATCCTCACACACGTATGCACACTTACACAGGCATGCATGCAGTGCACACACACACACACATACAGGCATGCATGCAGTGCACACACACACAAACACAGGCATGCATGCAGTGCACACACACACACATACAGATGTAGGATCTTAATTTGAGCCAGATTGCTACAGGAGAAAATAATGCTGCAGCAACTGGAAATGTGAATTATTATGCAGGTTATAATTAGCTGACATGTTTTTGTAGGGGCTGACATGTTTATGTAGGGGCTGACATGTTTTTGTAGGGGCTGACATGTTTATGTAGGGGCTGACAAGTTTTTTGTAGTGGCTGACATGTTTTTGTAGGGGCTGACATGTTTTTGTAGGGGCTGACATGTTTTTGTAGGGGCTGACATGTTTTTGTAGGGGCTGACATGTTTTTGTAGGGGTTGACATGTTTTTGTAGGGGCTGACATGTTTTTGTAGGGCTGACATGTTTTTGTAGGGCTGACATGTTTTTGTAGGGGCTGACATGTTTTTGTAGGGCTGACATGTTTTTGTAGGGCTGACATGTTTTTGTAGGGCTGACATGTTTTTGTAGGGGCTGACATGTTTTTGTAGGGGTTGACATGTTTTTGTAGGGGTTGACATGTTTTTGTAGGGCTGACATGTTTTTGTAGGGGCTGACATGTTTTTGTAGGGGCTGACATGTTTTTGTAGGGGCTGACATGTTTTTGTAGGGGCTGACATGTTTTTGTAGGGGCTGACATGTTTTTGTAGGGGCTGACATGTTTATGTAGGGGCTGACATGTTTTTGTAGGGGCTGACACGTTTTTGTAGGGGCTGACACGTTTTTGTAGGGGCTGACACGTTTTTGTAAGGGAAATTTCTATGTGGAAATGACTAACTTCAGAAGCCTTTTTAAACATTATCCTGTAACAGTGTGATCAAATGAAGATCCTACATCTTCACACACACACACACACACACACACACACACACACGTGTGCAGGCTCATAGAAGACCATAGCTTACACATACACATCAAGCATGTGATTGATGATAATGCCATGTCATACAAGCCCACGGTGAATTTAGAACGGACAGAGTGTGATGAAAAGGCAACATCAGAGCGAGAGGGGGGAGGGGGTGAAGAGATAGCGTGAGAGAAAGAAGGACAGAGACAGAGTGAGAGATTGTGATGGAGAGAAAGAGGGAGGGGAGAGAGGTAATGAAAAAGAAAAATGGGAAGAGAATGTAAGAAACACTAAAAGAGTATATTTGTCACTTACTGAATGATAATACCGAGGAATGGAAAGGAGGAGAAATATACCTTGTTTAAAATCACAACACTAGACATTCATTTCCTGTATTTTACCTGCAGTGGAAGTGGCAAGGCACTTCTTCACCTGGCCAGCAGCACCGTAGCTGTATAGATGGAGCTGTATAGATGGAGCTGTTTAGCTGGAGCTGTATAGATGGAGCTGTTTAGCTGTATAGATGGAGCTGTATAGATGGAGCTGTATAGATGGAGCTGTTTAGCTGTATAGATGGAGCTGTATAGATGGAGCTGTTTAGCTGTATAGATGGAGCTGTATAGATGGAGCTGTATAGCTGGAGATGTTTAGCTGGAGCTGTATAGATGGAGCTGTATAGCTGTATAGCTGGAGCTGTATAGATGGAGCTGTATAGATGGAGCTGTTTAGCTGGAGATGTTTAGCTGGAGCTGTATAGATGGAGCTGTATAGCTGGAGCTGTATAAATGGAGCTGTATAGCTGGAGATGTTTAGCTGGAGCTGTATAGCTGGAGCTGTGTAGCTGGATCTGTATAGCTGTATAGCTGGAGCTGTATAGATGGAGCTGTATAGCTGTATAGATGGAGCTGTTTAGCTGTATAGCTGGAGCTGTATAGATGGAGCTGTATAGATGGAGCTGTTTAGCTGTATAGATGGAGCTGTATAGATGGAGCTGTTTAGCTGGAGCTGTATAGATGGAGCTGTTTAGCTGTATAGATGGAGCTGTATAGATGGAGCTGTTTAGCTGTATAGATGGAGCTGTATAGATGGAGCTGTATAGCTGGAGATGTTTAGCTGGAGCTGTATAGATGGAGCTGTATAGCTGTATAGCTGGAGCTGTATAGATGGAGCTGTATAGATGGAGCTGTTTAGCTGTATAGCTGGAGCTGTATAGATGGAGCTGTATAGATGGAGCTGTATAGATGGAGCTGTATAGCTGTATAGCTGGAGCTGTATAGATGGAGCTGTATAGATGGAGCTGTATAGCTGGAGCTGTATAGATGGAGCTGTATAGCTGGAGCTGTATAGATGGAGCTGTTTAGCTGTATAGCTGGAGCTGTATAGATGGAGCTGTATAGATGGAGCTGTATAGCTGTATAGCTGGAGCTGTATAGATGGAGCTGTATAGCTGGAGCTGTATAGATGGAGCTGTATAGCTGGAGATGTTTAGCTGGAGCTGTATAGATGGAGCTGTATAGATGGAGCTGTTTAGCTGGAGTTGTTTAGCTGGAGTTGTTTAGCTGGAGATGTTTAGCTGGAGATGTTTAGCTGGAGATGTTTAGCTGGAGCTGTATAGATGGAGCTGTTTAGCTGGAGCTGTATAGATGGAGCTGTTTAGCTGGAGTTGTTTAGCTGGAGTTGTTTAGCTGGAGCTGTATAGCTGGAGCTGCATAGATGGAGCTGTATAGGTGGAGCTGTTTAGCTGGAGCTGTATAGGTGGAGCTGTTTAGCTGGAGCTGTATAGATGGAGCTGTATAGCTGGAGCTGTGTAGCTGGATCTGTATAGCTGTATAGCTGGAGCTGTATAGATGGAGCTGTATAGCTGGAACTGTAGCTGGAGCTGTTTAGCTGGAGCTGCATAGATGGAGCTGTATAGGTGGAGCTGTTTAGCTGGAGCTGTATAGATGGAGCTGTATAGCTGGAGCTGTATAGCTGGAGCTGTGTAGCTGGATCTGTATAGCTGTATAGCTGGAGCTGTATAGATGGAGCTGTAGCTGGAGCTGTTTAGCTCGAGCTGTATAGCTATATAGGTGGAGCTGTATAGCTGGAACGAGAGCTGGAGCTGTATAGATGGAGCTGTTTAGCTGGAGCTGTTTAGCTGTATAGTTGGAGCTGTATAGCTGGAACTGGAGCTGTATAGCTGGAGCTGTTTAGCTGGAGCTGTTTAGCTGTATAGTTGGAGCTGTATAGCTGGAACTGGAGCTGTATAGCTGGAGCTGTATAGCTGTATAGCTGGAGCTGTATAGCTGTTTAGCTGGAGCTGTATAGATGGAGCTGTATAGCTGTATAGTTGTATAGCTGGAGCTGTAAACTGTATAGCTGGAGCTGTATAGCTGGAGCTGTATAGCTGGAGCTGTATAGATGGAGCTGTATAGCTGTATAGGTGGAGCTGTATAGCTGTATAGCTGGAGCTGTATAGCTGGAGCTGTATAGCTGGAGCTGTATAGCTGTATAGGTGGAGCTGTATAGCTGTATAGCTGGAGCTGTAAACTGTATAGCTGGAGCTGTATAGCTGGAGCTGTATAGCTGGAGCTGTATAGCTGTATAGGTGGAGCTGTATAGCTGTATAGGTGGAGCTGTATAGCTGTATAGGTGGAGCTGTATAGTTGGTGTCTGTCTGTCAGTGTTAGTGTCTGTCTGTCTGTGTTCGTGTCTGTCTGTTTGTCTGTGTTCGTGTCTGTCTGTCTGTGTTCGTGTCTGTCTGTGTTCGTGTCTGTCTGTGTTCGTGTCTGTCTGTCTGTCTGTCTGTGTTCGTGTCTGTCTGTCAGTATTAGTTTCTGTCTGTGTTCGTGTCTGTCTGTCAGTGTTAGTGTCTGTCAGTGTTCATGTCTGTCTGTCTGTGTTCGTGTCTGTCTGTCAGTGTTCGTGTCTGTCTGTCTGTGTTCGTGTCTGTCTGTCAGTGTTAGTGTCTGTCTGTCTGTGTTAGTGTCTGTCTGTCTGTGTTCGTGTCTGTCTGTCTGTCTGTGTTAGTGTCTGTCTGTCAGTATTAGTGTCTGTCTGTCAGTGTTTGTGTCTGTCTGTCTGTCTGTGTTCGTGTCTGTCTGTGTTCGTGTCTGTCTGTCAGTATTAGTGTCTGTCTGTGTTCGTGTCTGTCTGTCAGTGTTAGTGTCTGTCAGTGTTCGTGTCTGTCAGTGTTCGTGTCTGTCTGTCTCTGTTCGTGTCTGTCTGTCAGTGTTAGTGTCTGTCTGTGTTAGTGTCTGTCTGTGTTAGTGTCTGTCTGTCTGTGTTAGTGTCTGTCTGTCTGTGTTCGTGTCTGTCTGTGTTAGTGTCTGTCTGTCTGTGTTCCTGTCTGTCTGTCTGTGTTCGTGTCTGTCTGTCAGTATTAGTGTCTGTCAGTATTAGTGTCTGTCTGTGTTCGTGTCTGTCAGTGTTCATGTCTGTCTGTCAGTGTTCATGTCTGTCTGTCTGTGTTCGTGTCTGTCTGTCAGTGTCGTGTCGGTCTGTCTGTGTTAGTGTCTGTCTGTCTGTGTTAGTGTCTGTCTGTCTGTGTTCCTGTCTATCTGTGTTCATGTCTGTCTGTCTGTCTGTGTTCGTGTCTGTCTGTGTTCGTGTCTGTCTGTCTGTGTTCGTGACTGTCTGTCAGTGTTCGTGACTGTCTGTCAGTGTTCGTGACTGTCTGTCTGTGTTAGTGTCTGTCTGTCTGTGTTAGTGTCTGTCTGTCTGTGTTAGTGTCTGTCTGTCTGTGTTCCTGTCTGTCTGTCTGTGTTCGTGTCTTTCTGTCAGTATTAGTGTCTGTCTGTGTTCGTGTCTGTCTGTCAGTGTTAGTGTCTGTCAGTGTTCATGTCTGTCTGTCTGTGTTCGTGTCTGTCTGTCAGTGTCGTGTCTGTCTGTCTGTGTTAGTGTCTGTCTGTGTTAGTGTCTGTCTGTCTGTGTTCCTGTCTGTCTGTGTTCCTGTCTGTCTGTGTTCGTGTCTGTTTGTCTGTCTGTGTTCGTGTCTGTCTGTCTGTGTTCGTGTCTGTCTGTGTTAGTGTCTGTCTGTCTGTGTTAGTGTCTGTCTGTGTTAGTGTCTGTATGTCTGTGTTAGTGTCTGTCTGTGTTAGTGTCTGTATGTCTGTGTTAGTGTCTGTCTGTCTGTGTTAGTGTCTGTCTGTGTTCGTGTCTGTCTGTCTG
The DNA here is from genome assembly GCF_018296145.1 of Oncorhynchus tshawytscha. Lineage (NCBI taxonomy): Eukaryota > Metazoa > Chordata > Actinopteri > Salmoniformes > Salmonidae > Oncorhynchus > Oncorhynchus tshawytscha. The sequence goes on along the minus strand of NC_056444.1, from coordinate 80,778,384 downwards.
TGTTCATGTCTGTCTGTCTGTGTTCGTGTCTGTCTGTCTGTGTTCGTGTCTGTCTGTCTGTGTTCCTGTCTGTCTGTTTGTCTGTCTGTGTTCGTGTCTGTCTGTCAGTGTTAGTGTCTGTCAGTGTTAGTGTCTGTCAGTGTTCGTGTCTGTCTGACTGTGTTCGTGTCTGTCTGTCAGTGTTCGTGTCTGTCTGTCTGTCTGTCTGTCTGTGTTAGTGTCTCTCTGTCTGTCTGTGTTAGTGTCTCTCTGTCTGTGTTCGTGTCTGTCTGTCTGTGTTCGTGTCTGTCTGTCTGTGTTAGTGTCTGTCTGTCTGTGTTAGTGTCTGTCTGTCTGTGTTAGTGTCTGTCTGTCTGTGTTAGTGTCTGTCTGTGTTAGTGTGTGTCTGTCTGTGTTAGTGTGTGTCTGTCTGTGTTCGTGTCTGTCTGTCTGTGTTCGTGTCTGTCTGTCTGTGTTCGTGTCTGTCTGTCTGTGTTAGTGTCTGTCTGTGTTCGTGTCTGTCTGTGTTCGTGTCTGTCTGTGTTCGTGTCTGTCTGTCTGTGTTCGTGTCTGTCTGTCTATGTTCGTGTCTGTCTGTGTTCGTGTCTGTCTGTGTTCGTGTCTGTCTGTCTGTGTTCGTGTCTGTCTGTCTGTGTTCGTGTCTGTCTGTCTGTGTTCGTGTCTGTCTGTCTATGTTCGTGTCTGTCTGTCTATGTTCGTGTCTGTCTGTGTTCGTGTCTGTCTGTCTATGTTCGTGTCTGTCTATGTTCGTGTCTGTCTGTGTTCGTGTCTGTCTATGTTCGTGTCTGTCTGTGTTCGTGTCTGTCTATGTTCGTGTCTGTCAGTGTTCGTGTCTGTCTGTCTGTCTTGTTAAATCCAGTTCAATCAGTGTAGATGAAGGGGAGAAGACAGGTTAAATAAGGATTTTTAATCCTTGAGACAATTGAGACATGGATGTTTATGTGTGAATGGGAAAAACAAAGGATTTAAGTGCCTTTTGAACGGGGTATGGTAGTAGGTGCCAGGCACACCGGTTAGAGTGTGTCAAGAACTGCAATGCTTCTGGGATTTTCACACTCAACAGTTTCTCGTGTGGATCAAAAGTCACCCACCCCCCAAAGGACATCCAGCCAACTTAACACAAATGTGGGAAGCATTGGAGTCAACATGGGCCAGCATCCCTGTGGAATGCTTTCGACACCTTGTCGAGTTCATGCCCCGATGAATTGAGGCTTGTCTTGAGGGCAACTCAGTGTATAGTCTTGTGAGTGTGCATATAATCAGTACAAGATAAGGTCCGTGCAGATAGTCTGGGTAACCATTTAATTAACTATTTAGCAGTCTAATGGCTTGGGGGTGGAAGCTGTCTCAGCGCCTGTTGTTATGGGAGCCGATGCACCAGGACCGTTTGCTGGGCGGTACCAGAATGAACAGTCTATGGCTTTGGTCGCTGGAGTCTTAGGCAGTTTTTCAGTCCTTTCTTCCATAGAGATCCTGTATGGCAGGGAGCTCGACACCAGTGATGTACTGGGCTGTCCGCGCCACCTTCTGTAGCTTTGCTTTGCGGTCGTAGGTGGTGCATTTGCAATACAAAGTAGTGATGCAGCCAGTCAAGATGCTCTCGATGGTGCAGCTGTAGAACCTTGAGGATCTCAGGGCCAATGCCAATGTAACATGTGGGATATGAACTCTGGTCTCCCACGGGAGTAACCAGTGTCTCAGCCTCCCTAAACTTAACCCTAACCATTCTGAATGCCTAAACTTAACCCTAACCATTCTGAATGTCTAAACTTAACCCTAACCATTCTGAATGCCTAAACTTAACCCTAACCATTCTGAATGCCTAAACTTAACCCTAACCACTCTGAATGCCTAAACCCTAACCATTCTGAATGCCTAAACTTAACCCTAAACATTCTGAATGCCTAAACTTAACCCTAACCATTCTGAATGCCTAAACTTAACCCTAACCATTCTGAATGCCTAAACTTAACCCTAACCATTCTGAATGCCTAAACTTAACCCTAACCATTCTGAATGCCTAAACTTAACCCTAACCATTCTGAATGCCTAAACTTAACCCTAACCACTCTGAATGCCTAAACCCTAACCATTCTGAATGCCTAAACTTAACCCTAAACATTCTGAATGCCTAAACCCTAACCATTCTGAATGCCTAAACTTAACCCTAACCATTATGAATGCCTAAACTTAACCCTAACCATTCTGAATGCCTAAACTTAACCCTAAACATTCTGAATGCCTAAACTTAACCCTAAACATTCTGAATGCCTAAACTTAACCCTAAACATTCTGAATGCCTAAACTTAACCCTAACCATTCTGAATGCCTAAACCCTAACCATTCTGAATGCCTAAACTTAACCCTAACCACTCTGAATGCCTAAACTTAACCCTAACCATTCTGAATGCCTAAACTTAACCCTAAACATTCTGAATGCCTAAACCCTAACCATTCTGAATGCCTAAACTTAACCCTAACCATTCTGAATGCCTAAACTTAACCCTAAACATTCTGAATGCCTAAACTTAACCCTAACCATTCTGAATGCCTAAACTTAACCCTAAACATTCTGAATGCCTAAACTTAACCCTAAACATTCTGAATGCCTAAACTTAACCCTAAACATTCTGAATGCCTAAACTTAACCCTAACCACTCTGAATGCCTAAACTTAACCCTAACCATTCTGAATGCCTAAACTTAACCCTAAACATTCTGAATGCCTAAACTTAACCCTAAACATTCTGAATGCCTAAACTTAACCCTAACCATTCTGAATGCCTAAACTTAACCCTAACCATTCTGAATGCCTAAACTTAACCCTAACCATTCTGAATGCCTAAACTTAAGTTTTAGATTCACTTTTGCAGAATTTGACTGATTAATAATTAAAACATCAAGCCATGGCTTAATTCTGTTGCTGCAGTTACGCCACATTTTATTTGGAGATTGAGTTGGCCGCAACACACAGTGATTATCTCCATTCCCATCAGCGGCTGGCTGCTATTCCTGGTGTGGTAATGAGGAAAGCCATAATGACATGCTGTGTGGAGTGGAGCTATAGCGCTCAGTGTGAGGAGAACTGGAGGGTATGACGATGGGTACTGTGCTGTGGGGAGGCTTCAGCTGCTGTGTTGAATAGGCCCCCACCTCACGGGCAAAATATTTTTGTGACCCCCCTCTTGACGGTGGAGAGAGATTTTTTGAAACATTTTTTTCAAGAGTTCATCTTTTGTTGGTTGCCATGAGGCATAGAGAAAATGTTAAACCAAGTTTGCTGCAATTATACACATTTTGACATGGGGTGGAGAGAATATTTTTCAATTAGAATTTCCTGCAATTGTACACACATTTTGCTATAAGGTGGAGAGACATTTTTGCAGTTTTATAGCAATTCTACACATTTTGTCATGACTTATGCCATGTTACTATGATATAGTCTGAGTCTATATCCACGTAATAATAAGGAATTCCCCTCGACCGCACCCACAAATTTGGGGAAAACAAACATTCTTTCCAATGAACCCCCCCCATTGTAAAAGGGACAATTTTGTCGGCCATTTTTGATAATACAGAAAAAACAAAACATGGCGAAAAGTTGCTGTGTTGTTCAGTGTACATGTAACCAGGTGAAAAATCCAGACCTACGGTTGGCAATGCTCCCACAAAGGGAAATATTGGCTGCGAGAAGAGCTACGTGGCTTCAGGCTATTTGCCGTGGGAAATGTGGGGACCCGGTGTACAAGTAGGCTACACGTAGCTATGTGTGTGAAAAACATTTAATCACAGGTAAGACATTCAACTTGTTTAGTACTTGTTTAGTATAGGCTGTTAGTAACTCCACTCACTACTTGTAGCTGTATAGTCTGTTAGTAACTCCACTCACTACTTGTAGCTGTATAGTCTGTTAGTAACTCCACTCACTACTTGTAGCTGTATAGTCTGTTAGTAACTCCACTCACTACTTGTAGTTGTATAGTCTGTTAGTAACTCCACTCACTACTTGTAGCTGTATAATCCGTTTGTTTGTGTTGTTGGTCTTGGCTAGCTTAAAATCTCTCTAGGGTATGTGGGCTAGCGTCCCACCTGGCCAACATCCAGTGAGATTGCAGAGCGCCAAATTCAAATACAGAAACACTCATAACTTTAGAGTGTTTTCTTTCCAAATCTACCAGTTATATGCATATCATATCTTCCGGGACCGAGTAGCAGGCCGTTTAATTTGGGCATGCTTTTCATCCAAAATTCCAAATGCTGCCCCCTACCCTAGAGAAGTTACTGTTCCGGTACGTAACTAGCTAGCACTCACTCACGTGGCTGCTAGGACCGTAATGAAAATGGGCATAAGGGAAGCGCTATTTTGTTTTTGTATGTAGAACCCGGGAGCAGCCAATGTTGAAAAGTAATCTTTAGACATTTTGTAATTGATTAAAGCAAGCCGATAACAAGAAAACACATTTGCTGTGATCCAATGGAGTAACCTAGGTAACAGCGGGTTGTTTTCCCCACAGGCGGGCAGGGCCGCGACGTTCTATCTAATTCCCGACTGGGACTATCTGAGTGAGAGTGACTTACGAAATCAATGGGGGACCCTAGAGATCAGGGCCCCTGGGATACGTGCCCAGTCGGTAATTCGACCATGATTACTACAACGTTTGATAACTGGCTAACTGGTCAGTGACTGACATACTGTATCAAGAGAGAAACTGCTGATGCACAACCAAAATTCAAAATTGCACCTTGTATATTCTATTATTTTACCTTGAGACCCTTGACTGAGTTCCTAAAAAACTAGCGGCTGTGGGGCCCTATGCGGTCACTTATGTCGCTTAGTGGCTAGGGCCGGCCCTGGAGAGAGAGCAAGAGAAAGAGATGGGAGAGAGAGTTTCTTTGTTTCATTTCACTTTTGTTTATTGTTTATTTCACTTGCTTTGGCAATGTAAACATATGTTTCCCATGCCAAATAAAGCCCCTTTTGATTTGAATTTAATTTAAGACCGAGAGAGAAAGAAAGCGAGGGGATTAATATCGGCGAATAGCACTTAAGGACTTACATTATTAATCAACCTGTCATACATATGTACAGTCTACCTGGAAGACCAGGGGTTCACAGGATTGGATAACAGTATCATGGAAATCTTGTCTGTTTTGGTCCATCACCTAAAGTAGAAACTACCTAGCCCAGGAGCTGTTATTCTGCGTTACACAGAATGTTGACAATATCCTGGTAAGTCTATGATTATGATTACGGCTACCTATATGAGTGTCTCCCTTTGCAGCTGAGCCTTGTTTTCGAAGCTTTCACCAACACATGAATCTTTCATGTTGAAGCTGTTGGATTTGTCCTCTGTGAGCTGTAGGTTGGCTATCCCTCCTTCCTTGCCATCTGCATCACGCATACGGCAACAGGAGCTTCAATCTTCAATGTAATCATTTGCATGAATATAGCTTTGGGAGATACTGTAATGAAAGTCCCTTGGCTCTCTCCTCCGTCCTGTCTTTCTCCCGTGATGAAACCAATCCTAGCTTCTGATCAGAACGAGAGAGAGAGAGAAGGCACCCCAAATAACACCCTATTCCATATCCACCAACATTTTCGAACGTTTTTAAATCTCGGAAGCCAAACGCGGAAACTATTGATACAACTTCCTCTGCGCTCGTACATTATCATAATTCATATGCGCGCCACTAGAAATCCCTGCATTAGCATGTTTCTGTTAGCTGATACGTCCTGATAAAAAGACACCATATTACTAAAGATGGTTCTATTTGTGATATTACTGTCCTGCTAATGTGCCTGGACCTTGTAGGGAAAAAACCCTGAACTGATCGAAATGTTTGCCCAATCAGGCAGGCAGGATGCAGTTATTTCGAAATGAACATGCAGAAAAACCGCCAAGCTTTTGAGGGGTTATTCAAGCAACTTCGGCTATTCACCGCAGTTTTCAGCCTAGAGTTTTGTACTCATTTGAAAACAATAACATTCTTTATTACGTTGTGTTGTAGCCTAGGTAGGATACATGTATTGTCCCTAAAAAATGGGAGAAAAACAGATCGGGTAGGTTTACGAACTTCATACCCGGAGATTGGGAGCGAGCGCACATAGTGTTGGCTACCTATGATCAACTTATTTTTCTTTCACTGTGTACATTGACGGGATATATTCACAGCCGTATGAAGCCTAACATTGAACTTCTGAATTATGGGTTAATATGCATAAGCTTCTAACATAGACGTACTTGAGATGTAGCCCATAGCCTGTCTTCATTGTTCTGTAGTGTAATGACGCACCCGGCCTCTCCGCTGCCACGGCTATTCCTTTTAAATCCCGTGGAGTCCCAGGAAAAGCCCGACGACAAAAACGTGTTGTACACTTGTTACGACTTATTTTCTTTAGCCCACTAATAGCCTAGAGGAGGATAGATGCGCGCATGCTGTTTCTTGCTGAATGTAAAATAAGCTACAGCATTAACGAGTGGAGAGGAAAGGAGAAGCCCATGTTTTCTTATAGTAGGCTTATTTTAACACCGGACTACATCCTTACAAAATAGGCCTACACCATATTTTGGCCTGCTGATGTACCTTTCTGGACCTTCTAAACGGTCGAGAATAGACCCAAACTGATCCAAATGGTTGTTGCTTAACCAAGCCTAGACTACAGTAGGCCTATGCAGTAATTTCATGAAACAAACCAGGAACGTGTGAGCGGTTATTCAAATTAGCCTAGGCCTATAAATCACTGCAGTTTACAGCCTATGGACAATACTTGTGTATTCACTTGAACATAATAATAAATGCGTCATTGCACTGTGTTGTTGTAGCCCAGGTAGATTGATGTTCTTGTGTTTAAACGTAGGCCTAATCAATAGTGGAGCTTTGCGTGCCCGGGGATCACAGAGCGCAGCCTGGAGGAATGCACTACGGAACTGCCATTTCATCATTTGTTAATACATTTGTCTTGCACTTTGACAGGTAAATATTTAGCCTATAGTCCTAATATTTAGCTAATGAATGGCCTAATATCTAGCTTCATGTTGAACTTCTTACTTCGGCTCCACATCACTAGCCTCTCTCTTCCAGCTGTTTCCGTGCGCACTCAGGCTATCACTCTAAAAAGAAACGGTTCCTGAAGTACCCTTTAGGGGTTCTTCAAACAGAAACCATGGGGGAACCCCTATAAGTTCTTTGAAGAACTCACGTTAATGGATCCTCGAAGAATCCTTGGAATACGTTTTTGGGGTTCGTTTTTGAATTACTCCTCCTGACCCTTTTATTATTATTAGTAATACGCACAACAACAATAACACAATATTTCACTTGTCAGTGCTTATTAGGATTTTAGTGGCAAAGCAGAATTAAAACATCGAAAGATAAGGAAAACTCCCACCGAGCCCCATGTCTAATTGATATATCCTCTGGCGTGTGGATGTTAATGTGTTGTTCTCCGTATCCATAGCCAGAATGATTTTGCAGTGCATGGTGATTGAACAGGTTTCCTGTAATATTCATCAGAGGTGCAGGGAGGATGAAGACTGAATCCCCAAAAATAGTAATTATACAGATGATTAACAAAGGAGGGTGGTAAATGTAACCTGTATAACATACCAATAGACATACCTTTGTATACCTCCTCCTCTGTGTACCTACAGACACAAAGTGAGCAGTTCAGTCATCTGCACCCCTACAGCTAGCCTTCAACATATTCTTATAGCCTACATATTCTCACCTCTTTGTTGATTATATATCCATTAAATTGTAAATGTTCTGTGTAAGAAAGATTTGCACAAATATGAAAAGATAGATGCTATCATCATCAAACAATCTAAATGTAGATAATACAAGGGGAAAACATTATCATTAAATTGAGGAGATCTTTACATTTTTCAGTTAAGTGCCTGCACCTGCTGTCCTTTCAAATCCAAATGTTTCAGTTGGACAGTTAGGTTCCTGCAAGAACCCCCACCAACTAAGGAGGTTCCTCGATGAAGAAATCTTGGAAGAATCTTTTTGTAGGGCCATTTTCAGTGCCAAGAACCCTAAGGTTCTTCAAAAGAACTTTGAGGATCTTAGGAGAACCCTTGTGGAACCCATATTTTTTTTGCAAGGCTACTCAAACCTCTCCACAATAGGCCATTCCTCTTCTCATGAAATCACATGCAAGAAAAGCTATAGGCCACAGTACACAAGCTATAGGATATTTATTTAGATCATTTTAATACTATGCCTAACAGTATATTCGAAGGAAAGAAGCAGGCTTGCTCTTGCTAATTACTTAATGTAAAACAGGTCTACAGCATAGGAAATGGGGGGGACTTTACTTCCGGCGCCGACAGAGATGGCCGCCTCGCTTCGCGTTCCTAGGAAACTATGCAGTTTTTTGTTTTTTACGTGTTATTTCTTACACTAGTACCCCAGGTCATCTTAGGTTTCTTTACATACAGCCGACAAGAACTACTGAATATAAGATCAGCGTCAACTCACCATCAGTACGACCAAGAATATGTTTTTCGCGACGCGGATCCTGTGTTCTGCCTTACAACCAGTGTAACCGAGTGGATCACATGCAGCGACCAAAAAAAAAAAAACGACTCAGAAAAAGAGGGAAACGAAGCGGTCTTCTGGTCAGACTCCGGAGACGGGCACATCGTGCACCACTCCCTAGCATTCTTCTTGCCAATGTCCAGTCTCTTGACAACAAGGTTGATGAAATCCGAGCAAGGGTAGCATTCCAGAGGGACATCAGAGACTGTAACGTTCTCTGCTTCACGGAAACATGGCTCACTGGAGAGACGCAATCCGAGCGGTGCAGCCAGCGGGTTTCTCCACGCATCGCGCCGACAGAAACAAACATCTTTCTGGTAAGAAGAGGGGCGGGGGCGTATGTCTTATGGCCAACGTGACATGGTGTGATGAAAGAAACATACAGGAACTCAAATCCTTCTGTTCACCTGATTTAGAATTCCTCACAATCAAATGTAGACCGCATTATCTACCAAGAGAATTCTCTTCGATTATAATCACAGCCGTATATATCCCCCAAGCAGACACATCGATGGCTCTGAACGAACTTTATTTAACTCTCTGCAAACTGGAAACGATTTATCCGGAGGCTGCATTCATTGTAGCTGGGGATTTTAACAAGGCTAATCTGAAAACAAGACTCCCTAAATTTTATCAGCATATCGATTGCGCAACCAGGGGTGGAAAGACCCTGGATCATTGTTACTCTAACTTCCGCGACGCATATAAGGCCCTGCCCCGCCCCCTTTCGGAAAAGCTGACCACGACTCCATTTTGTTGATCCCTGCCTACAGACAGAAACTAAAACAAGAAGCTCCCACGCTGAGGTCTGTCCAACGCTGGTCCGACCAAGCTGACTCCACACTCCAAGACTGCTTCCATCACGTGGACTGGGAGATGTTTCGTATTGCGTCAGACAACAACATTGACGAATACGCTGATACGGTGTGCGAGTTCATTAGAACGTGCGTTGAAGATGTCGTTCCCATAGCAACGATTAAAACATTCCCTAACCAGAAACCGTGGATTGATGGCAGCATTCGTGTGAAACTGAAGGCACGAACCACTGCTTTTAATCAGGGCAAGGTGTCTGGTAACATGGCTGAATACAAACAGTGCAGCTATTCCCTCCGCAAGGCTATCAAACAAGCTAAGCGCCAGTACAGAGACAAAGTAGAATCTCAATTCAACGGCTCAGACACAAGAGGTATGTGGCAGGGTCTACAGTCAATCACGGACTACAGGAAGAAACCCAGCCCAGTCACGGACCAGGATGTCTTGCTCCCAGGCAGACTAAATAACTTTTTGCCCGCTTTGAGGACAATACAGTGCCACTGACACGGCCTGCAACGGAAACATGCGGTCTCTCCTTCACTGCAGCCGAAGTGAGTAAGACATTTAAACGTGTTAACCCTCGCAAGGCTGCAGGCCCAGACGGCATCCCCAGCCGCGCCCTCAGAGCATGCGCAGACCAGCTGGCCGGTGTGTTTACGGACATATTCAATCAATCCCTATACCAGTCTGCTGTTCCCACATGCTTCAAGAGGGCCACCATTGTTCCTGTTCCCAAGAAAGCTAAGGTAACTGAGCTAAACGACTACCGCCCGTAGCACTCACATCCGTCATCATGAAGTGCTTTGAGAGACTAGACAAGGACCATATCACCTCCACCCTACCTGACACCCTTGACCCACTCCAATTTGCTTACCGCCCAAATAGGTCCACAGACGATGCAATCTCAACCACACTGCACACTGCCCTAACCCATCTGGACAAGAGGAATACCTATGTGAGAATGCTGTTCATCGACTACAGCTCGGCATTCAACACCATAGTACCCTCCAAGCTCGTCATCAAGCTCGAGACCCTGGGTCTCGACCCCGCCCTGTGCAACTGGGTACTGGACTTCCTGACGGGCCGCCCCCAGGTGGTGAGGGTAGGCAACAACATCTCCTCCCCGCTGATCCTCAACACTGGGGCCCCACAAGGGTGCGTTCTGAGCCCTCTCCTGTACTCCCTGTTCACCCACGACTGCGTGGCCATGCACGCCTCCAACTCAATCATCAAGTTTGCGGACGACACAACAGTGGTAGGCTTGATTACCAACAACGACGAGACGGCCTACAGGGAGGAGGTGAGGGCCCTCGGAGTGTGGTGTCAGGAAAATAACCTCACACTCAACGTCAACAAAACTAAGGAGATGATTGTGGACTTCAGGAAACAGCAGAGGGAACACCCCCATCCACATCGATGGAACAGTAGTGGAGAGGGTAGCAAGTTTTAAGTTCCTCGGCATACACATCACAGACAAACTGAATTGGTCCACTCACACAGACAGCATCGTGAGGAAGGCGCAGCAGCACCTCTTCAACCTCAGGAGGCTGAAGAAATTCGGCTTGTCACCAAAAGCACTCACAAACTTCTACAGATGCACAATCGAGAGCATCCTGGCGGGCTGTATCACCGCCTGGTATGGCAACTGCACCGCCCTCAACCGTAAGGCTCTCCAGAGGGTAGTGAGGTCTGCACAACGCATCACCGGGGGCAAACTACCTGCCCTCCAGGACACCTACACCACCCGATGCTACAGGAAGGCCATAAAGATCATCAAGGACATCAACCACCCGAGCCACTGCCTGTTCACCCTGCTGCCATCCAGAAGGCGAGGTCAGTACAGGTGCATCAAAGCTGGGACCGAGAGACTGAAAAACAGCTTCTATCTCAAGGCCATCAGACTGTTAAACAGCCACCACTAACATTGAGTGGCTACTGCCAACACACTGTCAATGACACTGACTCTACTCCAGCCACTTTAATCATGGGAATTGATGGGAAATGATGTAAATATATCACTAGCCACTTTAAACAATGCTACCTTATATAATGTTACTTACCCTACATTGTTCATCTCATATGCATACGTTGATACTGTACTCTATATCATCGACTGCATCCTTATGTAATACATGTATCACTAGCCACTTTAACTATGCCACTTGGTTTACATACTTATCTCATATGTATATACTGTACTCGATATCATCTACTGTATCTTGCCTATGCTGCTCTGTACCATCACTCATTCATATATCCTTATGTACATATTCTTTATCCCCTTACACTGTGTATGACAGTAGTTTTTTTGGAATTGTTAGTTAGATTACTTGCTCGTTATTACTGCATTGTCGGAACTAGAAGCACAAGCATTTCGCTACACTCGCATTAACATCTGCTAACCATGTGTATGTGACAAATAAAATTTGATTTGATTTGATTTGATTTGAAATGCACGTTGGGGAATGTTGAGAGAGAGAGAGAGAGAGTGCATTGGTGTGATCACTGTAGGCCGGTTTTAACATTGTTGCACTGATGCATTGGAAATAGTTGCACAGGACATACAGTAATGCGCACAGTGGAGAAAGAAGAACCTAAGGAATTGACAACCATTAGAAAAATGGAAATCACGTGCAAACCGCTTGAGCAATGAGGCAACAACTTGCTTTAAAAGCTGCACAGCTTAAATGGTGTTTGTTGTTGAATTGCGACGTTTAAATACGAGTTACTGTATTCTTTTTCATTCGTCCTACATCTACATTGAAGTATTATTTGCAGTTGTCACCATGACAACGAAAACACCCTGAAAAGCACTGAACGGTCTGAACCAGTATCTGTGTGTTAAGAGACCTCGTGAATGATCTTGTGTTACCACTTTATCATTATAGGTAGCGTGCAGTCGGATGTGTTGATCGACCGACAAAACAATTTTACATTTGAATCATTTAGCAGACGCTCTTATCCAGAGTGACTTATAGGAGCAATTAGGATTAAGTGCCTTGCTCAAGGGCACATCATCCGATTTCACCTAGTCAGCTCAGGGATTCGAACCAGCAACCAGAACTAGCCTACTAGTAGGTATAGCTAACATTATTATCACAACAGAACTAGCCTACTAGTAGGTCTAGCTAACATTATTATCACAACAGAACTAGCCTACTAGTAGGTCTAGCTAACATTATTATCACAACAGAACTAGCCTACTAGTAGGTTCTAGCTAACGTTATTATCACAACAGAACTACCCTACTAGTAGGGTCTAGCTAACATTATTATCACAACAGAACTAGCCTACTAGTAGGTTCTAGCTAACGTTATTATCACAACAGAACTACCCTACTAGTAGGTCTAGCTAACATTATTATCACAACAGAACTAGCCTACTAGTAGGTCTAGCTAACATTATTATCACAACAGAACTAGCCTACTAGTAGGTTCTAGCTAACGTTATTATCACAACAGAACTACCCTACTAGTAGGGTCTAGCTAACATTATTATCACAACAGAACTACCCTACTAGTAGGTCTAGCTAACATTATTATCACAACAGAACTACCCTACTAGTAGGTCTAGCTAACATTATTATCACAACAGAACTACCCTACTAGTAGGTCTAGCTAACATTATTGTCACAACAGAACTACCCTACTAGTAGGTCTAGCTAACATTATTGTCACAACAGAACTACCCTACTAGTAGGTCTAGCTAACATTAGTGAACTTTGAATGAAGAAAAAAAAAATAATACACTTATACTTACTTACTTGAATTATTTACTCTATAAATTGACTCCTTCAAATAATTGACTCTGGAAAGTTTGCCACCAGCGCGCTGCAGTAGGGAAGTAAAGCGGAAGTCGAATCCATCACCGCCATTGTTTTGCCGTGCCCATAGCAACGTTGGAAAATGAGGTGAATACAGTAAAACAAAGGGAAGAGTCGCCGTTTGGGACGCAGTCAGAGATGACTGAGCTATCTGACTCCGTCTACCCTTCCTGGACAGCAAGCTCTATAGGGCATACATGCAGTTACAGACAGCTCTCGCACTGAGGTGTGTGTGTGTGTGTATATTTGTGCATGTGTGTGTGTATATTTGTGCGTGTGTGTATATTTGTGCGTGTGTGTGTGTGTATATTTGTGTGTGTGTGTGTATATTTGTGTGTGTGTGTGTGTGTGTCTTTATATATAATGTAACCATGTATATCCTGGAGCATTGTCAGATCAGAACCTCTGCACCCTCCCAAAATCTTCAACTCAATAATTAAACCAAGGATGTATCTCTGTGGGATACAATAGGTTTTAAAACTAGGTCAGCGTCACAAATGTCTCCCTAGTCCCAATACAGTACACGGTCAAAAGTAGTGCACTACGAAGGGAATAGGTGCCACTTGTGACACATTCCTAGTTGTTGTTTCTGTTCCCTCATAAATCATTTTACTTTCCTCCCAGAAGAGAAACACTTTTAGCTTCAGTCTGTATGGTCAGAGTCAACAATACACAATACGTTGGGTTGGTTCGCATCCTGAGGTGAAATGATTAGCTAGCTGTGTTATAGCCACTAAACGCACCCCAACAGAGAATTAAAGTCTGTGTCTCAAATATCAATCTGTTCCAGAACTATGGGTCTCGGTCAAAATTAGTGCACTATAATAGGGAATAGGGGTCCATATGACTCTGGTCAAAATTAGTGCACTATATAGGGAATAGGGGTCCATAGGACTCTGGTCAAAAGTAGTGCACTATATAGGGAATAGGGGTCCATATGACTCTGGTCAAAATTAGTGCACTATATAGGGAATAGGGGTCCATAGGACTCTGGTCAAAAGTAGTGCACTATATAGGGAATAGGGGTCCATAGGACTCTGGTCAAAAGTAGTGCACTATATAGGGAATAGGGGTCCATATGACTCTAGTCAAAATTAGTGCACTATAATAGGGAATAGGGGTCCATAGGTCTCTGGTCAAAAGTAGTGCACTATATAGGGAATAGGGGTCCATAGGACTCTGGTCAAAAGTAGTGCACTATATAGGGAATAGGGGTCCATAGGACTCTGGTCAAAAGTAGTGCACTATATAGGGAATAGGGGTCCATAGGACTCTGGTCAAAAGTAGCGCACTATATATAGGGAATAGGGGTCCATAGGACTCTGGTCAGAAGTAGTGCACTATATATAGGGGATAGGGTGCCATTTGGGACACAGACTTACGTTAGCCAGCACCATACATCCCCTGCATCCCACCCCTGGCTTTCTTCTGAAGCCACGCAGGGTTGGTCCTGGTCAGTCCCTGGATGGGAGACCAGATGCTGCTGGAAGTGGTGTTGAAGGGCCAGTAGGAGGCACTCTTTCCTCTGGTCTAAAGGAATATCCCGATGCCCCAGGGCAGTGATTGGGGATGTTGCCCTGTGTTTCAACGTGTGTCCTGACTCTCTGTGGTCACTAAAGATCCTATGGTACTTATTGTAGGGGTGTTAACTCTGGTGTCCTGGCTAAATTCCCAATCTGGACCTCATACCATCATGGTCACCAAATCATCTTACAATTGGCTCATTCAACCCCCCTCCTCTCCCCTGTAACTATTCCCCAGGTCGTTGCTGTAAATGAGAATGTGTTCTCATTCATCCCCCTCCTCTCCCCTGTAACTATTCCCCAGGTCGTTGCTGTAAATGAGAATGTGTTCTCATTCATCCCCCTCCTCTCCCCTGTAACTATTCCCCAGGTTGTTGCTGTAAATGAGAAGGTGTTCTCATTCATCCCCCTCCTCTCCCCTGTAACTATTCCCCAGGTCGTTGCTGTAAATGAGAATGTGTTCTCATTCATCCCCCTCCTCTCCCCTGTAACTATTCCCCAGGTCGTTGCTGTAAATGAGAATGTGTTCTCATTCATCCCCCTCCTCTCCCCTGTAACTATTCCCCAGGTTGTTGCTGTAAATGAGAAGGTGTTCTCAGTCATCCCCCTCATCTCCCCTGTAACTATTCCCCAGGTCGTTGCTGTAAATGAGAAGGTGTTCTCAGTCATCCCCCTCCTCTCCCCTGTAACTATTCCCCAGGTTGTTGCTGTAAATGAGAAGGTGTTCTCATTCATTCCCCTCCTCTCCCCTGTAACTATTCCCCAGGTTGTTGCTGTAAATGAGAAGGTGTTCTCATTCATTCCCCTCCTCTCCCCTGTAACTATTCCCCAGGTTGTTGCTGTAAATGAGAAGGTGTTCTCATTCATCCCCCTCCTCTCCCCTGTAACTCTTCCCCAGGTTGTTGCTGTAAATGAGAAGGTGTTCTCATTCATCCCCCTCCTCTCCCCTGTAACTATTCCCCAGGTTGTTGCTGTAAATGAGAAGGTGTTCTCATTCATCCCCCCTCCTCTCCCCTGTAACTCTTCCCCAGGTTGTTGCTGTAAATGAGAAGGTGTTCTCAGTCATCCCCCTCCTCTCCCCTGTAACTATTCCCCAGGTTGTTGCTGTAAATGAGAAGGTGTTCTCATTCATCCCCCTCCTCTCCCCTGTAACTCTTCCCCAGGTTGTTGCTGTAAATGAGAAGGTGTTCTCATTCATCCCCCTCCTCTCCCCTGTAACTATTCCCCAGGTTGTTGCTGTAAATGAGAAGGTGTTCTCATTCATCCCCCTCCTCTCCCCTGTAACTCTTCCCCAGGTTGTTGCTGTAAATGAGAAGGTGTTCTCAGTCATCCCCCTCCTCTCCCCTGTAACTATTCCCCAGGTTGTTGCTGTAAATGAGAAGGTGTTCTCATTCATCCCCCTCCTCTCCCCTGTAACTCTTCCCCAGGTTGTTGCTGTAAATGAGAAGGTGTTCTCAGTCAACTTACCTGGTAGAATAAAGGATACGTTTAAATACACTCTTAGAAAAAAATGGGTTCTTCGGGCTGTCCCCATACGAGAACACTTTTGGGTTCCAGGTAGAACCCTCTGTAGAAAGGGTACAACCAAAAGGCAACCAAAAATGGTTCTTCAAAGGGTTCTCCAATGGGAACAGCCAAAGAACCCTTTAAGGTTCTAGATAGCATTTTTTGTTAAGAGTGTATTGTTGACTGCTTGGATTGTGTGGAGGAGAAAATTATATATATTTGAGGGAGATTTTACTTTCCTGCCCCCATGTAATTCAACTATTTTCATGGTTTTGTAAACTGCAAATTATTATTGACTAGAGTGGTGAACAGAGGGGGTGTAATTTCAACATGATTAAGTTGTATAAGTATTATCATGAACACATTAGCTTTTTTTTTACGGCAATTGTGTTTTTTGAAATGATAAAAAAATGTCGACTTCCCTGTGATGAGAGAAACGAAGGCGTGGTATTATCCTCTTTGTGTCTGAGGTGTTTTGACTTTCTGTTGTCTAGGAGACACCAGAATGTTTTTGAAGATAGCGGCAATTTTGGAAAACAGAGCTACTTCTCATTCATCCCCTTTTCTCTGAAAATGGCACATGTCAAAGTAAGCATTTCACGGTAAAGTCTACTACACCTGTTGTATTCAGCATTTCACTGTAAGGTCTTCTACACCTGTTGTATTCAGCATTTCACTGTAAGGTCTACACCTGTTGTATTCAGCATTTCACTGTAAGGTCTACACACCTATTGTATTTAGCATTTCACGGTAAGGTCTACTACACCTGTTGTATTCAGCATTTCACAGTAAGGTCTACTATACCTGTTGTATTCAGCATTTCACTGTAAGGTCTACTACACCTGTTGTATTCAGCATTTCACGGTAAGGTCTACTACACCTGTTGTATTTAGCATTTCACGGTAAGGTCTACTACACCTGTTGTATTTAGCATTTCACGGTAAGGTCTACTACACCTGTTGTATTTAGCATTTCACGGTAAGGTCTACCTACACCTGTTGTATTCAGCATTTCACGGTAAGGTCTACCTACACCTGTTGTATTCAGCATTTCACTGTAAGGTCTACTACACCTGTTGTATTCAGCATTTCACTGTAAGGTCTACTACACCTGTTGTATTCAGCATTTCACTGTAAGGTCTACTATACCTGTTGTATTCAGCATTTCACGGTAAGGTCTACCTACACCTGTTGTATTCAGCATTTCACTGTAAGGTCTACTATACCTGTTGTATTCAGCATTTCACTGTAAGGTCTACCTACACCTGTTGTATTCAGCATTTCACTGTAAGGTCTACTATACCTGTTGTATTCAGCATTTCACTGTAAGGTCTACACCTGTTGTATTCAGCATTTCACTGTAAGGTCTACTACACCTGTTGTATTCAGCATTTCACGGTAAGGTCTACCTACACCTGTTGTATTCAGCATTTCACGGTAAGGTCTACTACACCTGTTGCATTCAGCATTTCACGGTAAGGTCTACTACACCTGTTGTATTCAGCATGTCACGGTAAGTCTACTACACCTGTTGTATTCAGCATTTCACTGTGAGGTCTACTACACCTGTTGTATTCAGCATTTCACTGTGAGGTCTACTACACCTGTTGTATTCAGCATTTCACGGTAAGGTCTACTACACCTGTTGTATTCAGCATTTCACGGTAAGGTCTACCTACACCTGTTGTATTCAGCATTTCACGGTAAGGTCTACCTACACCTGTTGTATTCAGCATTTCACGGTAAAGTCTACCTACACCTGTTGTATTCAGCATTTCACGGTAAGGTCTACCTACACCTGTTGTATTCAGCATTTCACGGTAAGGTCTACCTACACCTGTTGTATTCAGCATTTCACGGTAAGGTCTACCTACACCTGTTGTATTCAGCATTTCACGGTAAGGTCTACTACACCTGTTGTATTCAGCATTTCACTGTAAGGTCTACCTACACCTGTTGTATTCAGCATTTCACGGTAAGGTCTACCTACACCTGTTGTATTCAGCATTTCACGGTAAGGTCTACCTACACCTGTTGTATTCAGCATTTCACGGTAAGGTCTACCTACACCTGTTGTATTCAGCATTTCACGGTAAGGTCTACTACACCTGTTGTATTCAGCATTTCACGGTAAGGTCTACCTACACCTGTTGTATTCAGCATTTCACGGTAAGGTCTACCTACACCTGTTGTATTCAGCATTTCACGGTAAGGTCTACCTACACCTGTTGTATTCAGCATTTCACGGTAAGGTCTACTACACCTGTTGTATTCAGCATTTCACGGTAAGGTCTACCTACACCTGTTGTATTCAGCATTTCACGGTAAGGTCTACCTACACTTGTTGTATTCAGCATTTCACGGTAAGGTCTACCTACACCTGTTGTATTCAACGCATGTGACAAAACATTTTTGATCTGATGTGTCGAAGTTTGGCGGTCAGAGAGAAAATAGTGCTCACTGTCTTGAGTGATTTATGTGAATTTCCCTGTTGTGAATTTACTTTAGGAGCTGGTCTGCACCCACGGGGCACAGACGTCAGTTCAACTTCTAGTTTTGATTGACATTTGGTTGAGTTGTCAACTAACGTGAATTCAAATGTGAAATCAACACAACATGTCACCATTTAGGTTCAAAGTTGGGTGAAAAATGACTAAATGATCTTCCGTTGAAGACTTCAAAAATAATCCAATCAATTTTCCACATTGATTCAATGTAGGTTTTTGGGGGGTTGAAATGATGTGGGAAAAACATTGATTCAACCAGTTTTTGCCCAGTGGGAACTGACACGTGGTCTAATGGACCAATCCCTAGTGGTAAAGATGTTATCTTTAGGCTCTGCTCAGATCCGTTTCCCGGACTCACATTAAGCCTGGTCCTAGACTAAATGTCAAGGTATTCGTCGTCGGAAGATGAGGAATCATCGGACCAAAGCGCAGTGTGGTAAGTGTTCATGCTTTCTTTATTAAAACTGAACACTAATAACGACGAGCATAACCGAAAAAAGTCTTGTAAGGTGCAAACACTAAACAGAAATTAACTACCCACAAAAACCCTGTGGGAAAAGGCTACCTAAGTATGGTTCCCAATCAGAGACAACGAGACAGCTGTCCCTGATTGAGAACCACACCCGGCCAAAACATAGAAATACAAAAACATAGAAAAAGGAACATAGAATACCCACCCAATCACACCTGACCAAACTAAAATAGAGACATAAAAAGCTCTACGGTCAGGGCGTGACACTAAAAAGCATGTCTAATGGTGATTTTTAAATTTGAGTGATCTTTAGTCCAGGACTAGACTTAATCTGTGTCCAGGAAACCGATCCAATAACTTTTAATGTGCAGTGGAAGGTGATTTGCAGATGAGTGATTCCCCATAGAGATACAATATTCTGTGGATGTCCCAATGTCTCCCCAGAGGCTGGCTTGGTCCAAATTATAGCCATTCAACTTGTTGAATAATGAATTAGATGTAGTGACCTTGGTACTACCTTAGTGCTTTAGCCCAAGGGGTAAGGAGATATTTTGTGGATGGTATTGATGATTGTAGTACTTACTCATTGATTATAGGTGTAGAAATTGATGGGGTGGCAATATGACCTTGCCATTGGCTCCTTGGCTGGGACAAAGCTGTTTAAAAAAAAAACAACTCTCACCTTGGCTCCTCAAAACGTCAGAGAGAAGGCATGAGAATATTGTAAAGGGGATTGTGCTGCTGAGATAGAAATAATAGTGTGAGTCCCAAATTACAATATAACATACTACTTTGACAAGGGCCCATAGAGTTCTGGTTCAAAGTATTTTCCCTAAATAGGGAATAGGGTGTCATTTTGGAGGAGATCAGAGGACATGACTCCATTGGGAGTCTCCCATTGTTAGTTTACCATTTTGTCTCTTGGACATGAGCAACATTTCTTATCAGACAGATGGACTCATTCAGAGGGGAAACAATCAAAGGGGCGTAAGACCAATCTTCACTGTAATTAACAGTGATTGCAATTTGAGATGTCAAAATGTTTCAACAGACATCAGACTCTGCAATCAGTGGTCACAGCAATTATAGTTTATTTTCTGCTGTATTTTTACCCAAATACAGTGTAAACATATGTTTCCCATGCCAATAAAGCCCTTTGAATTGAATAGAGAGTGAGAGCACGAGACGGGGGGAGAGCACGAGACGGGGGGAGAGCGCGAGAGGGAGGGAGAGCGCGAGAGGGAGGGAGAGCGCGAGAGGGAGGGAGGGGAGAGCGCGAGAGGGAGGGAGGGAGAGAGCGCGAGAGGGAGGGAGGGAGGGAGAGCGCGAGAGGGAGGGAGGGAGAGAGCGCGAGAGGGAGGGAGGGAGAGAGCACGAGAGGGAGGGAGGGAGGGAGAGAGCACGGGAGGGAGGGAGGGAGGGAGCACGAGAGGGAGGGAGAGCGAGAGAGAGCACGAGAGGGAGGGAGAGAGAGAGAGACTACGAGAGGGAGGGAGAGAGAGAGAGACTACGAGAGGGAGGGAGAGAGAGAGCACGAGAGGGAGGGAGGGAGAGAGAGAGCACGAGAGGGAGGGAGAGAGAGAGCACGAGAGGGAGGGAGGAGAGAGAGAGAGAGAGAGCGAGAGAGGGAGCGAGAGAGGGAGGGGGAGAGAGAGAGCACGAGAGGGAGGGAGAGAGAGAGCACGAGAGGGAGGGAGAGAGAGCACGAGAGGGAGGGGGAGAGAGAGCACGAGAGGGAGGGAGAGAGAGAGAGAGAGAGCACGAGAGGGAGGGAGGGGAGAGAGAGAGCACGAGAGGGAGGGAGAGAGAGAGCACGAGAGGGAGAGAGGGAGAGAGAGAGGGAGGGAGAGAGAGCACGAGAGGGAGGGAGAGAGAGCACGAGAGGGAGGGAGAGAGAGCACGAGAGGGAGGGAGAGAGAGCACGAGAGGGAGGGAGAGAGAGCACGAGAGGGAGGGGGAGAGAGAGCACGAGAGAGAGAACAAGCTAAACTTCAAGAATAAGAATGAGAAGAGGTCATGGCCCTCTGTGTCCTTTATCTATGTCATTTAATGAGCAGCACAATTGGTTTCAGCTGACAATGAAGTAGAATTAGTCTGACCATTCAATGACTTGAATAGAATTCATCAATTAAATGTCATAGACAATGAAAAAAAACTAATAAACACTTGGTCCCTGAATTAAAGCGGTTGCGTGCCCTCTTCAGCTAGAATGGATGATCTGTAAATAATAAGGACCTGTGAATCAGTGGAGGCTGGTGAGAGGAGCTATAGGAAGACCGGCTCATTGTAATAGCTGGAATGGAATAAATGGAACGTTATCATATACATCAAAGATATGGAAACCACATTTGACTCCATTCCATGGATTCCATTCCGGCCATTACAAGGATCCTATATAGGTCCTCCCACCAGCCTCCACTGCTGTGAACCTATGGTGCTACGCCAGTCTAAAAAGGAGGTTTGTGAGCCCAGCAAACTGGGAACATTCCAAAAACATTGGCTAAGATTCCCATTAAGTTCTAGTTGGGGATTTATTTACCATCTATAGTATATATTCTGCTGTGTTTTTACCCGGGTACAGTGTAAACACATGTTAATCTAACATTGGGAAGACATCCTCTCTTTTAGGAGAATATATTTGAATCTTCAGAACTGCAGCCAGATAATTAACCCTTTGTGCCAATAGTGGATAGATGTGGCCTTGTGTTTTTTTTCCCCAGTCAAATATGGTCAATGGAATATTATGTTAAACCTAAAAACAAATATGCTATGAACGTCATAAAAATGTCCTTCTTACAACATTAAGGGGATGTCTTGTGCAACCTAACTTTAAACATTGTATGAATGTCATCACAACTGAGCATTGTTCCCACAACCTAATTAAGTGTTCTGGGAACCTTTAAAGAACTCCGGAAGGCTGATGAAGTGTTCTGGGAGCCTTTAAAGAACTCCGGAAGGCTGTTTTGTCAACATTCTTGCAACATCAAAGGAATGTTTTGTGCACCTGATACAAATATTATCATAATATCAGCATTAACTGTACAGTTGTATTGTTCTTGGAACCTATCTGTTGTCATAGACCCACTATGATCCCACAACCTAAAGAAACATTCTGGGAACCTTTTTAAAGAACAGACTAAATGTGTTCTGGGAACATTTTCAAGAACAGACTAAATGTGTTCTGGGAACATTTTCAAGAACAGACTAAATGTGTTCTGGGAACATTTTCAAGAACAGAATAAATGTGTTCTGGGAACATTTTCAAGAACAGACTAAATGTGTTCTGGGGATATTTTCAAGAACAGACTAAATGTGTTCTGGGGACATTTTCAAGAACAGACTAAATGTGTTCTGGGAACATTTTCAAGAACAGACTAAATGTGTTCTGGGAACATTTTCAAGAACAGACTAAATGTGTTCTGGGAACATTTTCAAGAACAGACTAAATGTGTTCTGGGAACATTTTCAAGAACAGACTAAATGTGTTCTGGGAACATTTTCAAGAACAGAATAAATGTGTTCTGGGAACATTTTCAAGAACAGACTAAATGTGTTCTGGGGATATTTTCAAGAACAGACTAAATGTATTCTGGGGAATGTTCTTGTAAGATTAGGTGAATGTTTTTTTGCACCCAAAAAATAGAATCATCTGCGCAACTGGACAGTTTTTGTGTTTTGAGAACATACAGAGCCTTCAGAAAGTATTCCTACTCCTCGACTTATTCCACATTGTGTTATGTTACAGCCTGAATTCAAAATGGATTAAACAAATGTTTTGACTCACCCATCTACACACAATATAATGACAGAAATAAAAACATGTTTTTAGAAATGTTTGCAAATTTATTGAAGATCAAATACAGAAATATCTCATTTATATATATTCATACCCTTTAGTCAATACATGTTAGAATCTCATTTGGCAGCGATTACAGCTGTAAGTCTTTCTGGATACAATATTAGATTTAGCAATATTTGCAAACTTTTCTTTTAAAAATTTCTTCAAGCTCTGTGTTACGGGTTTTGGTTTTCCCATTAACGTTGGATTTATAGCACGTAGGGTGCACCGATTGGTGTCACCTCGTTAGTCAGTAGGTGTTACACCTGTGCAGGTTGCCATCTTGTTAGTGGGAAGGTGCTTCACCTGTGCTGGACCGGGTGCTATTTCAGAGTGGCTGGCCCAGTGCTCCAGTTACCTTGAGAGATGTGGAGGGTCAACACCTTTAGTTAGCTCGCCCAATTTGAATTCTAGAAAACCATTCCTTTATCTGATTTTGTTTTTGCTCCACCATTTTGGTTTGCTTCCTGTCTTTAAGTTTGGTGTGGGTTTTTATGTTGTTTTCCCTCATCTTGGGCAAATTTAGTGTGTGCTCATGTTGTGTGTCTTTTAGGTCCCAGTTGTTGTTGCTAGTCAACTTTCTGTGGACACCTCCATGAGTGTTTTTCAGAACCCCTCCTAAAACCATCCCTGTTTTGTTTTGGTTGTTGTCAGTGACTCTTTGTTAGTTCCCGCTTCTGTTTTGAGCAACATTTTTAAAACGTTTTTCTTGCTGGGGAACATAACAAAATGGGGGCTCGTCTAGGATCTTGTTTCCCATGAGTATGCTAGTCACTCTAGTCACCTACTCTGAAGCTGTGCCCTGATATTTGAGTGTTCAAAATACATTTTTGTGGTAGAGTTTCTGTCACTGTCATCCACCCAAAGGGATTATCAGATTGGGGGAATCATTTTGAAAGTTGCATAAACACACAGGCTAATAAAATAAAGCCTTGGACTTCAAGTTGGATGAATTGGTGGAAAACGCCACATGGGAATTGCTAGATAATGGTGAATCTGCTCGTCATTGCAAAGCATTGACACCCCTTTAAAAAAAAAAAAAGCATTACACCACCCCTTTAAAAAATAAAAAATAGCATTACACCACCCCTTTAAAAAAAAAAAGCATTACACCACCCCTCTTTTAAAAAAGCACCCCTTCAAAAAATAAAAAATAGCATTACACCACCGCTTTAAAAAAAAGCACCCCTTTAAAAAATAAAAAAGCATTACACCACCCCTTTAAAAAAAAAGCATTACACCACCCCTTTAAAAATAAAAAATAGCATTACACCACCCCTTAAATAAAAAATAAAAAAGCATTACACCACCCCTTTAAAAAATAAAAATAGCATTACACCACCCCTTAAATAAAAAAAAAAAAGCATTACACCACCCCTTTAAAAAATAAAAAATTGCATTACACCACCCCTTTAAAAAAATAGCATTACACCACCCCTTAAAAAAAAAAACATTACACCACCCCTTAAATAAAAAAATTAAAAAAGCATTACAACACCCCTTTAAAAATTAAAAATAAAAGCATTACAACACCCCTTTAAAAAAAAACAGCATTACGACATCAAGGTGGTATCTGGTGATCCAAAAGCAGTAGTCAAAAGAGTTTATTGGTACTGCTTTGGTGGAGGAACAAGTGCTTTGGTTGATGAAAACAATGCTACGAGTAGTGGTGTGAGTCCTGTGCAACTGAGGGATGTGCAACTGAGGGAGATAGAACTAAAGGCACAACATAAATTAGAGAGTTAGAGCACAGGGAAAGACCAGAGGAGTGTGCAGCCAAACATCAAGAATGTCAGATTAAGAGAGATAGATCTGGAAGTACTCCGAATTCAGCCACGCCATCTTGAACCCTCAACAGAGTTTGATCTCGGTCTCAACAGCCGTCCTGTACCGTCTTTATACAAAAAAAGAGATGGGTGATTATTTGACTCTGAGCGGATTGCCACATCACTAAAATGGCCACGGGATATTTAGTCACTGCTCCTCCAAAGTGTTCTGGTGGGAAAAGATCAAAGTCTACGCTGCTGTATCTCTTGATCAGAGTTCAGATTATGACACACTGTTGAAGCTGCTATCCGTTGGGCTTATGAGTTGGTCCCAGAGGCATATAGACAACAGGTATCTTACAAAGTCATGTTGAGTTCGCAAGGGAACAAGCATTTCTTTTTGATCGGTGGTGTGGTTCTCAAGAGGTCAAGAAACTGGAGGATTTGAAGACACTCATACTTCTCGAGCAGTTAAAAAAATTGCCTTCGTGAAAGGGTTGCATTACATTTACACTACTTTTATGAGCACAAGGATCTCACTCTTGAGGAAGCTGCAGTTCTTGCAGATGAGTTTGTGTTGACACATAAAAGTACCTTCACAAACAGAGCACCCAGTAGTTACCCCTATGCAGGAAGCAATCCAGAGAGGTCCCCCTCCTACTGCGAGATTTCAGTCCTTTTCTACAGTGCCCAAAGATAAAGATCATCAGAAAACTTGTTTTTCGCGTCTGCTAGTTTTTCATTACAATACACATTATCTCTCAGAAACAGCAGTTTTTTTCTTGTGGGGGCACTCCAGCCCATTAAGTCTCTGGTGGGGACTGGTGTATCTCCTAAACAAGATTTTGGATCAGATGTGTATGAACCCTTCAGACGGGTTCGTGTTTCTGCACAGTGGCGATGGTGTTAAGCAGTCGGTAAAGATACTGAAAGACACTGGGGCAGCCCAGCCCTTCATTTTGGAGGGTGTTTTGCCTTTGCTCTGACATTCAAGTTGGTTGATGATCATTGCTAGACAGCCACAAGTCTTGCCATTGATTTTCAAGCGGATTTCAGTCAAAACTGTAACTAGGTCAAAATTCAATGTCATCTTGGTAAGCAACTCCAGTGTATATTTGGCCTTGTGTTTTAGGTTATTGTCCTGCTCTAAAGGTGAATTTGTCTCCCAGTGTCTGTTGGAAAGCAGACTGAACCAGGTTTTCCTCTAGGATTTTGCCTGTGCTTAGCTCTATTCCATTTGTTTTTATTTGTTTTATTTTCCCCCAATTTTATGGTATCCAATTGTAAGTAGTTACTATCTTATCTCATCGCTACAACTCCCGTACGGGCTCGGGAGAGACGACGGTCAAAAGCCATGCGTCCTCCGAAACCCAACCAAGCCGCACTGCTTCTTAACACAGCGCGCATCCAACCCGGTGGCCAGCCACACCAATCTTTTGGAGGAAACACGGTGCACCTGGCGACCTGGTTACAGGAGTCGCTAGTGCGCGATGAGACAAGGATATCGCTACCGCCCAAACCCTCCCAAACCCGGAAGACGCTGGGCCAATTGTGTGTCGCCCCATGGACCTCCCGTTCTTGAAAATATGAAGTGTGGTACTCAGTGATGTGTTGGATTTGCACAAACATAATGACAATTTTTTTGCAGTTTT
Organism: Oncorhynchus tshawytscha; assembly: GCF_018296145.1. Classification (NCBI taxonomy): domain Eukaryota; kingdom Metazoa; phylum Chordata; class Actinopteri; order Salmoniformes; family Salmonidae; genus Oncorhynchus; species Oncorhynchus tshawytscha. Next base: position 80,751,942 of record NC_056444.1, on the reverse strand, counting down.
ACTTTATTGCAAACAGACTTGCATGTTTTGGAATATTTTGAATACGTATTGACCCAATTTTTAATTAATTTGTAAAAGTTTCTAAAAACATAATTCCACTTTGACATTATGGGGTATTGTGTGTAGACCAGGGTCACAGAATCTCAATATAATCCATTTTAAATTCAGGCTGTAACACAACAAAATGTGGAAAAAGTCAAGGAGTGTGAATACTTTGCGAAGGCTCTGCATCTTTTAAAGAACATTTTAAATGTGTTCTGGGAACGTTCTTGTAATGTCAAGAGATTATTTTTTAACCCTAAAATAAACATTGTAAAATAATCCGCTCAACTGGACAGTTTTTGTTGTTTTGGGAAAATATATTTTTGTTACCAAACACAACATAATGAAACATTCTTGGAACCTTTAAAGAACATATTAAATGTGTTCTGGGAACCTTTAAAGAACAGATTAAATGTGTTCTGGGAACCTTTAAAGAACAGATTAAATGAACAGATTAAATGAACCTT